>NC_061116.1:50961652-51282632 GCF_002878395.1 Capsicum annuum | reverse complement strand
TACAGAATCCAACTAAGAGTTTTAGCGTTGATTTTTAGAGTTGTTCAGTGTTTGAGCTATTCATGTAATATTAGTTTCAGTGTGTTATAAACTGAATTAGGAGCTAATCTTCGAGTTTGGGAAAACTTAGAGACTTTGAGAACACATACCTTGGGAGGTGTGCGTATAGTTAGGAATTAGAGTTTATAATTCCTAGTTATTGAGTTATAGGGATTAGAGTTTATAATTCCTAGTTGTTGAGTTATAGGAATTAGAGTTTATAATTTCTATTTGTTGGTTACAAGAGTTTTGTAATCAGTCGTTGTTTAGGCTCAGAGTTTTTTAGTGAAGTTGGGGTTAAATCCTGTAGAGGTGCACAGGTCGTGGTTTTTTACACCTTTTGAGCCGGGTGTTTTTCACATAAAAATCATTGTTTTCTTTACTTTTTGTTTACTGCTTCCTTGAAATACGTCAGTGGAACACGTCAAGCGACACGTTCCATCGATAAGCAAAAGTTAGGCAAAAATAAGAAAATCAGTAGGGCACGAATTCTTAACAAGTGGTATCAGAGCGAGGTTGTCTTAAAAAGGGTTAGCATCTAAGACAAAGATCAATATGATGAATTCCGCACCACCTACTGGTCACAGTGAAGGTCAATCCACTATTAGACCTCCACTCTTTGATGATTCTCACTTCATTTGGTGGAAAGCTAGGATGAAAACATTCATTCAAGGGGAGGACTACAAGTTATGGGATAGGATCACTGATAGTCCTACTATTCCAATAAAGTTAGAAGATGGGAAACAGGTCAAGAAAGTAAGAAGTGAATTCACTCCTCATGACTTATTGGCATTAAAGAAAAATGCTAAGGCCAAAAATATTTTGGTCTGTGGATTAGGACCTGCTGAATACAATAGGGTATCAACATGCATTACTGCTAAGCAAATTTGGGATGCTCTAGTAAATGCTCATAAAGGCACATCTTAAGTAAGAAAATTCAGAATTTCTCTTCTCTTCACTAAGTATGAGGCATTTAAGATGAAGGAGAATGAAACCTTGCATAAGATGATGACAAGACTTACTGCCTTAACAAATGAGCTGACCTCCTTAGGAAAAGCTATATCTGAAGAAGAACAAGTTGAGAAGGTACTGAGGTATTACCAAAATCAAAGTGGAATATTAAGGTGACTGCAATCAGGGAGGCAAATAAGGATCTTGCAGGCATGCCCCTGGATGAATTAGTGGGGAATTTAAGAACTTATGAAATGGAAATTAATGGAACTAAAGTGATAGAAGCCCCAGATGATACCTTAGCTCTGAAGGCATCTTACAGTGATGAAGAAATTGAACTTGATAAAGAACAAGTTGCCTTTATAGCTAAGAACTTCAGCAAATTCTTCAAAAAAAAGAAGGGAACAGGTAGTAAGAAATGGTTAAATAACAATCTAAATGGATGCTATAAGTGTGGTAAGACTGATCATCATATCAAGGATTGTCCTGTCTGGGAAATAGAATGAAGAAAGGAAAGGGCTAAAAATAAATTGAAAGAAAAAATCAAAAAGAAGGAAAAATATGCAATGGTAGTATCTTGAGGATTTAACTCAGATGATGATGAAGTTGATGAAGCAGCACTCATGGCTCTTGGAGATTCAGACTTGGAGGAAGAAGATGATGCTTCTGAGGTAAGTATACTTGAACTTAAAGAAAAGTTGTATTTGTTTTCTAAATCAAAACTTATTTCCTTGATGAGTTAACTAATTGATGACTTCCAAGAATCAACTTTTGATAGGGATGAGCTGTTCAACAGTCTTGCAAGAATCAAATTTGATTTTATTGATTTAGAAGCTTGCAAGAACACTGTTGAACAGGAAAAGTGCTCTCTCAAGAAACAGCTTGAGCAACTTGATTCTTTAAATAATGATCTTAAGTCTGAAGTTCTAAAATTGACACTCTCTGAAAAAAGAAAAAACACCAAGAGTAAAGAACAAGAAAAAGTTGAACTTGAATTGGTCAAGTACAAAGAAGAGTGCAATAATGCAACAGAAATGGTAAATAAACTGAGTCAAGAAGTCTCTAAACTAAAACTTGACCTTGAAAGAGCAAACATGTGGACAAATTCCTCAAGAATTATTCATAAGTTGAGTGAAAGATATCACAGTAAAAAAGCTGATTTGGGTTTTTACAAAAGTCTTGATGCTTATCAAGACTTGTGCTATATCTGTGGAAACCTTAGACATCCAACCACTAAATGTCCAGTTGCTACCATAAGCAGATCCAACAGTCTAAATCTGGAAAATAAACTATCTCAGACCAAGAAAAGGATAACTAAACCTGGTCAGAGAAACAGGTCATGTAACCTATTGCCTGCACGGGCTAGAAGAAATCTGATTCATCCATTTACTCATAAGAAAGGACCTAAGCTTTTCTGGGTGCCTAAAGTTAACCCCTAATTTATTTTGCAAGTGAGAGTGAAAAGAGGCAAGCAAATGCATAAATAAAGCTTGCTCAAGGCATAAGACTAGAAGAAAATAAAGTTTCTTTCACTCACCACATTTAAAGGGGGAATGGATCATTTGAAAGATGACCATATTTGTAGTACTCCTGTAAGTGGGAAGCAAGGGAGATTTTTAAAAAAAATGAAAAAAAAGGATGACAATGAAACTGATGAGCATGCACAGGAACATGTTGTACTACCTGGTCCAACTGTTGTACAGACTGAGGGCATATTGACAGGGGGAACAACAAATAAAGAAATAGATGCATCAATAAAACCAACACAAGTTGCTGGTAATTTTGTTGGTAGTTTATAAGAATTGGTGTTGTCAAAAGGATCTTGAGATATTCTATGGAAATCAATGGATTGAGACTATGGTATCCAAAGGAAAACAATTTCACTCTTGAGGGCTATAAAAATGTTGACTATGTAAGCACCAAAGACACTAAGTAGAGAGTATTTTGAAAGGAATAGGTTAGACTTGGGGATGATTAAAATTGCATGAACTCCCTTCAATGATTGACTAGAATAATTATTTTTTTTAATCTTATTAGCTAAAAAGTTATTCTATTCAGTCTTGCACATTTAGTTGTATGTCCCAATTTCAGATTTTTAACTTTTCTAACCTAATTTTGTATTAGATTGTGCAGAAAAATAGGTACAAGCAAGCAATTGTGACCACAAAGTTCTTCTTAGCAGGTATGTTCTTCACTGACATAAGTATATGCTGTCTAAGTTGAAACAGTTGAGCACACCTGTTCAATTCCCTACACTTCATTCTCTCCTTGTCTTATAAAGCTGACTAATTGGTTAACCAAACTTTCTTTGATTCTCTCCAAATGGTTATGCACAAATATGTTAATCCTACATCAGAAATTCCTTCTTCTCTCTCAACCAAAATATCAGTTGTGTACCACGGATTTGCCAAGCTTGATCATCAATCAGATGCATCATAAGTTTTCTGAGAAATGAAAGGGATATGATCTCCCTTTTAGTTCCTAATTGGTTATTTTTTTTGGATTTCTCAGTCCTAATTCAGGTTGACTTAGAAAACAACAATAGATGTTCTTGCACAAATGAATCATGTTGCTCTACCAATTTAAATAAGGAGGGGTAACACAAAAAAATTGAAAAAAAAATGATTTGCCTAAAAGAAATAATAAAAAAAATACCTGAACTTGAAGCTGCACAAGACAATCATGAAGTGGAATAAGTGGTCCTTCAGGCTTGGATCATGACTTTGAAGCTTGACCTTGATTAAGTGAGGGATGAAAATGTTGAAGTCATTCGTCAATTGACACAGTTGATATCACCTGTTCCTCCTTTCTCTTCACTATTTGTATCCTTAGCCATGTCCCACTTTTATACCATATTTTTTTTTGATTAATGCTCAGTTTTTTAGCTTTGTTCAGTACTAGCTTAGGTTAATGTGGAACATGCTCTATCAGTTAAATAAAATGGTTATCTTTGCTAAATTGACTCATTTTTGCTCTCTTTAATACATTACTATGTTGGCTAGAGTCTTTTTCTGATTGTTTTGGTGATAGACCCAGTAGCCATGGATAGCATAACAAATCACTTTGGCTAGTATATTATTGCATTGAAATGATTTTTCGATGATGCCAAAAGGGGGAAGATAATAGGGTTGTGCAATATTTATAACCTATTGACTAACTTGTTTCATTCTAGTATTTTATACTTTAGTGCCTACAGGTGAAGATGGTTGAATGCACAAGACCAGAGGTTTGTCATCATAAAAAAGGGAGAATTTGTTGGTTACTATGTAGTTTTGATGATTGACAAACTGACACATGAATGGAACATGTTACTTGAGTTGGTCCACGCATAGGAAAGCAGATTTCCAGTTTCACTGATAGATGCAGACAAGATTGCTTAAAGACAAGAACGAATAAGCAAGGTTAATTCTGATATACTCAAGATACTGATCATGTGGGGAATATAACAAGTTGAATTTGATTCAAACACTTAAAGATAGGGGAAAGCAATTATAGTGGAAAAAGGAGTCCTATGTAAAGTAGGAGTTTCACTTCTGAGTATATCTTGAAGAGTCCTATGTGTGGGAGGAGAAAGATTCTGATAAATAAATATGTACTGATTTAAAAGAGTTGGAGTTTTACTACAACACTAAGGAAATAAGAGTTGGATTTAAAGAAAGAGTCTCACTTGAAGTAGAACTCTATGCAATGAGAGTTCTAATTAAATGAGGAGTTTGAAATAAAGAATGACTCTTTGAAGAGCTATGCTTAAATAGAAGATGCACCATTCAGAATAATCCACACATTTAAAAAAAAGAAAAGCTCAATCGACAGATTGACTTCACGAAGTGCTACTCAATCACTAAAGAAACACGTTGAAGAACCTGGTCCTCAGTATAGAATCCAGCTAAGAGTTTTAGCGTTGATTTTTAGAGTTGTTCATTATTTTTGAGCTATTCATGTAATATTAGTTTCAGTGTGTTATAAACTGAATTAGGAGCTAATCTTCGAGTTTGGGAAAACTCAGAGACTTTGGGAACACATACCGTGGGAGATGTGTGTGTAGTTAGGAATTAGAGTTTATAATTCCTAGTTATTGAGTTATAGGGATTAGAGTTTATAATTCCTAGTTGTTGAGTTATAGGAATTAGAGTTTATAATTCCTATTTGTTGGTTACAAGAGTTTTGTAATCAGTCGTTGTTGAGGCTCAGAGTTTTTTAGTGAAGTTGGGGTTAAATCCTGTAGAGGTGCAGGTCGTGGTTTTTTACACCTTTTGAGCCGGGTGTTTTCCATGTAAAAATCATTGTGTTCTTTACTTTTTGTTTACTGCTTCCTTGAAACACGTCAGTGAAACACGTCAGGAAACACATTCCATCGATAAGCAAAAGTTAGGCAAAAATAAGAAAATTAGTGGGGCACGAATTCTTAACAAGGCTTTTGCGTACTGTTGGATTAATTTTATACTCCATTCGTCCAATATATTTCTATATTAATCGCGTAGTATCCATGTAAAATTCGAATCAAGAATCATGTCTATTCATATGTGAATGTGAATGCAGGCTAAGTCTTCAATTCTAACTACACTTTTTCCTCCCCTCAAATTATTTCTTGTGTTTCTGAGTAAACATGCGCAAAATATTACTCCTATTATAAAACAATAAAGAATAAAGAAGAAGAGTAGAGAGAATAAAGAGAGTAATTGTTATTTCTTCTCTTAAGGGATAAATTACAATGAAGGAAGCCCTTCTATTTATAGGGGGAATTTGCCCCTAGTTTCATACTAAAAGACAAATACATCAAATCCTGATAGACATCAAATAGATCTTGATAGACATTCACTATAATTGATATATATCATAACACTCTCCCTTGAATGTCTAATAATACGCATATAGGATGCCTCATTAAAAAACTTACAAGGAAAACCCAGTAGGACAAAACCTCGTAAGGGAAAAAGAGTACAACGCGTATTAGCTCCCCCGAATAAGAACTTCCTTGAACCTTTGCACTCCGATCTTGTGCACCATCTTCTTGAAAGTTGCAGTTAGAAGAGGCTTGGTGAATAAGTAAGCCACATTGTCACTTGAACGAATCTGTTGTACGTCAATATCACCATTCTTTTGGAGCTCATGTGTATAGAAGAGCTTTGGCGAAATGTGCTTCGTCCAATCTTCTTTTATTAATCCTCCTTTAAGTTGTGCTATGCATGCTGAATTATCTTCATATAAAATCGTGGGTACTTTGTCACATTTCAAGCCAAATTTTTCTCGAATGAAATGTATTATGGACCTCAACCACACACACTCTCGGCTTGCTTCATGAATATCTATAATCTCAGTGTGATTCGATGAAGTGGCTACGACACATTGCTTTGTTGATCTCCAAGTTATGGCAGTACCCCCACATATAAATACATAGCCTATTTGAGAATGAGCTTTATGCGGGTCGGATAAGTACCCAGCATCAACATAACCAAAAAGATCAAAACTGCAATCTTTAGAATAAAATAAGCCCATATCGGGAGTTTTCTTTAAATACTGTAATATGTGTTTGATCCCATTCCAATGTCTCCTAGTAGGATCAGAACTATACCTTGCTAGCAAATTTACTGAAAAGGCAATATCAAGCCTTATAGTATTTGCAAGATACATTAGTGCACCAATTGCACTAAGATATTGTATTTCAGGACCAAGAAGTTCCTCATTCTTTTCTTGAGTTCGGAATGGATCTTTATTCACATCAAGTGATCGAACAACCATCGGAGTACTTAATGGATATGCCCCATCCTTATAGAATCATTTCAACACCTTTTCTGTGTAGGCAGATTGATGAACAAAGATGTCGTTTGTCAAATGCTCAATTTGCAAACCAAGGCATAACTTTGTCTTTTCAAGATCTTTAATCTCAAATTCTTTCTTTAGGTAATCAATTGCCCTTTGAAGCTCTATTGGTATTCCAATAAGGTTTATGTCATTGACATAGACAGCAAGTATAACAAACTCCGACGTTGTTTTCTTTATGAAAACACATGGACAAATTTCATCATTCGTATAACCTTCTTTAGATAAATATTCACTAATACGGTTATACCACATGCATCCAGATTGCTTCAAACCATACAATGATCTTTGCAATCTAATGGAATACATTTCCCGAGGCTTTGAACTATATGCTTTTGGCATTTTAAATCCTTTGGAAATTTTCATGTATATCTCATTATTAAGTGATCCATATAGATAGGTTGTTACCACATCCATCAAATGCATTTCAAGTCTCTCATATACAGTGAAACTATAATAAGATAACGCAATGTTATTGCGTCTATAACTGGTGAATATGTCTCATTATAATCGACACCAGGCCGTTGTGAAAATCCTTGTGCAACAAGGTGTTCTTTATACCTTTGTATTTTATTTTTCTCATTTCTTTTTCACACAAAGACCCATTTATAGCCAACAGGCTTAACACTATTAGGTGTTTGAGTTATAGGTCCAAAAATTTCATGTTTGGTAAGTGAATTCAATTCAGATTGAATTGCTTTTTATCATTTTAGCTATTCATTTCTTTGTCGACATTTTATGACAGATCGAGGTTCAAGATCCTCACTATCTTGCATGATTTTTGTTGCAACATTATATATAAAGACATAATCCACTACTATTTCAGATCGATTCAAATTAGTTTCAACATCACTTAACTTTATGGATAGTTCCTCATTTTCTCGAGTCTCAGGCTTATTGATTCCTTTAGGGATATCAACATTGCTCAAATCTTGAACTTCCATACGTTGATCTTTTATAGTGTCATCTTGACCATTTATTTTTGTTTTTCTAGGATTTTGATCCTTAGAACCTAATGGTCTGCCACGCTTCAAGCGTGCTTTAGATTTATTAGCTATGACACTAGTGGATGGTCCTTTAGGGACATCAATTTGAATTGGGACATTCTCTGCAGGAATATGTGATTTAGTGATCCTTTTTAAATCTATAAGTGCATCCGGTATTTGATTTGCAATTCTTTGCAGATGAATAATCTTTTGTACTTCTTGCTTACAAATAGAAACATGTGGATCAAGATGAGATAGTGATAGATTTTTCCACAAAATTTCTCTTTTGATATCACTATCTTCTCCCCCTAATTTTGGGAAAAATATCTCATCAAATCGATAATCTACAAATCGAGCAATGAACATATCTCCCATTAATGGTTCAAGATAGCGAATAATAGAGGGTGATTCAAACCCAACACAAATTCCTAACCTTCTTTGGGGGCCCATCTTGGTGCGGTTTAATGGTGCTATAGGCACATATACACCGCACCCAAAAGTTCTCAAGTGAGATATATTAGGCTCTTGACTCAAAACCAATTGAAATGGAGAAAATTTATGATAATTTATATGTCTAAGACGAATAAGTATTGCAGTATACAAAATTTCATGACCCCAAATAGAAGTGGGCAGCTTAGTTTTCATCAGTAATGGTCTTGCTATCAACTGCAGACATTTAATTAATGACTCAGCAAGGCTATTTTGAGTGTAAACATGGGGTACAAGATGTTCCACTCTTATCCCAATCAATAAGCAATAGTCATTAAATGCTTGGGATGAAAATTCTGCAGCATTATCAAGGCGAATAGACTTAATTTGATTATCAGGAACTTGAACCCGTAATCATATTATTTGTGCCAACAATTTTGTAAATGCCAAGTTGCGAGATGATAAAAGGCACACATGAGACCATCTAGAAGAAGCATCTATTAGGACCATGAAGTACCTAAACGACCCACTTAGTGGGTGAATTGGTCCACAAATATCCCCATGTATGCATTCCAAGAATGCGGGGGACTCAATCCCAACTTTTGTTGGTGATGGTCTCACAATCAGCTTGCCTTGATAACAAGCATTACATGAAAATTAACCATTTGAAAGAACCTTCAAGTTCTTTAATGGATGCCCATTAGAATTTTCTATTATTCGTCTCATCATTATTGATCCTGGATGTCCCAGAAGATCATGCCAAAGTACGAAAGTATTGGAATCAGTAAACTTCTGATTTACTATAGAACGTGCCTCAATTGCACAAATCTTTGTTGTAATACCCCGTATTTTTTTGCTAGAATTCTAACCATCATTTCTGCGCGTCTAAGCTCTAATCCAAGTGATTCTCATATAAATACAAGTTACATGATCATTATCCTAGTCTATGGAGTAGTTTAGAGGTGAAAAATTTTCATAGCAATGACCTAGAACAAAGTTGAGCTAAGACCAATTGATTCATCCAAAGTTTGACATTCGATTCTACAAGGGTCAACTTCAAACATGTATATCTATTAATATACATGTAATTTTTCATCCCAAGACCTATCAAATTATAGATAATTGAATTATCTTTCCAATGATACTAATTTCGCAAAAATCCGATACCCGAGCAAAACGTTATGCCCATTTTCGTGAGAGGCAGTAAGGGTGTGCGATAGGCAATGTGCCGCCCAATCAAATGTGTGCGATTGGGAGTGCGAGACATACTTAAATGTCTTCCATAAGGTGTGCGACGCACACCTTAAGGTCTGCCATGGGTTGTGCACCGCATACCTCACTTCCAAGTGCCAAAAACACCCCTATATATGTCTATAACATGGGATTAAACTCCCATAACACCAAAATAAATTTTCTTTCTCTCAAAATCACCAAGAACATTCATTAGGGTTTCAACCTAAAAGTTCAAATATCTCAAGATTCAACCATGAGTTTTCAATAATTCTTCGAGATTCGGAATCCCCATTTCGAGGGGTACAAGAAACACTCATTATTTTCACGAATAGAGTCACGAATGTGGGTTTTTTTAACAAGAACACCCTTTTGTTCTTGTGCTCAAAAATACTTTCTTTTACGAAATTATGGATTTTATATGTTTTACTATGATTTTGAAGCATGAATTTATATCCTATATTGATTATCATTAGATTATGATATTTTTGATATTTTAAAAGTGAAATTATATGAAAATGATGATATTTTGTGCCTTATGGCTAAATTTCCAGATTTTGAAGGAATTTATATATGTTTATGATGTAAAGCTTGACCCTTGATAAATTTTCATATGATGTTGAGACATGAGTTTTGAATTCTAATTAAGATTGTCATTTTTTTTGAGAAATCATGTATTATAAAACTTTGTGTTTGAATGAATTGAGATGATAATGAAGCTTTGACATTTTGGTCGTAAAAAAGGGTTGATTTGAACCCAAGATGAGAAAAGAAATCCACTTTTATTGATTATTATAAAAAGGGTAGCATGATGGCTCCCATTGTGAATTGTTGAATTGTTTATTTGTGGATTTTCGTTTGAAAAGATCTGAACTAAGTCTGGGAGTAGTCTTTAGCACCGAGCGGGAGGTATAGCAGGATTGGTACTTCCTAGAACTACGTGCCCCCGTAGGTTGTGAGCCTGAGGCTGATTTATATAGTGATCACTAGTATTTGGATTGATGATTTAAGGTCCTACTTTGATGGCAAGGATAGGATAGCTCTCACCAGCGTGGGTTAGACGTTAGACTCCATGTAGCTCACATGGTTTATATCGGTTGTAAGAGACTCCCAATGTGTGTGTATTCTCCTATCTAATATGAAAAGTCTTATTCTTCTATCTGAGCTGAAAACATATTTATTTGAAAGACTGAGTTTGAGAAAGTCATTATTTTTGAAAGATTTAATGAACATATATTCCAAAGAGAATTGTTATGAGATTTGATTGCTTTGATGATTTGGAATCGAGATGGAAGTGAATTGAGATTTATTATGATGACTCACATATTTCACCCGATATATTTTACTCTCTTATGATTATGATGATTTTAATTCGAGCTAAGTGAGTCATTTATATCAGCATGCATAATTTTATAAATTGTGATGATATTAAGATATTATTTTATATATGCATTGCACCCCTATATGCTCGGTACATTTCCATGGTACTGACCCACATATTCATATGTGGGCTACATTTTCTCGGAATGTAGGTACAAGATATAGTGTACATCTTCAGATCCAGTCAGTTCGCGGCATCTAATCAACAGGTGATGAGTCATTTTGATTCAAGGGCTTGAGTTAGTTATACAGTTCGAGAAGTGTTGTATTTTCTTTATTCAGTCGTATTGAGTTGGGTTAGTCGGGAGTCATGACCCGGCTACCTACAGTCAGTACTAGTAGAGGCTTCATAGACAGTCAGTAGAAGTTGATGTATTCCATTTCAGTTTTGGTTGTATTGATCAGATTCAGAAAAGAGTCAATTTCTGATGATTTGTATGGATTTGTATTTTTATTTAGTTAATTATAAGTTATGCCAGTAGAAGGGTTAGCTTGGGGTTACTTGTGACCATAAGCACTTTATGATGTCTCGAGACCCGATTTTGGGGCATTGCAAACCTGGTATCAGAGCGCAGAGTTCAAGTGTCCTAGGGTGTCTATGAAGCCGTGTCTAGTAAAGTCTTGCGGAACGGTACGGAGACATCTATACTTTTCTTCGAGAGGCTACAGGGCATTTAGGAAATGTCTCTATTCTTTCAAGTCTTAAATTATGCTATAGAAAAGTTTTCCAAGAAACCTATACAGATTCTCATCTTACTCTAGTCAGGCCATCTCTGTCTTATTTCCAAGGTATCAGAAATAGTTGAGCTTAATTCTCCATAGATAGTTATGGAATTGTAAGAGAGCTACAACAGTATCCTATCAGATATGCCCGAAGTGCTTTATCAGGCTTGTAGAAATCGTGCACTAAGCCCGAGTCAGATATGCTTTCAAATTTCTCTTCAGAATCTATAATGATAATCTATACTTCCTTATCTATGTATTATTGTTGAGGCATCATGATCAACAAGTTCCAGTTCCTCTCCAGATAATGCTCTTATATTTTCTAGCAAAAGGTTTAGAAGTTACAAAGCGGCTTGAGAGGATCCTTTTAGTGTGTTATAAGTCCCTCAAATTAAATTTATGCCCTCGTTCTTACGAGTTATTCAATTAAGATAGAGTAAGGTGTATTCTTAGATCATTGAATGTTGTGTGTCAAGTTTCTATCTCTTGTATTATGTAATCTTGTTATCATTATGTTTGTGAAAAATCAAAGTCTAGTGAAGCCGTGTGAGGCCTATTTTGATTCACTAGCATAGTTGCTTTGTTATTCATACAATTTTCTTAATCAAAATACAAAAGAAAAGTCTAGTGAAGACGCGTGAGGCCTATTTTGATTCATTAGCAACTTGTTGTTTATCTTGTTGTTCTGGTGTTAGTTGAAAGTGTGGGTTTCTGTGTAGTAAAGTTTAGTTGAAAGTCTTGTGTTAGTTGAATTTGTGGTTTTAGAAGTATAGTGGCAAGAATGGTGGTAAGGGTGATTTATTGAATATGTATAGCTGAATTTTTGCTTATGATTGGATTAGTAATGAAGTGATATACCCTTGTTTGTTAGTTTAGTGAAAGTTAAAGAAGGAGATTATTAGTTAAGGTGGATTGTTGTTTACTTGAAGTATGAAAAGAGTTATTGATGGTATTTGTTGTGCTAGGAAAGTATTGGTTTTGATGAAAGTACTTAGTGGTTGAGTATTGTTAATTTAGGCTTTCCTGAGATTGCAAGAGGAAGTTTAGTTGAAATTTATAGAGCTATGAAAGTAATTTAGGTGTGAAGATGGGTAAATAGTAATGATGTGAAGAAGGAGGATGTATTAACAGATTATGAATAAGATAGGCCATATGATTATGATCGATTGTCATTGTGTACTAGTTTTTCTTAATGCTATGTTCTATAGTTTTAAAGTGAAAATTGTGTGTGAGATTGGGTTGTAAATCATGTTTAGCTCTAGACATTAAGTTTGAACAGTTGATGGTTCTATTGTTGATGCTAGTTATATGGAGGTGATCTAGTAGGCCTGAATAGTGTATGCAAGAGTATAAGATCATGTGTTCGTAATTAAGTATGGTGTAGAGGTATGCCCAAGGTACTATGGGGCTGCATTATTTGTTGAGAATTATTGCATATTGTGTGGTTAGTAGTAACGTTAAGTTGCTAGGTGGAGAAAGGCTAGTTAGATAATTTATGTTGTTCTTGGTAGCTAAGTTAAGGAGTTATGATTGAAGATGTTGAGTCTTTTTAGTATGATTTTATTCTCATGGTTTGGAAAAAATATAAGTATATAAGTGTGATCTTGGGAGGCTATGATTATGTGATTAGAGATGTAGATATGGTTGCAAATGAAAGTATAAGTCTTTGATGATGATTATTGAAGTTAGGAATTAAGGATGACATATGGATGGGTTGTTCAAGAATGAAGTCGGTCAGCTCAAAATTAGTTTATTCTTGTGAGTTTAGCATTTATGTGTAGATAATAGAATGATGAAATTATGGCTTAATCTTGAGGATTTGGAGCAGACCATCATACTTAGAATACCAGCTTTGACCTAAGGGGGAGATGGTTAGTGAAGAACCAAACTGAGTTTTGAGAATTAGATTGTGATACATGTCTATAATGAGTTATGATAAGATAGTGATCCCTTCTTACCATAGAATATTCCTTGGATTTCAGTCATTACAACACCAAATCCATCACTTACTTGACAAATCCATGCCACAGGCCTATGCTTATGCCTATCATGTGTGCTTAAGCCCATTCTCAGCTTCTAGCAAGCATGTAACAGCTTCACTCTGTGATTCGAGTTATCTCTTATGAATCTATGAACTCCAGTCTTATGTAGAATCAATCATGATAAGTATAAACTCATGTTTCAGAGTATGACTAGTTTTTAAACTCATGATACTAGTAAAGTTTGCATTATATCATGCATATCCTCAGCTTAGATTTCTTTAATGAATCTATGCCTTTGATATTTTATTCCTCAGGACAAAGATAAGTGTTAATGTTATGTATTGTAGTTTTTGTGCTTCTGGTTCATATGTGTTAGCCCTTCGGTGACCTCTTCCTATGTTAAGATAGTGGTGATGATAGTGGATAAGCAATGGTTTATATGTGAGATAGTTGATGACCCTCATTAAGAAAGATTATTTATGCTTTTCTATCTAAGGCTAAAGTGTGAAGTAAGATTGAGGCCAAGTCTTTGCTACATGTCATGGTTAGTTAGAAATTGTGTGTATATTTTTTAAGAATAGTACAAGAAAAAATTGTTGTTTATAAAGGTTTAGAGAATATGAAAAGTATGCCTTTAGGGGTATTTACCTTAAAGTTATATGTGATTTTTAATGATAGACTTGAATGTCATGTTGGGTGTAAGATGATGAATGCAATATGCACTAGTGAATCCATATCAAGAGTTTTAAATTAGTCATTGAAGTGGTAAGGCATGTTATGCTTAGGGTGTGAGCTCTAAGAAGATATAGAATATTGAACCTTGTGGTTTAGACTAGTATTGTGGTTTGGCATGTTGTATCTTGTGATTTAGTGTTAGGCTTGATCATGATGAGAGAACTTAGTTTAGTTTAGACCTTAGTAGAAAGATTTTGCAGTGCCAATATGAGAATTATAAGTTGAATCGAATGAGTATGGTATTTAAGGGGAATAGTATAGTTGAGAGAGCATTTGAGAAGTGATGCTAAACTTGAAATTAAAAATTTGTGTTGCCTACGGCCTAGCAATCCTATCCTAGTTTATGAGTTATATAATTATATTCCATGCTATAGAGTTATATCAATGTTGTAATTCCTTAGTCAAATGTCTTGTTCAGAGCATGCCCAAAATTCTTTGCTCCCTAATGTCAATAGAATTTCGTAGAAAAGTGCTGAAGAAATACTCCATTTGAGTATGGGTAGTCAGTATGATCCAGTCCATATAGCCTGTAATCTAGTTTAGCAAGCAAGGAGATAAGCTCCTATAGATTCTTAATTTTTCAGCTAGTCTTACTATCCACAGTCTTATACGTATGTACATTCCAAGAGGCAATGTGTTTGTGTCCAATTAAATTATAAATTCATCTTAGTTCATGCATCAGTTTCAGTTTCAGATATTAAGTCATGATTCAGTTCGTAAGTATCCTGTGTAGTATCACAGTCTCTTCCTAGTATTTTTATCAAATTATTATCATTCAGGGACGAACGATCCCAAGAGGGGGATGTTGTAATACCCCGAGTTTTCATATCATAAATCTCTCATCCTTTATCATGAGATCAGATTCAGTGCAAAGTAATGGTTACTCATAAGTTGATACTCTCGCTTCTATCTTAGCCATATAGTTATTTCTCTTGAGGATTCATGTACTTGCAGACCAGTTCAGTAGCTCATTATTCTTGAGATCCAGTGATTCAGTTCTATCAGTTACACATGATAGCTTGAAGACTAAGATTCCTCTGTGTTTCAGGTTAATTATCCACATTCGAGGATGAATGTTCCCAAGGGGGAGATAATGTAATACCCCGTATTTTCGTGCTAGAATTCTAACCGTCGTTCCTATGCGTCTAAGATCTAATACAAGTGATTCTCACATGAATACAAGTTGCATGATCATTATCCTAGTCTATGGAGTAATTTAGAGGTGAAAAATGTTCATAGCAATGACCTAGAACAAAGTTGAGCTAAGACCAATTGATTCATCCAAAGTTTGACATTCGATTCTACAAAGGTCAACTTCAAACGTGTATATCTATTAATATACATGTAATTTTTCATCCCAAGACCTATCAAATTATAGATAATTGAATTATCTTTTCAATGATACCAATTTCTCAAAAATCCGATACTCGAGCAAAGAGTTATGCCCATTTTCGTGAGAGGCAGCAAGGGTGAGCGATAGGCAATGCGCCGCCCAATCAAATGTGTACGATTGGGAGTGCGAGGTATACTTAAATGTCTGCCATAAGGTGTGCGATGCACACCTTAAGGTCTGCCATGGGTTGTGCGCTGCATACCTCACTTCCAAGTGACAAAAACACCCCTATATATGTCTATAACGTGGGATTAAACTCCCATAACACCAAAATAAGTTTACTTTTTCTCAAAATCACCAAGGATATTTATCAGGGTTTCAACCTAAAAGTTCAAATATCTCAAGATTCAACCATGAGTTTTCAATAATTCTTTGAGATTCGAAATTCCCATTCCGAGGGCTACAAGAAACACTCATTATTTTCACAAATAGAGTCCCAAGGTCAAGAGTTCATTCAAAGCTTCAAGTTTAAGGTATGTGGGGTTTTTCAACAAGAATACCCTTTCATTCTTGTGCCAAAAAATACTTTCTTTTACGAAGTTTTGGATTTTATATGTTTTACTATGATTTTGAAGCATGAATTTATATCCTATATTGATTATCATTAGATTATGATGTTTTTGATATTTTAGAAGTGAAATTATATGAGAATGATGATATTTTGTGCCTTATGGCTAAATTTCCAGATTTTGAAGGAATTTATATATGTTTATGATGTAAAGCTTGAACCTTGATAAATTTTCATATGATGTTGAGACATGAGTTTTGAACTCTAATTGAGATTGTAGTTTTTTTAGAGAAATCATGTATTATAAACACTTTGTGTTTGAATGAATTGAGATGATAATGAAGCTTTGATCATTATAAGAAATTTAATTAACTCTCAAAATTTAATTTGTACTGTATAAATTGAAACAAAGTGAAAATTATGTGAAAGAATTATATATCTCAATAATTAACAATCTAAAATATCTACAAACAATATATAATTTTTTTGTTGACTTTCAAAAATGTATTATGTGAAATTTAAGTAAATTAATAATTTAAAATATTTAAAAATATAAATAAATTAATTTACTTTAGATTTTATTTGTGTCAAATAAATTAGAATTAATATATATATATATATATATATATATATATATATATATATATATATATATATATTGAATCGGTGTTGGTGCGGGGTTCTCTATGTCTAGTGTGTACACAAAAGAGAGTGATTTGTTTGTAACAAATTTTTACAGTAACAGAAATAAATTGCAATCATAAATAAAAATATAAAGAAATGAGAATGTTTATTGATAAATGATGTGGGTACAAATCTATTCTTCCCTTGATTTTCTCTGTAGTTCTTCTCTTTTGATTTTCTTCGTAATTCGAGGGTCGTTACTAGCATATTTCTCGAGATATTCAACATGCCTCTTTAAAGGAATATTTGTTCCTTTATATATGCATAATTCCGGGTTTAAGGTAGACTAGCCTCCAAAAACTCTAAAAAAAATATTGGATTCTAGAATCCCATAAATTTTAGATGTCTATAAATTTTCCCTACTTCAAGGCTTGTCGGAACGTAGACTTGATGAAACTCAAAGATGAGTATTGAAGTACCCATAGAGCTTTCATCTTTACAATCTTGTTGCTACAGATTTGCAGATCTGATTTGTGAGAGAAGAGATGAAGGACAAATTTGGTCCCACGTCGTTTATCAATAAAATTTTTTATTTTTCATATTTTATTTATGATTGCAATTTATTTCTGTCATTATAAAAATTTATTGCAAACAAATTGACACATCTATTATTGGGACAATAATGTATCAGTTGCAACAGTTGATAACAATAATATGTCAACTAGTGGCGGATCTACCCTTTGCCGAGGGGGTTCATAACCCCCTTCGATGAAAAATTATGCTATATATGCATGGTTAAAATTATTTTTTATGTATATATGTTAGATGTTGAACTCCCTTCGGTTAGTTCGTATGTTCACTTATGAACCCCTTCTTGAATATCCTGGCTCCGCCACTGATGTCAATGTTGGTGGCTGGCTTGACTTCAATAACAGTCGTTCTAGTGAAATACTTAACAATTTCACTCCTGATATTTTTTTAAGTCAGGAGTTTTAAGTATGATTTTTTTTTTCACTTTTTTCTATAAAATTATTTTATATTAGTAATAAAATAAAAATAATGGTGTTTGATCATAAGAATTATTTTACTTTAGTGAAATTTATTTTTAGAAAAGTAAAATAAATTTTACTTATTTTTACTTTTTTCACTTTTATTTCTCTCAAAATAATTTCAAAAACAACTTTAATTTATATATTTATGGCGAAACACAACACCAACTCTCAAAAATTATTATTTTCCTGACCAAATGAGAAATAATTTTTCTTTTTCAGGTGAATTTTTGTCCAAGCACAATTTGAACGCTTTCTATCCAAACACATCTGAACTCATTGGATAATATTTTTCAACTTCAAATACTTTTCCTCTTTAAACTCCAACCAAATATCTTCCAAAATGCTAAAATGTCTACTAAAGTTATGATATGGATCAATATATGTTGGGTTCAATTGGTGTGAATGAAAATTAAAAAGTTACTTGGAAGGACATAACTTTTCGACTAAAAGACACACTATTTCGGGAAAAGGTATGACTGTTTGGATGGTTGTGGTTGTTCGAAAAAGAAACACTCTTTCAAATGGACAGACATGACTGTTCAGAAAGGATACACCTTTTCGGTGAACCATTGCCACCTTTCGGAAGGGGCACTTAATGGCTATATAAACCTGCATTTTTCCATAGGTTTAGTACAGATTTTTCTTCTCTTGAAAACAATTTCTTGTCTTCTAAAATACTCCGTGTGATCATCTAACTGTTGAGTGATTTCAAAGAGACTCCGATTGTTTGAGGTACCACTAAAGTCGGAATGTTAATCCATTTTATCCTAGGAGAAAAATTTCGCAACCTCGGGTACTTAAGAAAAATTATTTTCTTAAGGACACACTCCGTGAATTAGAAGGATTTGGCTTATACTGCTTCATCTTTTTCTTTAAAATAAAATAACACACTTCTTTGATAGTTCATATTGAACTTGTATTGAAGATGTTGAAAAACTTCATAAGTGTTCTTGATTTAATCTTGAACTTGTGTTGAAGTTGTTTTGACATAATACAGATTGTGTACCCGAAACAACAATCTTAAGGAAATAATTGAAAAAAATATTTTTTTTGCTTGTTTGGTGAAATTTTCTTTTCACTAAATTTTTTTTTCCAGAATCTGTATTGTTTAGTTTCTGGAGATTAAAGATTTAAGCTTTCTACTCCATTTGAACTTAACAAGTGATTTGAAGAAATAAAATCTTCATCACAAGTTAAAGGTCATTCGGTTATCAATTGGAAGACATAAAAACTTCTTCGTTAAACTAGAAACAAGTAGTGTTTATAAGTTGCGACGAACTTGTAATAAGTATAATTTTATACTAAAGTTGACTGTTTTTTTGTGATAGGAAAAATGACTACAGAAGGTCATGTTGATGGTGTGACAAGTGTGGAAGCAACTAATATTGCCACAACTAGTCGCACAAATGCGCCACCTGCTATGGAACTAGAGGAAAAGCCCAAAAATTTTCTGGAGTTAATTTCAAGAGGTGGCCAAAAAAGATATTCTTCTATTTAACAATCTTATGTCTTCAAAGGTTTATTTCAGAAGATGCTCCAGAAGTGCCCAAAGGAACTTCAGACCAGGAGCGATTCATTGTAACAGAGGCGTGGAAACATTCTGATTTACTATGTAGGAACTACATTCTAAGCGGCCTCCAAGATGACTTGTACAAAGTCTATAGCGTAATGAATACATCTAAAGAATTGTGGAATGCGTTGGAAAAGAAATACAAGACTGAGGATGCGGGAACCGAGAAGTTCAATGTTATGCGATTCCTAGAGTATAAAATGAATAATAGCTAGAATGCCATTTCTCAAGTACAGAAGTTGCAAGTCATCATCCACGATCTCCTTGCATAATGTATAAATTTAATGAATACCTTATTTGAACATGTTAAAAATATTCTTAATATTCACATAAACTTTGTTGTAGATTTGATTGTGAGCGAGGCATTTCAAGTAGCTGTGATAATTGAGAAGTTGCCACCTTTATGAAAGGACTTCAAGAATTACTTGAAACATAAACGAAAGGAGATGACTAGTCGAAGACCTCATTGTGAGGTTGTGCATTGAGGAAGACAATAAAGTCCCAGAGAGGAGGTCTAAAAAAAATTGTGCAATAAATGAAGCTAATATTGTAGAAGACGACCCCAACAACTCAAAGAAGCGAAAAAAGTATGACAACAAAGCAATCAACCAAAGAAGAAATTCAAAGAAAAATGCTTTAATTTTGGCAAGATTGGCCACAAGTCTACAAATTGTCGTGCCCTAAAAAAATAAAAAAAAGAATCAAACAAATATGGATGAATCCAAGAACGAAATGGCGATATATGTGCCATGCTTTTGGAATGTAACTTGGTGAGAAATCCTTGAGAATGGTGGATGGATTCTGGTTTCACCCGCTACATTTGTGCAAATAAAGAGTTGTTTGCTGCATTAGCTCCAGCTCAAGGAGAAGAAAAGATCTATATGGTAAACTCCACAACTACAAAAGTTGAAGGAACAGGAAAAGTCTACTTGAAAATGACATCAGGCAAAGTGTTAACTCTTAACAATGTCCTATATGTACCAGAGTTAAGGAAGAACTTAATTTCTGTATCACTTCTTGATAAAAATGGATTCAAATGTGTATTTATTTCTGAAAAAATTGTACTTAGTAAAGGAGAAGTGTACGAAGAAAAAGGCTGCCTCACTGAGGGCCTATTTAAGATTAATGTAATGAATGTTGAAATCAATAAAGGTTTTGTTTCTTCTTGATTGCTTGAGTCTAATAATTTATGGCATGAACGATTAGGACATATCAATTACAAAACATTGTGAAAATTGATTAACTTAGAAGTTTTGCCAAACTTTGAGTACAATAAATAAAAATGTCAAACGTGTGTGGAATCAAGGTATGCTAAGCATCCGTATAAGTTCGTTGAAAGAAATTCCAATCCCTTAGAATTAATCCAGACTGACATTTATGATATGAAGTCAACATCATCTCGTGGTGGAAAAAAGTATTTTATAACTTTTATTGATGATTGCACTAGGTACAGTTATGTCTATTTGCTAAATAGTAAGGATGAAGTAGTAGATGTGTTTAGACAATATAAAACAGAAGTTGAAAATCAGTTAGAAAAAAAAATCAAAACGATAACAAGTGATAGGGGTGGAGAATATGATCTCCCTTTGCAGAAATATGTGTAGAGAATGAAATTGTCCATCAAACTATGGCCCCGTATTCACCTCAATCTAATAAAATTGTGGAAAGAAAATACCAAAACTTAAAGGAAATAATGAATGTCTTACTAATAAGTTTAGGTTTACTGCAAAACTTGTAGGGGAAAACTATCCTTACAGCTGACCAAATACTCAATAGAGTGCCCCACGGTAAGGCACTATCAATTTCATATGAAAAATGGAAAGAAAGGAAATCCAACTTGAAATATTTCAAAGTGTGGGGATGTATAGCGAAAGTTCAAGTTCCTATACCTAAAAGGGTGAAAATAGGACTTAAGACAGTGGATGACGTGTTCATAGGATATGCTAAAAGTAGTAAGCATGTCTATTTTTAGTTCATAAATCCGAACATCCGAATATCACTGAAAATATGATAATTAAATCAGATAATGTTGAATTTTTTGAACATATTTATCTGTATAAAACTAAACATGAACAATCTAGCGGAGGGTCTAAACGACCTTGAGATGAACAAAGTGAGGATGTACATAATGATGAGAATCCAAGACGTAGTACATGTCAAAGAACATCAATTTTGTTTGGATTAGATTTTGTAACATTTCTCTTAGAAAATGAGCCTCAAATATTTAAAGAAGCGATGATGTCTTCAGACTCATCCTTTTGGAAAGAGGCAGTCAATAGTGAGATTGATTCAATCTTAAGCAACCATACATGGAAGTTGGTTGATCTTCCTCTAGGAAAGAAACCTTTAGGTTCTAAATGAATCTTTAAAAGGAAAATGAAAATGGATGGTACTATTGATAAATACAAGGTAAGACTTGCAGTAAAAGGCTTTAAACAGAAGGAAGGCCCTGATTACTTTGATACATACTCGCCTGTAATGAGGATAACGTCAATTCGGTTGTTAATTTCCTTGGAGGCGGTATATGGTCTTGAAATCCATCAAATGGATGTGAAAACAACATTTCTAAATGGAGAATTGGAGGAAGAAATTTACATGCCAGGTAAAGAAAATAAGGTGTTGTTTCCAACATAATTTAATTCATGGAAAATAAATTTCAACCACAAACAAAATATGAAGAAACAATAATTTTATTGATCAAGAATATGGGTACAAATATATTCATCCCTTGATTCTTCTTTCTTGATTTTCTCTGTAATTTGAGGGCCATTAGTAGCATATTTCTCGAACGCAGATATATTTGAACTTGATAAAAATTTCTCCATAATTTGAGGGCCGTTAGTGACATATTTCTCGAACGCAGACATATTTCCCGAACGCAGACATATTTGGACTTGATATGAATTTCTCCATAATTTGAGGCCGTTAGTGGCATATTTCTCAAACATAGAAATATTTGGATTTGGTATGGATTTTTTCATAATTCGAGGGTTGTTAGTAGCGTATTTCTTGAGCGTAGAAATATTTGGGTTTGATCTCCATGAAAGAAGGATTTCTGAATCTTTTTGATGTATTTGATTATCAAGAAGAGAGGGTTTTGATCTCTTTATGAATATTCCATGAATTTATTGAGATTTTCAAGATCGTTGATCTCTTTGTGAATATCCTTTGAATTTGTGAAATACTGGAGATGCCTCTTTAAAGGGATATTTGCCCCCTTTATATAGAGGTAATTTAGCCACCAAGCTAGATTTAGGGTAAATTAGCCCCAAGAACTCTAACAAAAATTGAACTCTTTTGGTAGAGTCCAAGAAATTTCAATGTATACAAATTTCCCCTACTTCAAGGCTTGTCGGGGTGTAGATTTGATGAAACTCAAAAACAAGTCTTGAAATACTGCTTCCATCTTTACATCTCGTGGCTACAGATTTGTATATTTGATTTATGAGAGAAGAGATGAAGGGCAAATTTGGTCCCACTGGGCGTGCCAATTTGTTTCCAACATAATTTAATTCATGAAAAATAAATTTCAACCACAAACAAAATATGCAGAAACAATAATTTTATTGATCAAGAATATGGGTACAAATCTGTTCCTCCATTGATTCTTCTCTGTAATTTGAGGGGCATTGGTAGCGTATTTCTTGAATGCAGACATATTTGGACTTGATATAAATTTCTTCATAATTCGAGGGCCGTTAGTGGCGTATTTATCGAACGTAGGAATATTTAAATTTGATATGAATTTCTAATTTGAGGGATGTTAGTAGCGTATTTCTCAAAAGTAGAAATATTTGGGTTTGATCTCCATGAAAGGAGGATTTGTGAATCTTCTTGATGTATTTGATTATCAAGAAGAGAGGGTTTTGATCTCTTTATGAATATCCCATAAATTTATTATGATTTTCAAGATCGTTGACCTCTTTGTGAATATCCCGTGAATTTGTGGGATATTGGAGATGCCTATTTAAAGGAATATTTGCCCTTTTTATATAGGCGTAATTTAGGATTTAGGCAGAGTATCCACCAAGCTAGATTTAGGTAAATTAGCCCCAAGAACTCTAACGTAGAGTCCAAGAAATTTCAATATCTACAAGTGTGTAAACTTGTTAAGTCACTCGGGGGTTTGGGCCACAAGTGACAAAAGAGTTTTAAAATGAGGTGTAGGTGACACAAGTCTTAATTATTAGTTGGAGGTGACAATTACTTTATTATGTATTAAGAAAGTTGGGGAAGTTTTGAAATAACTCACAAGTTTTTAATATTACACTTTAATCCCAATGTATACCTAAAATAACGGGAAATGGAGGAAAAAAGATGTCTTTCTCTCTCTTCTCATCCATTGTTGTTTTCTCTCTCTTAGTGATTTTTGTTGTTAATTATTTCTATTTCTGCTGCTTTATTCGTCATCTTCTACTTCATCGTCTTCTTATCAACCATTTGTTGTTGTTGTTGTTGGTACAACACTACTGCTGTGATCTGACCAATTTCTTAGGTCAAATTTTGTTTACTACATCACTTTTCACTTTGGCATTACTTCATAGGTTACTTTGGTAAGTAAATTATGATTTTTATTCGTATTTTTCATCTGGGTACGCTTCTGTTTTTCCAACAATTATGAATCCAACACAAATGCCTATAATTTAAATAGATCAATCATCTGGTGCATCATATAAGTAATCTGTTGCATCAGACTATTTATCTGTTGCATCATCGTATTATCTGTTGCATCAGACGTATTATCTGTTGTATCAGGATATTTACTATTGCACCAAACTAATTATCTGTTGTATCAAAATGTTTATCTATTGCACCAGACTAATTATCTGTTGCAACAAATGATTAATCTGTTTGAAACAGCACAAATCAACCCCTACCACAAACCCAACAAATAATTCTTGCTATTGCTACTGGATTCTAAATTATTCCTTTTAACATCGAATCATCGAAATATTTATTGAGAAGATAATAGACAGAATAAAAATTAAATATGGATTAAAACGTCAAAGATCAAACATAATTTATTTATTAAACAAATAAAAATACATATAATAGACTAAAAGAAAAATAATAGTGTAATTATTATTATTATTATTATTATCAGCATCATCATTGCCAGCAGGCCAATCTTCAACCGGAAGTAGCAACAAGGCTCTCCTCAGCCTGCGTATCTCGCAGAGCATTCTTGATCTAACTCCTTCCAATTCCCATTGCAGATCACGAACTTGATTTCAAAGTTCATTCACAGCGTCTTGCAGAAAAGCAACGTCCCATACTGGGTCAGCGATAATCTTATCTTCTAGAGTGTAATATGAAAGACGAGATGCAATAAATAAATAGAGTGTGTATTTGAATGAACGATTGAGTAAGGACGGACCTATTTATAGATAATTGAATTTGAATGAAAGGTAAAAAGGCGCGAGTATTCACCTCCATAAATTAATTAAATTTTTGATTAAATTAAGAAAATAAATATTGTGATATAAGTCATGACTTTTCAGATTATTATTATTAATTAGTCTTTCAAAGAACCATTTTTATTGAGTTGTGGCAACAGATTCTATATCTGTTGCATCAGATAACACATTTGTGACAATAGATATATTATCTGTTGCAACAAATATAAAATATGTTTCATCAGATAACATATCTGTTGCAACATATAATCTAACTGTTCACCTCCATTATTTAATTACATTTTTTATTAATGTGAAAAGTAATGAATTAATTAAATTAAGAAATATTGTGATAAGTCATGACTTTTCAGATTATTATTATTAATTAGTTCTTTCCAATAACTGCTTTTATTGAGTTGTAACTCGATATAGGTTGCATCAGATAAATTATCTATGACAACAGATATATCATCTGTTGCAACCATAGTGAACCTGTTGCATCAGTAATTTAATTGTTGCAACATATAATCTACTTTCTTTTAAAAATTAACTATATCATCATATCATTAATCCAAATTCGCTTACCTTTTTATTTTATAAATAAAAAAATACCTTTTCAAATTCCTTAATAAAATAATAATCATTTTATTATATAATTAATAATTTAAAAAATAAAAATGGTGAAAAGTCACGATCAGTTATTAAAATTGTGGTTATAAATTGTGTTTATTATTCCTTATTATTTATTTACGAAATATTTTTCATATTGAATAATCTAAACTCCGAGTCATGTCTTTCTTTTCACCCTCTTAATAACAACAATAGCCCCTTTTTATTAATAATCGCTAGGTGCAACATATGATCGATATGTCATAGTAGATTAACCTCTAACTGTTGACACAAATTGCTACTCAATCCCTACCACCAACCGTCGACATGTTAAGAACAAGGAATAAACAAAATGATTATTATTAAATACTAAATAAGAATTATAAATTCAAAGTCGACAACAAAATGAAATAAATGTTCATAGATTTTTGAATCCCTTGGGTAGATTTGATATACAAAAGGAGAAAAATAATCGCTAAAATAAAAAATATTACCTAATTATTAGTACTACTAGTATTATTATTGTCAATCAGACATCTTTCATTCATCCGACAGCCTTGCTCCGAAGTCAGCAAAATATCTCTTTGGAGTTCATCAATCAAACTGCCTTTGAAGTTCATGCAAGGACTCGATATAAATATTCTTGTACGAATTTGGATCATCCATATTTGTAAGGAGGGACTTATTTATCAATTATTGTATCTCGGAAAGAAAAGAAAATTGCTTTAAAATACATCTAATAGATGGGTAATCTGTTATAAAATATATTGTTTCTGTTAGATAACTTACAACATACTGGCAATATTTTTGCAATAGATGTATATATCTGTTTGATTTATGCAACAGGTTGATCACTGTCGTAACAGATGTCTCCAATTGATTGGCACTATAAATAGATGTGTCATCTGTTGCAACAAGCTAGTCATCTGTTTATTCAATTTAAGCCATAGATGGGCTAGGAAGAATAAGGTGCGTGTAGATCGATTCACTATCATATGTGTGGGAGTTAAGTATGTATTACTAATAAGGTTATCGGGACAACACACAGAAAGTATAATGTTTTTGTGAATGCAATTTTTAACCAATTAGGCATTGATTATTCAAACAAGATCCTGCATTGTACCATTAAGTTTGATGGGTTTAAAATTAATAAGTCTGAGTACCTCATGAAGATGGTACAGATACCCTATTATGAATTACTGACGGTTGGTGCTCGTGTTTATGCATGTCAAGTTTTGAGAAGAGATCAATATTTGTCGTCACTGCAGAGAACCAATAGCGATTGAAATTAACTTTATGTATGTATTGGACCCTTAGAGGGCCCTCGAAGCCTCACACTGTATCAAACAAGAATGGAAAACCAATATAGTTATTGCCCTAGGCAAAATTTATATGGTTGGGTTGCTCGCTCTGGTTGATGATTATATGCCAGAAGGTGCAGTAGGAGAATGCTTTTCAGGGAAAATGGGTTGTTGATGGAAGACTATCATATGAGAGCTAATTGAAGAAGAGACACAGGGTAGAAAGTAACTTCTAACGAATCTGGCCGATCGAATTATCTTAACAGATGCTAAATCTGAATCAAGTGCAAATATGAAAGTGTATTCGATAATGTAATCTCATCTGTTGTGTGTCTGAAAGAAAAATAATGCAGATGGACACTTTGCTAGGGAGATGCATGGTCGAGATTATTACCTAGGTAGAAAATAGGAGAAGACTAACAAAGCAGCCTCACGGGCATCGAGAGTATAAATGATATTCAGCAAGTCTAGAAAACTTACACCAACAACAACTGCAGTGAAAATAAGGAAACTAAGTGAAGGCGGCAATTTCTGAATTTTAAATTTTATCCCATCTTCTTGTTTGTGTTTCTGATCAGGTCCACTGCTGTTGACCTGATCGAAACCACAAATGAGATTGAAAGGAAAATAGAGTATCATTACTTCCTTAGCAATATGGTTATAATTGATTGTGTTTTCTTGCCTTGACATACTTTCAACATTCCTTGGAGAATATCAAATACTTGCTGTGGTATGTGAATCCCGATAATTTTCAAGCTTGCCTCCAACTTGTTGATTCTGTATTTAAGTTGGTCGTTACTGTCTTTGAAGTTGGTAAGGAGTTCCTCGTCTCTTGTGAGCTTGATCAGGAACACTACCTTCAAAGTTGTGGCATTCTAGAAGCCCTTCAGAACACTTTCTCTTCAAAAGATTTAAAGGATACATAGAGGGTCACTGTGTTTGTTTTAGGTCAAAATGTGTTGATGCACATTAAAGATGTGGTCCCAAGAGTTAAACAACACACTTTTATCTAGCTTTGCTCCATACATCTTGCTCAACCAATTTGATAAATTAGTAAGTATGGAGTTATGTAGCATGTGATTTAAACCGTCTCTACCAAGCCTATCAAACGTTACGTAACTCCAAGCTCATTACCCTATCAAAATAATATGCCCCAGTTAGTGGACATAGAAAAAAAGCCTAATCTGTCAGCCTTTTTGCTGATCACTCTTCTCCAATATAGATGAGAAAATATCTGCTATGCAAAAGTCTACACCATCGCCAGACATGATTGCCTGGGAATATGTCTGGCGACGGTGTAGACTTTTGCATAGTAGATATCTTGTCATCTATATTGAAGAAGAGCAATCAACAGAAAGACTGAGAGATTGAGCTCGTTCGATTTGTGCACTAACTCGGTCATATTTTTAGAGTTACATAACGTTTGATAGGCTTGGTAGAGCCAGTTTAGATCACACGCTACGTAACTCTATGCTTACTAATTTATCAAATTGGTTGAGCAAGATGCATAGAGCAACGCTAGATAAAAGTGTGTTGTTCAACTTTTCAGACCACATCTTCAACGTGCATCAACACATTTTGACCTAAAACAAACACAGAGACCCTCCATGTATCCTTTAAGGCTTCTGAAGAAAGTGTTCTGAAGGGCTTCTAGAATGCCACAACTTTGAAGGTAGTGTTTCGGATCGAACTCACAAGAGACGAGGAACTCTTTACCAACTTCGAAGAGGGCAACGAACAGCTTGAATATAGAATCAACAAGCTGGAGGCAAGCTTGAAAATTATCGGAATTCACATACTACAGCAAGCATCTGATCTTCTCTAAACAGCTTGAATATAGAATCAACAAGCCGGAGGCAAGCTTGAAAATTATCGGAATTCACATACTACAGCAAGCATCTGATATTCTCCAAGGAATGTTGAAAGCATGTCAAGGCAAGAAAATACAATCAATTATAACCATATTGCTAAGGAAGCAATGATACTCTATTTGCCTTTCAATCTCGTTTGTGGTTCCAATCAGGTCAACGACAGTGGACCTGATCGGAAACACAAATAAGAAGGCATGGGATAAAATTTAAAATTTAGAAATTTGCCACCTTCGCTTAGATTCCTTATTTTAACTGTTGTTGCTGTTGGCATAAGTTTTCTAGACTTGCTGTACATCATTTCTACCCTCGATGCTCGTGAGGCTTCTTTATTGGTCTTCTTCTATTTTCTATTTAGGTGATAATCCCGACCACACAGCTCTCTATCAAAGTGTCCATCTGCATTGTTTTTCTTTCAGAGACACAACAGATAAAATTACATTACCAGATACACTTTCATATTTGCACTTGATTTAGATCTTGCATCTGTTAAGATAATTCCACCGGCCAGATTCGTTAGAAGTTACTTTCTACCCTATGTCTCTTCTTCAATTAGCTCTCAGATGATATAATCTTCCATCAACCACCCATTTTTCTTTGAAAGCATTCTCCTACCACACATTCTAGCATAAAATCATCACCTCGAGCGAGCAACCCAGCCATATATATTTTGGCTAGGGAAATAAATATATTGGTTTTTCATTCTTATTAGATGCAGTGCTAAGTTTCGAAGGCCCTCTAAGGGTCCAATGCACCCTAAAAGTTAGTTCAATCGCTGTTGAATCTCTTTACAATGACACAAAAATTAGATCCCTTCACAATGCTTAACAAATAAACATGAGCAACAACCGACATTAAATTTTAACAGGCTATCAGAACCATATTCATAGTCCCTCAACCTTATCAGTTCGAACCTACCAAACTTAACTGTAAAATTATAGATATCTTGTTTGAACGATCTATGACTAATTAGTAGAAACATCATTCACAAAATCAGTGCACTCTATGTGTGTTTCCACGATAACATTATCAGTAATACATACCTCCCACATATGAAGTGGTTTCATCTACAAGCAGTTTATTCCTCCGATCCCATCTTTACTGTAGCCTCTTGAGATAGTCCATCATAAGTTGATCAACTGTCAGTTTCTTATATCTACAAAGAAGAAGAAAAAAATTGATGTCACAAAAAGAACATTCTCCATCTATTGCATCAGATGTGGAGTTTGTTGCAATAGATGTAGAGTCTGTTGCAACAGATGTGGAGTGTGATGGAATATATCAAACCAGCCTTTTTGGTGGTTTTATTTGTTCCAATAGTTTCTCCATCTATTGTAACATCAACAACAGCATAAACATCAACAAAAAAGAAACAACATTTATTCCAACAACATCATCAACAACAAAGAAACAACAACCTTTGTGCCAGAACCATCAACAACACCACAAGTTCCAACAACGCCAACCCCACCAATAACATTAATAAATGCATCAACAATAATGAAACAAACAAAATACATACAAAAAAATGATACTGCCAATAAGGCTTTTAAACTTCTCCCAACAGATGACTTTTTTCTCATACTGTAATAAAAATTCTCAAATTATTTATTCAACACTTACAAGTTCCATAATTTTTTTTAATAAATATGATATAGGTAAATAGTAATTAAATAAAAAAATAGATATAAATAACACGCAAAGAAGAAGACGATAATGAAAGAGCAAAATAAACCATACCTTAATATCAAAAAGGGTATCAAAACAAAAATTTAAGTCGAGGAAAGATATGGATGAGTTTAGATCCAAAAAGATATTTATGAGAAGAGAAGAGAAAAAAGATAAAAAAGGTTGTTACCCTAAAGAGAAGAGAGAAAAAGATGAGAGTTGAATAAAATAAACTGCAGCTGAAGGAAGAGATGAGATAATTTCTATTGATGTATTGTGTACGTAGACATGGTGGTTTTCAATATTCATTAATTAATTTTCATTAATTTCATTAATAATTTGAGGGGCACAAGGAAGACTAAGACTACTGACATTGAAAAGACAAGACAAGACTGCTCAATAAACTCACTTTTGAGATATCCAAGAAAGAATTTTTACCGCCTTTAGTAGTAAGTACTACTACTTGATATTATCTACTCGGACCAGAAGCTTCTTGCTTTAAAATTAAAAGAGATAAAAAGATTTTCAAACAGATATGTCATCTATTGCAACATATATAAATATCTATTTAGAAATCCAAACAGCTCAGTCATCTGTTACAACAGATATAAATATCGGTTTAAAAATTCCAAAAGCTCAGTCATCAATAACAATAGATGAAAATGTTCATTTGATAATTAATAAAATCAGATATGTCATCTGTTACAACAGATATAAATATTTTTTTGAAAATTTCCAACAGCTCAGTCATCTGTCACAATAGATGCAAATATCTATTTGATAATTAAATAAGATATGTCATCTGTTGTAACATATATGTACCTGTTTGAAAATTTTCAATAACTTAGTCGTTTGTTGCAACAGATTTCATAGCAATTGATTTAGGTGGAACTAGGGGTGAATGAATGATCTCTCAGGGTCAACTACAAATCCAATTGAGTCTTTGTAATTGTATAGGGTTGGTATTGCGTTCATACCAATCGGAGTCGTCGATCGATCACTCTGAGTTGAAATGAGTTCTCATCAACTCAATGTTAGGATAGTGATAGTACTTAATTTAATTTAGGTAGAACTAGGGATAAATGAGTGAGCTCGCACGGTTAACTACAAATCCAATCGAGTCTTTGCAATTGCATGGCATTGGTATTACGTTTATCCTGACCCCAGTCGTCGATCGATCACTCTGAGTTAAAATAAGTTCTCATCAACTCAATGTTATGATAATGATAGTACCTAAGTTGATTTAGGTAGAACTAGGAATGAATGAGTGAGCTCGCAGGGTCTACTACAAATCCAATTGAGTGTTTGCAATTGTATGGGATTGGTATTGCATTTATCCCGACTCGAGTCATTGATCAATCACTCTGAGTTGAAATGAGTTCTCATCAACTTAATGTTAGGATAGTGATAGTACCTAAGTTGATTTAGGTGGAACTAGGGATGAATGAGTGAGCTCGCAGGGTTAACTACAAATCTAATCGAGTCTTTGTAATTGCATGGCATTGGTATTGCGTTCATTCCGACTCAAGTCGTCAATCGATCACTCTAATTTGAAATGAGTTCTCATCAACTCAATGTTAGGATAGTGATAGTACCTAAGTTGATTTAGGTAGAACTAGGGATGAATGAGTGAGCTCGTAGGGTCAACTACAAATCCAATCGAGTTTTTGTAATTACATGGCGTTGGTATTGCGTTCATCCCGACCCGAGTCATCGATCGATCACTCTGAGTTGAAATGAGTTCTCATCAACTAAATGTTAGGATAGTGATAGTACCTAAGTTGATTTAGGTAGAACTAGGAATGAATGAAGGGGCCCGCAGGGTCAACTACAAATCCAATCGAGTCTTTGCAATTGCATGGCGTTGGTATTGCGTTATCCTGACCTGAGTCATCGATTGATTACTCTGAGTTAAAATGAGTTCTCATCAACTCAATATTAGGATAGTGATAGTACCTAAGTTGATTTAGGTAGAACTAGGGATGAATGAATGAGCTCGTATGGTTAACTATAAATCCAATCGAATCTTTGCAATTGCATGGTGCTGGTAATGAGTTCATCTCGACCCGAGTCGTCGATCAATCACTCTGAGTAGAAATGAGTTCTCATTAACTCAATGTTTTAAAAACTATATCTTTTAAAATTTTTAAAATTAATTAAGATCAATGCGGACCAAATTAGCAATTTCAAAACTTGTAATTCTTTTCCAAAATTACAAATCAACCCATACAAATCATCCATTTGCGTGAAAAACTTTTCATTTCAAATCTTAAGTTCTCGCTCTTCTCTCTCTCTCGGGGTGTCCTCTCCATCTCAACAATAAAAACAATACAAACAACAACTACTCAATATATTGCTCAACCCTTCAAAATAGGTCGATTTTCTTCCCATTTTCAACTTTATTCCCTCTTGTATCCGTTGTTTTCTCTATCTTTGCATGTAACATAGTTCAGAAGAGTTCTACATTTGTTCTTTATTCTAAAAAATAGGGCTTTTTAGTTAATGATAAAAAAAAAGACTTTTAGTTGTATTATCTTTGAGAATGGGTTAACAATTTTGAGTTTTGATACTAAAAAAGTAGGAAGCACCCGAGAAAACCCTACTTTTTCTCTGAGTATTTTGTTGACTGTCGTGGTATCGTTGGATAGTGTTTGTGGTGTTGTTGGTGGTGTTGGTATTTGTGTTTTTTGGCAGTGGTGTCGGTGGTCTTGGTGTTGGTATTGGTGGCATTGGTGGTGGTCTTAATGGCATTGGTCGTGGCATTGGTTGTGGTGGTGGTGGTCCATCTGTTGCAACGGGTGGAAGATCTGTTAGGAGATATTAAATAGGTCTTCAAAAAGATTCCCCATCTGTTCCAACTGATGGGTTATCCGCTGGAGTATTTTCTTGTAATGTGGCAGAGAATAATTTATTAAAATTTCTCCACCTATTGCAACAGGTGAAATATCTGTGGGGAGATATTAAATAGGTCTTCAAACAGATTTGGGTTCCCCATCTATTCCAACTGATGGGTTGTCCGTTGGAGTATTTTTTTTTATTATGTGGTAAGAATAATTTATTGAAATTTGTGTCACCTTTTTAAAAAAAATTATGCAGACATCAAATGCAATGTATTTTTTGTTTATCTTTTGTTTGTAGTTAAAAGATGTCTTCCAAAAGAAAAGAAACAGAAAGTGGAGAAAGTGGATCAACTTTCGATCAACAAACAAAAAAGGATAGAGTATAGATAGATTCGGAGGAACTTCCAGAACAATCTCATTCAGGGCAAAATGAAGCCGAGGAAAGTGATAACTCCTTCTCAGCAATGGGGCGTGAAATAATATCGAAATTCCAGCATGATTTTGTCAAAACCACTAGTATTGACAAGTTTTGAGTTGCGATGCCGATGAATAACCCTAATGCAGTATTTGGTGATCTTGTACTTAAATATCAGTTGGGGAAACCTTTTGACGAACTTAGGAGTGTTACGAAAAAGGAAAACATAGATGAACTTTTTAAGAAGAGATGCTTTGCACACTTTCTTGAGTTGTCTGGGTCCCGCCCTCTCCGTTTTTCAATGATCATGGTATATGGCCTTCTCAAGCGCAGAATCATGTATGCGGGGGATGATGGAGGTACGAAGGAGGTCGGAAATAAGATGGATAAAGTCTGGATCAACTACTGTGACATGTCAGTTTGTTTTAGATTGAAAGAGTTTGCCATTGTGACGGGCTTAAGATGTGATCGTCCAGAAGAACCTGCCATCAAGAAAACACACCACAAAGGGTACAACAAATGCAAGGTAAAAAAGGATGGGTTTTTGGGCATTGTTGGACCTAGCTACAAAGTGATGGATTTGGTAGCGTATCTCAAGAGTAAAGACATACCAAAGCACTACAGGGAGAAATTGTGCTTAGTTTGGTTTGTCCATTTCATTTTATTCGCAAGACACGTCAAGAAAGTCATAGAACGTGATTTGTTGGCATTTGCTGATGATTTTGGAAGATTCAACGATTATCCCTGGGGCTACGATAACTACTACTTGACTGTTAAATATTTACTGAAAGAGCTAAAGCCAAAGAAGACCGCATTATACGACTTTCCTTGGGCTTTCATGGTAAAATTGATCACTATATTTAATCAATCATTAATTTATATTGAATATACTTGTGACTTTTTTTTTTGCTTGCTTCCTGTTTACAATTTTTAGGCTTGGGCATGTGAAGCCATTTCTCCCCTCCGAAAGCATTACACGGATTACCCGGATAAGGTTTCTCATCCAAGGATCCTTAGGTGGTTGGCTGCAGTAAAGAGCAGCATAAAAAATATTAACAAGGCTGATCTCTTTAACCCTCCAGATGATGCAGTACGTCTTTTTTCAACTAAAATAATTTACCTCAAAGAAAGATATTGAAACAGATGTTCCATCTATTAAAAGAGATTACTCATCAACTGCAACTGGTGCAATGGATAATCTGTTGCTACAGATGATCTATATTTCGCAACATATTAACCATATATTGCTCTGTTCTCTGAACCCTACTCAACAGATTACCCATCTACTGTAAATTATGCAACAGATGGTTATTCTAATGCAACATATTATCAATCTGTTTCAACATACAGATCAGCTGTTGCGGTAGCTAGATCATCTATTGCATAAGTTGGTTGTGTTAACATAAACCAAGCCCCATGTAACCCAACTGACTGCAAATTATTATTATATGATTTAAATTCCTCCTGTTATTTTTTTATAAGTTATGCATCCTTGGATCGTGCCTACCATTGATGAGCTGGGGATGACTTCTTTTCTTACTCTAGGTCTTGTTGATACAAAAGAAGACCCAACGGTGGAGTTAATAAAGAAGGAATTGGATGGAGAAATATCCATAAGAAGAGAAGTTAGGCAAAGTCAGTCTAATGTTGAAGCTCTTCACGACCTAACTCAAACTGCAATAGATCCGGGTGCTTCTTCTGGGGGTGTTGCTGGTGGAGCTGTTTGTGATGGTGGCAGCCATCCTGCTTCTGCTTCTACTGCCAGTTATGATTATGAGCATGTTGATGCTTAGCAAAAAATAAATATGTTTGAAAATATCCCTTGCACAGGTCCTCCATCTCACACCTACACCGGTCTCTCCCACCCTTACTGTGGTCCCTCGCACCCCTTCTCACCCTCATATTTTTATTGCAAATATAAATATGTAAGGACAGAGAGGATAAACTCCTTGACAAGCTAGAGTCTATTGCTGAAGTTGTCGAGGAGTTGAAATCCAGGAGGGGTGTCATACCATCCAACGAGGTGAGAGAGCCATGCACTCCTACAGTAGAGGTTAGGAGGAAGAGAATAAAAATTAGACAAATTCTCTCCGTTCTGAAATCAGCAAAAAATACAACTCCCCCCGCTTCAATAGTTGTTGAAGTTCAGGGGCTGCCGAAGAGGGTGGACATATTTGTGGTGCTTGGCAAGGAGAAGAAGAAGGAACTGGAAGAATTCATCAAGATAAAGGTTCAAAAAGAATACACAATGCATTCATTTGCCGCCAAATACTTCTCAAATATGATAAATATGTGCGTGTGGTATGAGGACAAGGTAAGTTTACTTTTGATAACCTACCCTTCCAATCTACTCCATGAAGAAGAATCTATGCAGCAAATGTGTAATCTGTTGCAACAGCTTGGTATTCTGTTGTAACATAATACACATCTTTTACATAAGTTGCGTTGGCTGGGTAATCTGTAAACTAATTCAGAGAACCCTCTGCATCGGATTCTTTCCACTGTGTTTTTATTCTTTACAATTACTAACCTATTTAAAAATAATCTTCTTATACCGCAGTATGTTGATGAAATTCTCTGCCTCATGAGGGGCAGGAAATTAGCATACCCAGATGCTTATGATGCTGCTGATAGGATAATGGACCTCAACTTCTACAATAATTTCAAATATAGGTATGCTGATCTTCGTAATCTAGCTGATTCCGGTGGCCTGGGATTTGATTAGTTAGTTTCTACGTTCCAATGGGATGAAGAAGCGATTAAATATTTTAGAGAGAAGAGGCCATATCCACATGGCAAGAGCTGGACCAAGGCAAATAAAATTCTTGTAGTCATGAACGTGGATGTCACCCATTTTCTCACTGTTGAGATACTATTATATGAGGAAAAGATTAAGGTTTATGACTGCAACTTACCTATGTTTAGCGAGAAGACATTTTTAACCCACATATAGCCACTCTTGAAGTTGTTGCCCAAGTTGTTGACGCAGAGTAAGATGATAAATCATTTACCGGCTGAAGTCTTGGCGAATGAATCATGGATTTTTGAAGGTCAAAATAAGAACATCCATCTCCCAAAAAATACAATTGGTGTAGCGTGCGGGCCGTACTCGCTTGCATACATGGAGTATTTACTGACCGGCACACAAATGACCGTTGTGTGTGACACCGTTGTGGGAAAGATGCAATGGGTCTGGGCATATGGGGTACTAACTAAATGGTTGGAGCCCGTGTATAAAAAAGAACATGTACAAAGACAGAGACGAACACGATAACAAATTTTTATTTCAAGCCAATTCACTATATATATATATAAGGGCAATAGTTTTATGTCTGGCAAAGTTGAATTTTTATAATGCAACAGATTTTATATCTGTCGTAATAGATTTAGTACCTATTGTGACAGACTGATTATCTGTTGGAATAGGTTGGTCATCTGTTGCGTTATGTAGATGCTCCCCATTTGTCTATCGCAACAGATTTACGATCTGTTGCAACATATAACTTATCTATTACTACTGATCGATAATCTGTTGGAGAAAATAAAAAAAGTAGGAAGACCTGTTATATAATTTCAAGAAGATGACCTACGTGTTACATCTCATGTTGCAACATATGTCTAAATCTGTCTGATAAGATATGTCATCTGTTGCAACTGATGTATTATCTATTGCGATATTTGAATCTAGTACTCCATTTTAATTAACATGTTCAAAACTCAGAATTAATTATATTCATAGATAGAATAAAATAAATCGAAGCCTTCAAAAATTATATGAAATAAAATAACTCAACAAATAAATGAAATGTAAAAAAAATCATTATGAGTACAAATGATCTACTCTGCAAATAAATCAACAAGTTAAACCAAGGAGGATAGGTTATTACATTGACGGACTCGAGCTGTAAAGATCTAATCAATATGGACAAGTTGTTATTCATCCAGTGCTATGGAATTCAGCTTTGATCGTCGTGGATCTTTAACGTCGGTTGCATACGGCTTCTTAGCTTTCGTTTCTCCATATTTCCATAAAAGAGCAGCATATCTTTTGTGGAGTAATCCGACATCAAGTCCATTATTTGGTATTTGTAATCCATAGCTCAAATACTCAGCATAGGCAACAATAAAAGGACCGCAATCCCTGTGTTATAAAAAAATAGATAATCCATATCTTGCAGTTCATGCCAGCGATGTGAAATTTGTTAAATTAAACTAAATCATGACACTTAAACTTTCAGGCTACCAATGGTTTGTTGAGCAATTCTGTCAACATATTGTACACCAAATGGATTAGCCATTTTATCCTGATTTGCTTCAATCGTCGACCAATCAGTATGAACCTTTTGATCCAAAAAGCCGCTCATATCAAGGTAAGTAGGCAATATTTTGGCCAGATTTTGTATCTCAGACGATGGCCTGGAACATCTCCTTCGCGACATCAAGTCATAAACTTGAATGCGCCTCTCTTTTAGAACGATGATAGCCAACACCCAATGGAATTCATCACCACAATTGATTGGGATGTACACTTCGTCGACCAACTGGCAAGGTAAGCCAACCGGAATGCTAAAACCTTTGATGATATTGATTAAGCATTCCTCATTTCGGGAAACTTCCGACTGCTGTTGACAATACCTATCGTAGGTATTATTGATGAAAACTTTGTACAAATAATTGCTTGTTGTGTATCTGTATTATTCTTGTGTTTGCAACTTGGCCTTCTTTTGGAGGTAGTAAAAAATGACATTGACGTGCTGCACATATTATCAAACATTTCGGATTACGTGATAAAAAAATCAATATGCAGATGCAATTAAATAAAATATTAATTAATAGTAATATGTATGGCCTTTAAACCTCATCATTCTAGCAAGTTTAGGGATGTGACATCAAATAGAACTAATTCTTCGTTCCGAAATGTGCAACAACAAAGTCGAACATATCAAAACCAAGACTCGATTCGTTCACTTTATAGCGCTCGTCATTTTATTTTCTACATGATGATTTATATGTGTTAATGTCAGGTTCTTACAACAAGAATTGTATAAACCAATATTTATAAAATTGATTTATGTACCTGCCGACATAATTCTTTAACAGACCATCGGTAATTTATTCTGAATAGTCATTGATCAACTGTATTAGTTTTTTTGAAGCCTCATCTGAGATGTTGAATCCTTCAAACGGGTAATTCTTCCGTTCTCCCAAACTGACGGGCTCCACTTTTTCTTCATCTTTGGAAGCAATTGATGGATTTCAACTGTCATATTATGCTCTTCGGCAGTATCTGTGACATCTACCTGGAAAGTCAGAATTGTCAATGCTAAGTAGAGAAATACAATAGATTTTCTATCTGTTGCAATAGATGATTCTTATATTGCATCAGATAGATTATCTGTTGCGACAAATTCAAACAGGTAAATCAGAGAAGTATGATAATTTCAAATAGATGATCCATCTGTTGCAACATAAGATTCATCTGTTGAAACAGATAATGAATCTAATGCAACAGGTTAGACAACAATTGCAACAGATGTATACATCTGTTTGATAATTTTTAGCAGTGTATCATATGTTGAAACAGATATGCACTTGTTTGTTTTTTGAAACAGATGATGTACATTCACCTTTTTCAGCTCATGCTGCTCTTCTGTGGCCCTTGCACACTGAACATCGGTGCAAGGCAAAGACAAAGGCATTGCAATCTTGATTTTATGATGATTGATTATTTCTTGGAAGTGTCTTTCCTTCTCCTCTTAGCCACCTTGATCTCTGGTGGAATGTCTTGATATGAAATCCTCTTTGATGGAATGACACCCCTCTTAGATGTCATTTCCATTACAGAAGTAGTTAGTGCATTAATAACATCAATCACTCCATCATGTTTCGCCTTGAAGTCTTGACATTTGCATGAAGTACATTCGTTAGATGTGGAAAAATCTAGAGAAAAATCTATACAACCATTATGATCATAATTATAATAGCTTGTTGTTTCAAAAACTGTAAGAGGAGCATCATTAGACCCACCCTCTAAAATTATTTTTCTTGTGATGGTTGTTGCTCCAAATAATTCTATTTTTATTTCATCAACGACCTTAGGGTCCGATAAAGTTTGCACAGACCGTAAAGTAAGAAAAAATGACATCTTCAACTCTCGGTTGATCAAAACAAGCCACGGATGGACAATCTAAAATAAATTGGTACATATATTAAGAATGATGATGAAATAATTTAATCATTAATTAAAATAAAAACTTGATTAGAATTGGACTTATTGCTTCCTTGGGGGGATTGAAAAGATCAAGAAATTTTGTATTTTTATCCGTTTTGGCCGACAACCATCTCAAAATTCTTGGACAGGAAGCTTCTTCCTAGTAGTTCACTTGTTGTCTCAAATAAGGAATGGCTTCAAATGACCAAGCCTATAACATAACGCCAATAAATCAAAAGCATTATTGAATAAAAAAATGATGAATCATATCATGATAAAAGAAATATTTACCATGAAGGCCCATGGAAAACCATATAAGTTAACTGTTTTTGGCGTTAACGGAGTCAACAAATATTCGACAGTCATTTTAAAGCTGTCATAACCCCAAGGATAGCTGTTAAATACCTTAAGATCCTCGAAGAAATTTATTAAATCGAGGCTTATATTGTTGTTAACGTCTCTCGCCCAAAGAACATTATGTACAAACCAAACCAAGCACAATGATTGCTTGTGCTTTTTTGAAAGTCCTTTACCATTCAACGCTTCAATCAGATTTTTGTTTTTGGAGCTTGGACCAACAATGGACACCAGATCATCATGATTACTCGACTTGCCTTTTCCTTTTTTGGGTGTGCGGGTGTTTTTTTTGGGTCAGAGTAGGTATAACTTGTGAAGGAGAAGGAGGATAACATTTTAGTCCGGTAACTATGGCAAACTCCCCCCAACCAAAACAAACAAGCATGCCACAGTAATATATCTACACCTCATCCATCTGATCTTTGTTTTCATACATAAACCTGCGCTTGAGAAGATTATATACCATTTTCTTCTGGAAATGAGCATTGTTGTCCTCCGACAAATCAAGATATTTTCCAAAGCAGATTTTCCTAAAATAAGAACCAATTTTTGTTCTCGAAGTATTTTTCTGAAGGCATCGAAAATTTTTTCCATGACTGACTTAACCATGAGATCACCCGTTAAATCTGTGGCACTATCGCACTGAATTCTCATAGGGTAACGATCAATGCTGAAGGTTTTGACCAACTCTTCAACAGAAGGGCTATTAGTATTTGGATCATCTTTTTTGTAAGATTTCTCCTCCCCATGTTCATTATCTTATGCTCCTGATTGAGATAACGCTTGTAAAGCAAGCTCATAGAGTGGTGGATGTAGCTGAGCTGCTGCACTTGTTCCTTTACTTGAACTTGATTAGATTTCTTTTATTTTGGGAGCCATGTTATCTTAAATTAACAGGAACATAACATAAATTATAATTGATTAATGCATAACAGTAATATAACAGTTCCAACAGACAACTAATCTGTTGCACCAGGTATGTTATCCGTTGCAATATATAACCGACCTATTGTAATGGATGAGTAATACGTGAGAACCATAAAAATAACACTATCTGTTGCACCTGGTATTTTATCTGATGCAACACATAACTGATCCATTGCAACGGATGAGTAATCCGTTGGAAACAATAAAAATAGATCACTAATCTGCTGCACCAGGTATTTTATCTGTTGCAACATATAACCGACCTATTGCAATGGATAAGTAAACCGTTGGAAAGAATAAAAATGAATCACTAATCTGTTGCACCAGGTATGTTATCTGTTGCAACAGATAACCGACCTGTATGAGTAAATCATTGGAAAGAATAAAAACAGTCCTAATCTTTTGTAAAATGAAGAGTAAACCATTGGAAAGAATAAAAATAGATCATTAATTAGTTATCTGTTAGATCAATATTGTTTAGATTTCTTCCAAAAAGAAAAGTCTTCTGTCGAATCCGTTGAAAATAATAAAAATAGATCACTAATCTGCTGCACCAGGTATTTTATCTATTGCAATATATAACCAACCTATTGCAACGGATGAGTAAACCGTTGGAAAGAATAAAAATGGATCACTAATCTGTTGCACCAGGTATGTTATCTGTTGCAACAGATAATTGACCTGTATGAGTAAATCATTGGAAAGAATAAAAACAGTCCTAATCTGTTGTAAAATGAAGAGTAAACCATTGGAAAGATTAAAAATAGATCAATAATCAGTTATTTGTTGGATCAATATTGTTTAGATTTCTTCCAAACAAAAGAGTCGTCTGTCGCAACAGATGAATGATCTGTTAGATTGTTCACCTGTTGCATTAGATTTTCATAGTTGCATCAGATTTTTAATTTGTTGCATCAGATTTTAAATTGAAGAGCAAATCGTTGGAGAAAAATAAAAATAGATCACTAATCAGTTATCTGTTGGATCAATATTATTTAGATTTCTTCCAAACAGAAGAGTCGTCTGTCACAACAGATTAATGATCTGTTAGATTGTTCACCTGTTGCATCAAATTTTCATAGTTGCATCAGATTTTCATCTGTTGTATCATATGTTTCATCTATTACATCAGATGTTTTAACTGTTGCAATACTATTTCTGCCAAGACAAACAATAAATCAACCTAACAACACCAACATATCACACACACATACAAACTAAGAACATCAACTTTGACAAAAAATCACCAACAAATTCAAATCAACAGTACGACAACGAGAAGAAGAAATACAAAAATGCCAGAAATTAGGGTTTTATTCAGTCGACATTTCAATACCAGAAGAGTAGTTGGCTCAAGTTCCTTTGTTTCTTCATAATTTTTTACCTGTGAAAAAGGAAATGAGAGGACGAAGAACTAAAGTTGTTGTCGCCGGAGAAGTATTCATGTCGATTGATGGTTGAAAGTCGAAAAGGAACTCGCCCGACTATTTGTCGCCGGAGGTTGAAGGAAGAAATTTTGCAGAACTGTTGGTTAGAAGAAACTGGAGAGAGAGTGGTTGATTAGGATTGAAGAGGGGTGTGGGTTGGGTTGATTTGTCTTTTTTAAAAAATTAGAAAGTTTTGAAAATATTAATCAAGTTCACAATTAACTTAACCAAGTTTTCTAATGATGTTTGATCCTATCTATTAGTTAATGTCACCAATCCTTCATTCAAGACTTAAAAGACACCTTTCCTTCAATTTTCTCAAGTCACTTTATGGACTAAAACAAGCACCTAAACAGTGGCATGCGAAATTTGACCCAACCATATTGGCAAACGGGTTTAAGATAAACGAATGTGATAAATGTATTTACATTAAAGACACTCCAAATCACAAGGTCATTGTTTGTTTGTATATGGATGATATGTTGATCATTAGTAGAAATATTTCTGACATAAATTCTACGAAACGAATGTTTGAGAGCAAGTTTGATATGAAAATTTTTGAAGTTACGGACGTGATCTTAGGAATAAGAATCCATAGAACTCCACAAGGGTTGACATTGTCATAGTCTCATTACATCGAAAAAGTACTGGATAAATTCAAGTATTTGGAATTTGGTATTACCAAGATTCCATTAGACGTGAGTTTTGCACTTCAAAAAAATGAAGGTGAAAGTGAATCACAACTGGACTACGCAAGAGTGCTGGGATATGTAATGTCTATCATAAATTGTACATGGCCAGACATAGCATGTGCTATTAGTAAGTTGAGTCGGTACATGAGTAATCCCAATAAAACTCATTGGATGACAATGAAAAGAGTTTTGGGGTATCTTAAATATACTCAAGACTATGCTTTGCGTTATAGTAAATATCCAGGGGTACTTGAAGGATATAGTAATGCAAATTGGATCACCGGATCGAATAAAGTAAAATTCATGAGTGGATACTATTTACTATAGGTGGAGGAGCAGTCTCTTGGAAATCATCCAAACAGACATGTATTTCTTGCTCTACGATGGAATCAGAATTTATCGCATTAGATAAAGCTGGTGAAGAAGCAGAATGGCTTCGGAATTTCTGGGAAGATATTCCTTATTGGCTCAAACCATTGGCACTGTTATGCATACACTGTGACAATTAAGCGGCAATAGGTAGGGCAAGGAGCATAATGTACAATGGTAAATCTTATCACATAAGACGGAGACACAATACCATTAGAGAATTTCTCTCTAGTAAAATTATTACCATTGACTATGTGAAATCAAAGGATAATGTGTCGGATCCACTTACAAAAGGCCTAACTAGAGAAGGAGTTGAGAGGACATCCAAGGGAATGGGTTTACGACCTAGGACAAGTCAGCATGGCGGTAACTCTACCTAGCAGATTGGAGATCTCAAGAGCTAGGTTCAAGGAGATCAAACAAAGTTGTGTCTGACAGGTTCAACATTGTTAATATACCCAATCCATTCTCATGATGTAGACAATGTTTAGTAAACAAGGATAAGACTTATGGTGTGAAGTCTTTTAATGATTATCTAAATTTGACAGATTTGACCAAATAGTTTAATCTATAGGATTGAACGTTTAGAAATTACCTATGTGAGGGCGAAGTGGAAGCTGCTTCAAGGAGAATGTTAGTAAAGGCTATTCTCTAAGCTCTCATGAGATCAGAACGTGTTCATGGTTGAAACAAACAAAACCGTGAGAACCATAAATCGTAAAAGGTTGGTTGTGTGACATATGTTGTCTAGGTGTACATTAAAAATCGACGGTTCAAAGATATCAAATATACCGATTGACCGAGTGCATCCGATGCATGTTCACTACGAAAAGTTCAAAAGGAAACCCACTTATCCAGATGCAATCAGTCTTTTCTTGATGATCACATACTTGTCCGTAAAGTTTTACAAAGAGTAGTCATTCCACATTCATGTGGGGGATTGTTGGGTTCAATTGATGTGAATGAAAAATGAAAAGTTGCTTGGAAGGGACACAACTCTTCGAGTAAAAGACACACTATTTCGGGAAAAAGTATGACTGTTTGGATGGTTGTGGCAGTTTGAAAAAGACACACTCTTTCGAATGCACAGACATGACTGTTCAGAAAGGATACAACTTTTCGGTGAATCATTGCCACCTTTCGGAAAGGACACTGAATGGCTATATAAACCTGCATTTTTCCACAGGTTTAGTTCGAATTTTTCTGCACTTGAAAACATTTCTTGTCTTCTAAAATACTCAATGTGATCATCTAACTGTTGAGTGAGTTCGAAGAGAATCCGATTGTTTAAGGTACCGCTACAGTTGGATTGTTAAGCAATTGTATCCTGGGCGGAATTCCGCAACCTAGGGTACTTGAGGGGAATTATTTTTTTAAGGACACTTCGTGAATTCGGAGGATTTGACTTATACTGCTTCATCTTTTTCTTTAAAATAAAATAACACACTTCTTTGATAGTTCATATTGAACTTATGTTGAAGGTGTTGAAAAACTTCTTAAATATTCTTGATTTAATCTTAAACTTGTGTTGAAATTGTTTTTACATAATACAAATTGTGTACCCGAAACAGCAACATACAAATCAAGGCGCAGTCGGTCTTCCGAGGATAGAAATGTGGGATTAGCTGAAATCACCTTGCCACTTACAAAGTAAATTGAAGAAAATGACATTTTCCAAGTTTGCTATAAGTAAAACTAAAGCTTTCCTGTACTATAAAACTAAAGAATATTTATAAATGGACCAAAAAACCAATTCTCTCGAATTTGCCGAGTAGCAAAGGAGAAGCACTACTTATTAACAAATCTGTTGGGATAATATTGGTCAGCATACTCTAAAGATACAGAGGATATCTTTTTTATAGCTAAGGGAATTTATCAAGGACGACAGTGATAATTGAACACACACCAAACTATATGATAAATTTCCTGAAAGAAATCACAGGTGTGAAACCACCCAAATGAACACGATAAGTTAACAAATAACGCAAGACATTGGATCTTCTTCCATACTATGATAGTGATGATAACGAGCTGGAATAGGAGTTGGATATTGCAGATATGGATGTTGATATTGGTAGCAAACTGGTACTGGATATGCCTTTATTGCTGCTGCCTCTTTCTTCTTATCGTCTCCTTTTTTGTCATCAGCCTTCTTTGCTTCCTCTTTCTTCTTCTCAGGCTCTTTTGCTGGTCCAACAAAGACTATCTCAGTGTGGCATAACTTCTTCAATTTTGAAACTAACAACTGGATCTATGGTTCCTGTTACTGTTAATTTCTTGTCCTTTGTGTCTATCAAAATTGAGTCCAGCCCTGCAACATCAACACCAAAAATCACTCGAACTTGAATTTTTTCCATATTGCAAGATCTGGGTTTCTTAGTTAGCATTTGGCCATATATTTTGTAACCAAAATTTGAGAATTTATCTTCATGGTGGGCTCTGCAGTGGCTGTCAAGGATGCTAGTGCATACCCTGGGGTGATCATCACCACCTGCACTTCAGGCACAGTGGAACGCGTAACCGGGCTGCTCTTTCATTTGGCTTAGAAGAATGCAGCAGCGAGGGACAACCCGCCCATATAGCCAGCGAGGAGGTTGGTACTATTGACAAAGACTATTTGGCAAAAATGCCACAGGCGAAAGCATGGTAGGCCTGTGCTGGTGAAGCATCATACACCATAGAGAGGAAGATTTTCAAGTTTCCCAAAGTTGACTTAGATTAGTTTTGGGAGCAATTTCAATTTCACTCACAAAATTTCAAATTTTTTTCCAACCAAAATGCATATCCAAACACAACTTTAAGTTTCAAAATCACAACTTTATAAACTCAATTTTTCAAATTTCAGGTTTCAACTTTAAAATCCACGCCAATTTAACATAAATGTTTTTTGCAAAAAAAAAGAAGAGAATAATAACGTACCGTACACAACAGAAACTTTTTCATGACCTTTTGCTTGACTTTGTCATCGAGATACTCCAACTTCAGCACTACTTTCTGTAAAATGAATAACCAAATCAGAGATTCATTAGTTAAACCCCAATCAAATCCAACTAACTTATAAATTATTAACATAGCTCCAGGAAAGAAACTCATTTTACACCAATAATCACCCAGTTTTAGTAGTCGATGTACTTTGAAATAGTAAATATACAGATGCCCATAAATTATATACTCGATTAAAAGTGAGCGGTGTTTCAAAAAAATGGAATTTTCACTTTTATATTTCTTGAGAATCAAAATCGGTGAAATGTGAAAAGATAACTAACTTTTAAGCTTTAGTACTTAGGTCAACAAAATCACCATATCCCGTGTAATCCCAGAAGTTGGGTAAAGAAAATAAAAGTGTGCAGCTATTAGGTAAAGAAAAGCTAACCATCATTTTTTAGCTGAGACTTCGAGATCTGAGTTTAGTGAGTATATCGAAGTAAGTAGTAGATCAAGACTTATATTTTTTGACTTGGAGTCATTTTATATGAGTGATTTGTGAGCTGAATTATGAGTACGCACTATGTGTAGAAGAGAGGGGAAGAAGAAGAAACCTAGTCAACCACCAAGTCTTTTTTTAAAAGGAAAGGAAAAAGGGTCAAATTTATCCTCCGCTCTAAAAAATTGACTAAATATACTCTTCGTCATATTTTTTAGTTAAATTTATTTTTATTATCATAATTTACAGTCAAATTTGTCGTCGTTGTTAAAGAAACTTTTTATATGTATCCTTTCTTAATAAAAAAAACTCAAATCAAAGTTAAATACCACATTTTTAAAAAATAAAATACACTTTAATCCAACTCGTTCAATCTGGCTCAAGCCACAAAAAATATACAAATAAATATACTTCTTCAGTTTTGTTGGTCAAATATTTTCAGCAAGATTAAGCCATTGGATATTTATCATTACATAACTCATGAAAAATTGATTCGCATTAGTGCAAACACAAAGAAATATATCCCTCTCTTAGTTCATGAATCTGCATCAGTGTAGAGCTCATGAAAAATAACAATTGACTTTCGATGCAGCAGATTAGGCCTACTGGATATTTCTCCATATGATTGAGTTAAGAGGTCTCCCTATTTGTCAATCGTGACATCTCTTCAGTCATATATCTTTATATGCAATTTAGATCTATACAATTTTTTTCATCATGTCATTTGCTCAAAAAATTTATTCATTGATTCTAGAATTCAGATGCACATAGAATTGCATATCAAATTTTAAAATTTGAACATAATCGAACAAGAGCAGAGTTCGTAACAAACATTTTCTCTAGTTCCATACTTCTACATTATCTCGTTCCATTTTACGTTTTGTTCATTTGCAAACAACCTACCGTCAGTGTACGTCGAAAGAGAAGTATTTTTGTTCGGTGGAAAAATTCAACCAACTAAACTAAGGGAGAGATATATTCGTTTGTGTATTTTTTGTAGGTCAGATTGGGCGAATTAGATTAGGGTGTTACTAATTTTAAAAAATTGAGCAATTTAACGTTGATTTTAGATTTTCTGTTAAAGAAAGGTATAAGTGAAAAAAATTCTTAACAATGAGGGTAAATATGGCCCCATAGTATGAAATCGAGGGTAAATTTGACTCCAAAGTATGACGAAGGATGTATTTAGCTAATTATTCAAAGTAGATGGTAAATTTGGCTCCAAAGTATGACCACGAGGGTAAATTTAGCCTCAAAGTATGACGAAGGATATATATTTAGCCATTTTTTCAAAGTAGAAGGGTAAATTTAACCTTTTTTCCTTTTTTAAAACTAGACTAAATGAGGCAAGCCCGTGCAAGCATGAGCCCGCACAAAAATAATAGGATCGACTTAGTAATTAAATAGTTTTATTATATAAAAATAGTTTCAATTCAACAACAACAACAACAACAAACCTAGTGTATTCCCACAGAGTGGGGTTTGGGGAGGGTAAAATGTATGCAGTCCATACCACTACTCCCGAAGAAGTAGAGAGGCTGTTTTCGATAGACCTCCGGCTCAAGATAAAAAAAGTAAAAAATATTATATCTCATCTAATTCGATAATTTAAAAGGTTGAATATTAGTTTAATTCGTGACCTTCTTATCTTTCGCGCTTGAAGTAAGTTCAAATTCCATTAATAGTGTGAGTAGCATTATTTTCTCTCATTTTTCCCTTTCTCTCCTAACGTGATAGAAAAAATAAAAAGTATAATATTTCACATACGACTCCCTCCGTTTCAAATTTGTTTGAATCTCAAAATTCAAACATTACAACATAAATTAGGACAGAGGGGTGACATTTTTTGGTTTCAATCTAAATTTTCATTTTTTTTCATTGGTTAATTTCCTCTATGTTTAATATTATCATTTTTTATTATCATAATTTAATCTTCTGAATTATTTGATATAGTCTTTTGTCGTCTACTCTCTTCATCCCTATTTACGTGACACAAAGTTAAAGTTTTGAGAGTTTATCAAATTTTTCTTTGAACAAATTTTTTTATATGCTTTTTGGATATTTCAAGTTGACAATAATAATGATTTATAACACTTCCTACTTAGTTTCCCAATATATAAACTTTATTTTAAAAAATAATTAAAACTCTAATGTTCAAATTTACGATCTCAAAATTTTAACCGTGCCACATGAATTCAGGGGCAGAGCTAGCCCTTTGGTAGGGGGTTCATACGAACCCCCTTCAACGAGAAAATATATCATTTATACACGATTAAAATTAATTTTTATGTATCTATAGTAGGTGTTGAACCCCCTTCAACTAGATTTTCTTCAAATGTTAAACCCCCTTAATTGAAATTCTGATTCCGCCTTTATATGAATTGAGACATAGAAAATATATTAGTAACTAATCATTTTATTTTTATCATAAATCATTGAGATACAAAAATGCTAGATTTCAAATTAATATATTATTTTATTTTTAAAATATTGGATTTTATAATTAAATTGATTAGGATGAAATAAAATTGAATTGACTAAAATGCCCTTACGCTTGATTCTAATGCCAAGAAGCAGTCATGTTGATAATGAGTTGCTTCTCTGGCTCATCTATAATTGTAGAAACGTTTCTTTTTGAGTCCACGACTAACATATCTTCGTATCATTGAACGCTAGCCTCACGGATATACCATATGAAATCACGATTCATAATTTCAAATTTTTAATGTAAAATTTGTTCCATAAGTTTATGTTTTGGGAAAGAAAAATATTCATCATTTTAAATGTTACATAAAAGACTTGTGCTCGGCTTGGAGTGATTGTTTGTATCATATGAAAAAAATATATTATAAAAATTAACTAGTTACTACTATTGTTGTTTAGTGGATTTTTTTTTAAAACTATGCATATTGATAGTTTGTAATTGTAACGTTTGTTTATAAAAAGTAACACAAAAATATGAAATTTATCAATGTGGCACTTTAGGATATTCCAATACCTTATTTATGAAATGTGATTTGCTCATTTGATAATAATATATAATAATTAGGAAAATTTTAATGATTTCCACAACTTGTGATATTTTCATGTAGTGAGAAAAAAAATACAATATAAGAAATTCAATTTGCATGTCCAAATAAAATTTCAATACCATATCAATCTAATTTCATATCGTATGTCCATACAAACTCTAAAATATTTAATATTTCCAAAGAACATGGTGGATTCTAATTGACATAACATATAGACAGGCACTTTAACTTATATTCAAGTAGCAATTAAACACTTTAACTTTGAGGAGAAAATTAAAGGAAATGTGTCTTTTAAGTCTTCAATGAAGGATTGGTGACATTGACTAACATAAAGGGTCAAACATAATTAGGAAACTTGATTAATTTAATTGTGGATTTGATTAATATTTTTAAAACTTTCTAATCTTTTCAAAAATAGAAATCAACTCACACCTCTTTCCTCTCCAAATCAACTGTCTTTCTCCTCTCTCCCATCTCTCTCGACAGTTTCTCTCAAACTTTTCTCAACCAACAGTTTTGCAAATTTCTCCCTTCAATCCCCGATAACTTCAACCTCCGGTAATAAATAGTTCAGCTTTGAGTTTCTTTCGACTTTTAACCATCAATTGATGTGACAACATTGCTCTCCGACGACTACAACTTTGAGTTCTTCATCATTTTTTTCTTCTTTCACAGATAATAAATTATGTTTTTTTAGTTATGAAGAAAAAATGGAACTTGAGTCAACTTTCTTCTAGTATTGGTTAACAATTTCAATATTTGTTGCTTAAATTTGAAATGGGGACTGAAGAAAACCCTAATTTATGGTATTTCTTCTCTTCTCTTTTCGGACTGAAACCTGATTTTTTGTTTTTATTGTAGTTCTTATTGCTGAACTATTGATTCGATTTGTTGGTGTTTATTGTATTTTTTAAAGTTTGATTTTTGTGTTTGTATAAACAAAAAAACAATGTTGGTGTTTTTGATCATTGTTGATGTTCTTGGTGTGTGTGTGTTATGTTGGTGATGCTGGGTTGATTTGTTATTGCTCTTGGTAAAAATGGAGTATTTGATATTAAATAGTGATATTACTGTTATTCTATTGAACAAAATATTGCTACTGATTTTTTTGCAATAGATGAAACATTTGTTGGATGAAATCCTATCAACTATTTCAACAGGACGACATGTCTAAGACTTTGATTTATTCCAACAGATCATTCATCTGTTGCGACAGATGACCCTTCTATTGAAAAAAATCTAAATAATATTGACAGTTGATAGTAGTTCCAACTGATCACTCATATGTTGCAACAGATGAATGATTTGTTGCATATACTAGTCATCTGTTTCAATAGATGAGTGATCTATTGGAAGAAATCACAACAGTATTGTAACTATTTTTATTATTTTTATCAAATTACTGATCCACTGTAATAGGTTAGTTATATGTTGTAACAAAAAATTCACCTGTTGCAACAGCTGAGTGATCGATTGGAACTATTATTTTATTGTGTTGTACATGTTAGATTTACTGTTATCCTTTTTTTTAATGATGCATTAATCAATTATAATCTTTTTATTTTCCTATTCTTTTATATAATATGACTCCCAAAAGAAAAGAAACTGAATTAAGTCTAGGTAAAGGAACAAGTGAAGCAGCTAGGCTATATCCACCACTCTATGGGCTTGCTTTAAAAGTGATATATCAATTAGAAGCAGAAGATAATGACATGAAGATGAGGAATGTTTCAAAAGAGATGATCCGAATTCTAATAGCCCTTCCACTGAAGAGTTGGTCAAAACCTTCAGTATTGATAGGTATTCTGTGAGAATGTAGTGTGATGGTGCTACATATTTAACTAGTGATTTCGTGGTTAAGTCAGCCATGGGAAAAATCTTTGGACAGCTTCAGAAAAATACTTCGTGACTAAAAATTGAATTCTTATTTCAGGGACAACTATTTTGGGTAATATCTTGATTTGCCGGAGGACAATAATGCTCGTTTCCAAATTACCATGGTATATGATCTTCTCAAGCTTAGCTTTGTGTATAAAAATAAAGATAAGGTGGATGAGGTGTGGATAAATTACTGTAGCATGCCTGTTTGTTTTGGTTGGAAAGAGTTTGCTATAGTTAATGGACTAAAATGTTATCCTCTTCTTTCTCAACATATACCTATTCTAACCCCCCAAAAAAGCACCCTGCACACCCCAAAAAGGCAAAGGAAAGTCAAGTGATGGTGATGACTTGGTGTCCTCTATTGGTCCAAGCTTAAAAAAAAAATTTGATAGAAGCATTGAAAGGTAAAAGACTTTCAAAAAAGCACAAGCAATTATTATGCTTGCTTTGGTTTGTACATAATATTCTTTGGGCGAGAGATGTTAATAACAATATACCACTTGATTTAATAAAGCTCTCCAAGGATTTTGAGAATTTAACAGCTATCCTTGGGGTTATGAAAGTTTCAAAATGATTGTTAAATATTTGTTGACTCCATTAACGCCAAAGACAATCAACTTATATGGCTTTCCATGGGCTCTCATGGTAAATATTTCTTTTATTATGATTCATCTATTTTTTAATGAATAATGCTTTTGATTTATTGGCATTATTTTATAGGCTTGGGAATTTGAAGACATTTCTTATTTAAGACAATAAGTGAACTACCAAGAAGAAGTTTCATGTTCAAGAATCTTGAGATAGTTGTCGGCCGAATTTGATAAAAAATCAAAATTTCTTGATCTCTTCAACCCTCGGAAGGAAGTAGTAAGTCAAATTCTAATTAAGTTTTTGATTTAATCATCATTCTAATATATGTACTGATTCATTTTAGATTGTACATCCTGACTTGTTCTGACCAATTGAGAGTTGAAGATGCCATTTTTTTTACTTTACTGTCTATGCAAACTTTATCGAACCCTAAGGTTATTGATAGAATAAAAAAAGAATTATTTGGAGCAACAACCATCACAAGAAAAATAATTTTGGAGGATAGACTTATTGTTGTTGATGGTGTTAGTGGTGATGGAGCTATTGGTGGTGGTAGTGGTAGTGGTATTGGTGCTGTTGTTAGGACTAATGATGCTTTTCTTGCCATTTCTGAAGCAACAATTAATTATGATTTTGATTATACCATTTTTATAGATTTTTCCCCTCCTACCAAATATTCTACTTGCAAATGTCAAAACTGCAAGGCAAAATATGATGGAGTGATTAATGCAATTAAAGAATTAACTGCTTCTATAAAGGAATTGATATCTAAGAGAGGTGTCATTCTATCAAAGAGGATCTTATATCCATATACTCCATTAGAGATTAAGGCTAAAAGAATAAGGAACGTAATTTTCAGGTATTATCAAGCATCTAAAAAAGCGAAATTGCAATTCCTCTGTCTTTGTGTTGCACTATTAAGCAATGTACAAGTTCCATGGAAGAGCAGCATGAGCTAAAAACAGTGAATGTTTATCATTTATTTCAACAATCAAATAGACTACACATTTGTTTCAACAGATGATACATCTGTTGAAAATTATCAAACAGATATAGGCATCTGTTGCAACAGATGATTAACTTGTTGCGTATGATGCATTATATGTTGGAACATATGTCTCATATGTTGGAGGAAATCAAACAGGTTACTAACTATTTTAATTTGCCCAACAGATGACCCAATTATTGCAATAGATGGGTAATCTGTTGGGACATATTACATCAAAACTTCTTTACTATTTTTGTTTATTCCAACAGATGAGTCTTCAACAGATGGGTCATCTGTCAAAAATTATCATTCAGGTCTTTCTCCTATTTTATTTTTTCCTAATAGATGACCTATATATTGTAATAGATGGGTCATTAGGGTGTGCAAACACTGAATCGACCGATGAATCAAATTGATACAAATGCTATTGGGTTAACTATTTTTTATTTATTTTATAAAAAAAATTTATTGGGTAAACGGTTCAATTTTGATTTTAGCTTATTGGGTTATCGCTTAAACTGATAACCCCATAAGGATACACTAAGTTACTGTTTTACCCCTATTTGTGTTATATACACACACACACATTATTTATTCACAATTTAGAGATTCACAAAGTATTAACCTCTTTAGGGTAACAAAGGCACAATACAAAGCACGTGTATTATCGTATTGAAAAACTTGAAGCATTTAGTAGCTTCCAACAATTAGGATTCAGTTTTTTTTTAACTAACATTCAGTTTAAGTTTGAAAATTCTTGTAAACTAAAGCGCATTGCGTATGATCTTGGCAGCAACTAAGATTTCATTTTTTATGTTAGTTGTTACTATTTCTATTTTATGAGTATTTTTTTATTGATTAAACTGAAAATTGAACCGTTAAAGGCCAAAAATTGATAAACCGGAAATCAATAAGAAAATATCTTATTGGTTGGTTATTGGCTTTGCATATTTAAAAATCAAAAACTAATAAACCAAACCAATAACATATAAAATCAAATCAACCAGATCGATGCATGCCCCCTAATGGGTCATCTGCTGGGATAAATTAAAATAGTAGGAAGACCTATTTGATTTCCTACAACTGATAAGTTATCTTTTTCTTTTTCTTTGTTTCTCTGTGATTAGCACTAACAATTCTGGCTTTCCAGGTGGATGTCACAGTAGAAGCTACTGCTGAACAACATATCACAGTTGATAATCCATCAACTATTTCTAAAGAGGAAGAAAAAGTGAAGCTTGTCAGTCTGAAAGAACAGAAGAATATCCATTTGAAGGGTTCAATATATCAGATGAGGCTCTCAAAAAACTAATAAAGCTGATCAATGACTATTCAGAATGGATTATCGATGGTCTGTTAAAGAAGCTTCATGCCAACAGGTACATAAATCATTTTTAAGATATTGATTTATACAATTCTTGTTGTAAAAACACGACATTAACACATATAAATCTTGTAGAAAAGACGAACACTACAAAGTGAACCATTCGAGTCTTGGTTTTGATATGTTCAACTTTATTGTTGCACAGTTCAGAATGAAGAATTGGTTCTATTTGATGTCGCCCCAAACTTGATGGGAATGATGAGGTTTAAATGTCCCATATATATATATATATATATATATCTTACTATTAACACTATATTTAATTGTATCTGTTTATTAATTTTGTTATTATGTAATCTAAAATATGCAGCACATCAATATCATTTTTTACTACCTCTAAAAGAAGGCCAAGTTGCAAACACAACAACAATATAGATACATGATAGACAACTATTTGTTCAAAGTTTACATCAATAAGGCTTACGATTTTTGTCAACAACAGTTGGAAGTTTTTCGAAATGAGGTATGTTCAATCAATATCATCAAAGGTTTCAGTATTTTAGCTGGCTTACCTTGGCACTTGATCGACGAAGTGTACATACCAATCAATTGTGGTGATGAGTTCCATTGAGTGTTAGCTGTCATTATTCTAAAAGAGAGGCACATTCAATTTTATGAATTGATGTCGTAAAGGAGACGTTTTGGGTCATATTCTGAGATACAAAAGTTGGTCAAAATATTGCCTACTAACCTTGATATAAGTGGCTTTTTGGACCAAAAGATTCGTATTGATTGGTTGGCGATTGAAGCATACCGGGATAAAATGGGTAATTCTTTTGATGTAGAATATGTTGAAGGAATCACTCAATAATCCAGTAGTAGCCTGTAAGTATCATGATTTAGTTTTATTTCATAAGTTTCACAACTCTTACATTAATTACAAGATATGGATTATCTGATTTTTACAAATGCAAGGATTGCGGTGTTTTTATTGCCGCTTACGCCGAGTATTTGAGCGATGGATCAGAAGTTTCAAATGATGGACTTGATGTCGAATTACTCCATAAAATATAAGCTACTTTTTTATGGAAATATGGAGAAGCTAAGGCTCAAAAAACATACGCAAGAGACATTAAAGATCCAGGACAACCAAAGCTAAATTCCATAGCACCAGATGAAGAACAACGTGTCAATATTGAGTAAATCCTTATAGATTAAGTCTGTCAAATTCGTAATAATTTTTTACATTTCATTTATTTGTTTATTTATTTAATTTCATGTAATTTTTAAAGACTTTGATTTATTTTATTTTGTCTATGAATTTTAGTTTATCTTTAGATTTGAACTTATTAATTGAAATGAAATAGTAGATTCAAAAATTGCAACAGATAATCGATATGTTGCAACAAATGTCATATCTTTTGAAAATTATCACACAAGTATTCCTATAGGTTTGAATTATTCTAACAGATAGACTATCTGTTGCAATAAATACTTCTTCTGTTGGAACTAATTAAAACAACATTACTATGAATCATCTGTTGCAATAAATAGTCTATCTGTTGGAATAATTCAAACAAGTAGGAAAACCGATTTGATATTTTACAACAGATCCATCATCTATTGCATTATTTATGTACTAGTTCATAAGTTTGCAAATTTAATAAAATCATACATTTGCCATCAATCATAAAAAAATAAAAAAATTGACATTACTTAATGATATACAATTAATTGTCTATGACTTTTATTTTATCCTTAAATTGACATTATTTTGTCTATGAATTTTATTTTATCCTTAGATTTGAAATTATTAATTGAAAGAAAATTTTAGATCCAAATATTGCAACAGATAATGAATCTATTGCAACGGACGACATATCTATTCGAAATTATCAAACTGATTTAGACATATGTTGTAACATGTAGGTCATCTGTTGGAAATTATCAAACATGTCTTCCTATTGTTTTGATTTGTTCCAATAGATGACTTATCTTTTGGAAATTGTCACTATATGTATACTTGAACTAAAAATTGTCATCGCGTTTCTACATCTTCTTTTTCATACACAGGTTCCAACCATTTATTTAGTACCCCATTAGCCAAACCTCTTGCATCCTTGCCACAGTATTTTCATTTAGTAAGGTTCTTGGATTAGATATTTCTGTGTCGGTTAGAAAACATTCGATGTATGCTAGCGCGTATGACCTGTGCTCAAAATTGATTAAATTCCTTTCTAGGTCCTTGTTTCGACCTTTAAAAATCTATTTTTCATTCAACACTTTCGCTGGCAAATGATTTATCAGGTCACTTTGCTTCAAAAATCTGGGGAACAAGTCCAATAATAGCTGCATCTTGGTAAAAAAAATTGGCCTCCTTGTATACAAGTAAGCTGCAGTCATAAACCTTCATCTTTTCGTCCTCAAAGTATCTCAAGATCCGTAAAATGTTTTACGTCCAGGTTCATGACTGAAAGAATTCTCTTTGCCCTGATCCAGTTCTTGTTGTGTGGATACGACCTCTTTCCTCTAACATATTCAATCATATCTTGATCCCATTCGAATATAGAAACTAACAAATCAAATCCCGAGCCATTGGGAGTTGTGCTAGGGTAGTAAGATCATCATACCTATTCTTGAGACTATTGTAGAAGTTAAGGTCCATTATCTTATTGCATGCATCATAAGTATTAGAGTACGCTAATTTCCTACCTCTCATGAGACAGAGAATTTCATCAACATACTGTGATATAAGAAGACAATTTTTAAATAGGGTAGTAATTTTTAAAAAGAAAAACAAAGTGGAAAGATGCAACAGATGGTCCATCTGTTGCGTAGGTTCTCTGGATCTATTAATAGATTACCCATCTAATGCAACTTATGCAACAAATTAATAATCTATAGCAATAGATGAACCACTAGTTACACTAAAATACCCAGCTATTGCAACAGATGACACATCTATTGCGTAGCTTCTCTGAACCTGTGTTAACAGATTACCCAATCTGCTGCAACTTATACGGAAGTTAGGTAATATTTTAAAATGATGACTTGAATGTTAGACATAAAGTAGATTATAAGTTTAGGTTAGGAAAAGTAAATTTACCATAGTCACATACCAATACCTCATATTTTTTATATTCTTGAAGTCTTGGGGGGGGAGGGATGCATGGTGAAGTATTTTGTGTGATGCTTGGATTTTATGTACTTTCTCATATCAACCTTTAATTTGGAATCAAATTTTGCATATATGTACACCTTCTTTAATGGTCCCTGAACTTCATCAACTTTTGGAAGAGGAGGAGTTACAATTTTTTTTTGATTTCCTATTTGAGAGTATATGTCTAAATGTTTTTTTCTTCTTCCTAACCTCCATTATGGGAGTGTATGGCTCTATGACTTTCTTGGATGGTATTCCACTCCTCTTGAATTTAAATTCCTCGACAACATCAATGAGAGCATCTATTTTTTCAAAGAGATTATCTTGTATGTCTGCGCACTATTTTTATTTGCAATAAAAACTTGAGTGTGAAGAGGGGTGAGAGGGACCACTGTAAGGGGTGATTTCAATATTTTTTCTTGAGTATAAAAATGCTCATCATTATGAATAGCAACATTATTAGAATCAGCATGGTTGCCACCAACATCAATAACTTCACCACCAATACCCCCACAAACAGCACCCAAATCTATTGCAGCAGGTTCGTCATGAAGAGCCTTAACATAAGGATGACCTTTGCTAACTGCTCTTCTTATGGATGTTGCTCAATTTAGTTCCTCCTTTATTAATTCAACAATTAGTTCTGCTATTGTATGAATAAGACCTAGAGTAATAAAAGAATTACTCCCCAACTCTTGTTTAGTAGGTACAAGCGATGGATGCACAACCTATAAAAGAAAGTAGATATGTTTAAATCAAATAAAAAATTTGTAGTTAGTTGGGTAATATGTTAGCACAAACAACTTATGCAATAGATGACATTTCTGTTACAACAGATGATTCATATATTATAACAAATTAACCATTTATTGTATCAGATTACCCATATATTGCATAAGTTGTAGTAGATGGGTAATCTGTTAAGTTAGGTTTAGAGAACCAAAGCAACAGATGGGTAAACTGTTGTAAAAGATGACTCATATGTTGCAACAGATTACCCATTTATTGCACGAGTTATTGTAATTGGATAATCTATTAAGACAAATTGCAACAGATGAACCATCTATTGCAACAAATATCCGATCTATTTTAATAGCTTCCTTCAACTCAAATTATTGTACTTGAAAGAAGACTTACTACATCATCCGGAGGGTTAAAGAGATCAATCTCTTTAATTTTTGTGTTGCTCTTTGCAGCCAACCACCTAAGGATCCTTGGATAAGAAACCTCATTCGGGTAATCCTTGACCTATATTCGGAGGTGAGTAATGGCTTCAAATGCCCAAGTCTAAAAAATATAAACAGGAAGAAAACAAAAAAAGTCAATATAATTATTCAATATAAATTAATGTAAGAGTAAACAAATAGTGGTTAGATTTACCATGAAACCCCATGGAAATCCGTATAAGTTGATCGTCTTTGGGGATAGTTTTGTTAATAAATATTTGACAGTTAACTTGTAGCTATCATATCCCCAGGGATAAATGTTGAATTTATCTAAATCTTGAGCAAGCACCAACAAATCATCTTCTATGACTTTGTAGACGTCTTTTGACTATACAACGGAATGGGCAAACCAAACTAAACACAATTGCTCCCTATATTGCTTTCGTATGTCTCTATTCTTGAGATCTTTTACCAATGTTTGGTCTTTGTAGCCACGTCCAGTAATGTCTAACAATCTTTCTACTTTCTTGTTGCCTTTTTTGGTTTTGGTTGGTGGTTTCTTAGACAGTGTCTTTCCTTTATTTGATGGTGGTGGTTTGGGTGTCTTGCTTGCCTTGTACTTTTTATTGTGTTTTCTTGAGGGGAGATTCTTCTTGCTCATGGCATCACAAGTTAGTCACTATGGCAAACTTTTTTATGCCAAAACAAACCAGCATGCCACAGTAGTTAATCTAGATTTCATCCATGTTTTTGCCCCCTCCTTTAAATCTTTATCATCACCCACATATTTGATACTGTGCTTGAGAAGACCATATACCATGCTCATTTAGAAGTGGGCATTGTTGTCCTCAGGCAACTTAAGAAAGTGTCCAAAGCAGCTAGACCTAAAAAAATCCTCTAGTTTTTCCTTCTTTATAATATTCCTAAATTTATCAAAATATTTCCCCATAACAGATTTAACTACAAAATCACCGATTAAATTTGCAGGGTTATCTATCGGCATCTCAACATGAAAGCTGTCAATACTAATAGTTTTGATAGGATCATGTTGGGATTTTGATCTTAATTCACCTCCCATTGATGATGCATTGTCATCATCTTTCTCGTTCTCCTTGGAAGATCCATCTTCTTCCTCACTTTCTACTTCCTCCTCTTCTTCTTTATCTTTATCTTCATCCTCCTCACTTTTATTTTCCCCCACTACCCTCAACAGAACCTTCTCCATCTCCCTCAACATCATTTTTCTTATCTTTACCATCTTTCACAATTTTGTTTTCATACCTTTTCTCATCTTTACTTTTTTCTGAAGTAGATTGTTAAGAAAGCCCCTTCGAATCCATCTGTACTCTAGTCTTTTTTGTTAGCTAGTAAGAAGTTGATCCACTTTCACTTTCTTTTCTGTTGGGAGACATATTTTACCTACAAACAAGAGAAAAACAAAAAAACATTACAATTGATGTTTCATAAATTGGAAAAAAGTAGCACAAAATTTAATAAATACAACACAATACAAAAAATATTCCAAGAGATGACCCATCTATTGCAACATATGAACCATTTGTTGCAATAGATTAAAAACCTGTTGTAACAGATGGGCTTCAGTTGGATAAAATCAAAACAATATTACTATTGGTTTGTTTTCTTCCAATAATAGATACATCCGTTGCAACAGATGGTTAATCTATTGGAAGAGCTATTTTGTTTTATTCCAACAACTGATACACCTATTAAAATAGATGGGGAATTTATTTGAAGACCTATTTTAATATCTTCTAACAGATGTTCCACCTATTGCAACAGGTGGGTCATCTCTTGAAAGTTATCAAAATAAGTAGCAGTTTTGTTTTGATAACTTCCAATAGATTACCCATCTCTCACAACAGATGGATCATCTATTGGATGAAATTGAATAAGGTCATCCATATTTCTATCAGATGTGTAATCTGTTGGGTAATACAACACCTCAACACCACTAACACCACCAATACCACCACTAGAACCACTATACACTACCATAAACACCATCAACAACACCACCAACATCACCAATACCACCAACACCAGCAACAACATCAACACCAACACCACCAACACCAGCAATACCAACATCACCACTAAAAACCACCACCACCACCAACACCACCAATACGAATCCACCACCACCACCAACAGCAACACTACCATCACCACCAATACCATTAGTAATACCAATACCACCAATAACAATACCATCACCAACACCACCACCATCACCAATACCACCACCATCACCATCACCATCACCACCACCATCACCAATACCACCACCACCACCACCACCAACACCACATATACCAACACCACCACCACCACCACTAACACCACCGATACCAATACTAAAACCACCACCACCAACACCACAAATATTATCCAATAATACCACGATAGTTAACAAAATACTATAATAAAAACTAGGGTTTTCTCTGGTTCTTTTTACATTTTTAGCGTCTAAACTAAAAATTGTTAACCCATTATAGAAGATAATACAACTAAAAGTCTTCTTTTTCATCATTAAATAAATATCCCTAATTTTTAGGAAAAGCAACAAATGTAGAATTCTTCTCAAAATTTGTTGCCTGCGAAGAGAGAGAAAAAATAACGAATATAAGTAGGAAGAAAGACAAAAATAACAATTATATGGTCTAGATAAATCAATTTAGATATTTCAAATAATGGCTTGATATGAATCATTTCAACTCAAATTGATCAATTGATGACTCTGGTCAGGACGAACACAATAGTTGATCATGTAAATGCAACGACATCAATTGAAATTATAGTTGAACCTATGAAATCATCTTTAATTATAGCTAAATAAATTTAGATATTTCAAATAATGTCTTGATATGAATCATTTCAACTCAAATTGATCAATTGATGACTTTGGTTAGGACGAACACAATAGTTGATCATGTAATTGTAACGAGATCAATTAAAATTATAATTGAACCTATGAAATCATCCTTAATTCTAGCTAAATAAATTTAGATATTTCAAATAATGGCTTGATATGAGCCATTTCAAGTCAAATTGATCAATTAATGACTCATATCAGGACAAATACAGTAATTAATCATGTAATTGCAACAACATCAATTAAAACTGTAATTGAACCCGTGAAATCATCCTTAATTCTAGATAAATCAGTTTAGATATTTTAAATAATGGATTGATATGAATTATTTCAACTCAAATTGATCAATTGATGACTTTGATCAGGACGAACACAATAGTTGATCATGTAATTACAACAGCATCAATTGAAATTATAGTTGAACCTATGAAATCATCCTTAATTCTAGCTAAATCAATTTAGATATTTTAAATAATGGCTTGATATGAATTATTTACACTCAAATTGATCAATTGATGACTCTGGTTAGGACAAACATAATAGTTGATCATGTAATTGCAATAAGATTAATTGAAATTGTAATTGAAACTATGAGCTCATCCTTAGTTATAGCTAAATAAATTTAGATATTTCAAATAATGGCTTGATATGAATCATTGTAACTCAAATTGATCAATTGATGGCTCTAGTTAGGACGAACACAATAGTTGGTGATGTAATTGCAATGACATCAATTGAAATTATAATTGAACCTATGAACTCTTCATTAATTCTAGATAAATCAATTTAGTTATTTTAAATAATAGCTTGATATGAATCATTTCAACTCAAATTGATCAATTGATGACTCTGGTTAGGATGAACACAATAGTGTAAGACCTCACAAAGACCAAGTCATTTTAGTCCTTTATAGCATGCCAAAAGAGGTCCCAAACTTAAAAAAATTTCAGCCAAGTGTTAAGGCTTAAAAGCATTTTTAACGTTCAAAATTGGATGATCTTATTTACAATCTTATCAACCTTATATTGTCGATTTTTAAATTGATTCATGATCAGGGATGTCAATAGGTCATTTTGGGAGAGTTTCAGAATTTTCAAACATTGTTTAAGTCTTGTTAGGATGACCAAAATAGCAAGCCAACGCAATCTCGACGCGTTGCATGGACTATCATGTTGGCTATCGCGTTGACAATATCAATGCAATGCGTCAACCATCGGATCGACACCATCGATGCGGCGCGTCACCTGCTGCATCACTGAGCATATTTTTCACTTGATTCTAAATTTCCAAGGGCAATTAGGTCTTTTATCCCTCACCCAATTCAGCCAAAACACAAAATTAAGATTTCAAAAGGGCAAAATACATTCATTATTCACAAAATCCTCTAAAAAAATAAAACCTAGTTCATCAAGCTCAAGATCAAGTTTCAAGAAATCCCCAACAATCTTCATGAATTCTGTCACTCAGATATGTTAGGTGTTCATCCTTGGGTTTTCTTCCACCCTTGGAGTTCAAAAATTCTTTTCATAACTTGAATTATGATTTCTATGTTATGAATTGAATTATGCTCATGTTTGTGTTGTTATTTAAGTTTCAAAGTTAAGAAAATATGAGTTTCATGTAAAATAGATCAATGGATATGTTGGTTGATGTAAATCTCATATTAAACCCTTGAATTGTGAATTGATTATTGTAGTCATAATCCGTTAATATGTTGTTCATTCCTATGTACAAGGTTATGCCTCCTAAGTGTTTGACAAAATATCTAAATGAATGAATTGTGCATTGTGATCTTTTGGTGATCTTAGTATTAAACTCATGCTATTACCCAAAATCTAGCTGTTTACTTAGTTGCAGTAGTTATAGATTAGTCCTAGTAAAGGTTAAGAATAGTAGTACTCAGTTAGTTAAGAAAACTCAGTGAACTCAGTCCAGTTCAGTCAGTCAATACAATTAGTGTCAGGTCAGTCAAGCCTAGTATAGTCTAGTGATTAGTTCAGTATCAATTCAGTTAGGAGTAGGATTCAACATTAAACAAACCCAGGGATGGAAGCATTCCTGCCAGCAGAGGGTTTGACTCTTAGTAGTAGCCCCTACATTACAGAACTATGTAGCCAACGTAGGGTAAGTTGTCCTCCTTCCAGACTAGGGTTGATGTAATCATATATATATATATTTTATGAGTCTTCCAACTAAATTAGGGTTGACACAACATTGTTAGTATCTCGTGGTAAGGTGCTAACACCCTTCCAACTGGGGTCATAGGTTGGACCCCAAATCAGTCTATATCGGGGTATATTGGTTAGATGAATACTCCTACAGTTACAGTTTTAGTCTCAATATTTAGTAAAGAACTCAGACAGTTCTATGGAACCATGGTTATCATTTATCAGTTACCCAGCCATCAGAATTCAGCACTCAATTTTAGTATAATCTCAGATACATGATTTATATCTATATGCACAATATACCATGTTCAGTATGTTCAGTAGTTATAGTTTTGCATGTACTCTCATCTAGTTACTTCATGATGTTCATTCAGTCAGTTATCAGCTCATGTATATGAACCCATATATATTAACCTTACCTCACTTAGTATACTAGTACATTTCACGTACTGACACATACTCTTTCTTTGCTTTATGATGTCTCATATCATAGTTTTAAACAGGTTCCTAACCGTACTTAGCAGCTCAGACTGTCAGTAATAGTTATAGTGGTGAGTCTTCATATTTTGAGGATATAGTTTATTTATTTCAGTATCTCAGTAGTTATTTCAATTGGAGTTAGTTGGGGGTTTGTCCCATCAAATCCATATTCATATAGTTAGAGGCTTTCAGACTAGCATAACCAGTTATTCAATTTTCAGATATTATTGTCAGATATACTCAATTCTATTATTTCAGTATTTTAAGAACCATATGGTATTTTTAGATTTTTTTCCACATATATATTTCAGTATTATATTCAGTCCTCACAGTAGGTACCAGTCATGGGTTAGCTTGTGGTTCTTCGGGGTCGTAAGCACCTTGTGATGCCCAGGGTGCAGTCTTGGGGTGTTACAAACTTAGTATCAAAGTGTAAGGTTCTAAAGAGTACTAGGGAGTCTGAAAACTGCGTCAAGTAGAGTCTTGTTCATGGGTGTATATCACGCCACACTTATGGACAAGAGGCTATGAGATATTTTAGGAAAAATATTCCCTTGTTTTAGTGTTTATATCATGCGAGTGAGCATGAGATCAAGTTAAACTCTCTATATAATCCAACTTTTCATTTCATTATAGAACATGCCTACTAAAAAGGCCAACGAAAGAAGAACTGGGAACCATCCTGCAACTCTGTTCATTCAGAAAGATCCCCTGAATGAGAATGTTTCTCACACAAAATTTAGGGCAGCCTTCACCACTCTAGCTTATTCTGTAGCAGCCCAAAATGAATGCCCAGTTGCCAGTACTACTACAGCTAGAATTTAGGACTTCATCGAATGAACCCTCTATTTTTAGGGTCTAAGTCTGAAGAGAACCCATAGGAATTCCTTGACATGGTGCAGAAGGTAACAAACATTATGGGGGTAACTGCTAGTGAGAGTGTTGAGTTAGCTGCCTATCAGTTACAAGATGTGGCTCATACATGGTTTAAACAGTGGAGGGTAGATAGGAGGGCAGATGCAGGGCCTATAAAATGGGAGAAGTTTCATACTGCCTTTTTAGATAGGTTCTTCCTGTTAGAGTTAAGGGAGGCTAAGGTGCTAGAATTTATCAATTTGAAGTAGGGAACATAAGTGTGAAAGAGTATTCCCTTAGGTTTACTCAGTTGGCTAGGTATGATCCTCATGTGGTAGCTGATAGCAGGTCTAAGATAAGTAAGTTCATGTTTGGTGTATCTAATAGTGTGGTCAAAGAGTATAGGATCGCAATGCTAATTAAAGAGATGGACTTGGCTAGGTTGATGGTCCATGCTCAATAGATTGAGAAACAAAAAAATAAGGAGAAAGAGAGAGAGAACAAGAGGTCTAGAATAGGTAGCTTCAAATTTAATTTACCTAAGTCAAAGGGTGGTAATCGTCCTTAGTTCCACCTAAAATCTTTAGTCACAGCTCCATCCTCAGCCAGTGCTCTGGTGCCTAAATTTAGAAATAGTAATAAGGATAGGGCCCCAGGCTCTAAATCTCAGGGTAGTGTTAGCAGTGCTCGAACAAATTCTCTCTTTAAAAAATATGGCAAAAATCATCAGGGTGTCTGTAGGGCTAGCAGTGATGTGTGTTTCAGGTGTGGTAAATCAGGTTATAGAATCAGAGAGTTTCCTCAGGTGGGTTTACAGAGTCAGTATACTCACCCCCCTGCTCAGTCTGTTCGCCCATCTCAGCAGGGTGCTGCTTCTAGTGCTACCAGTGGGCAATGCCCAAATAGGCTATATATACTACAGTCCCGATAGGATCAAAAAAGTTCTCTTGATGTGGTCACTGGTATGTTAAAAGTTTACCATTTACATGTTTATGCTTTGTTAGATGTAGGAGCTTCTCTATCTTTTGTAACTCCTTATATAGATGTGAAATTTGGAGTCAGTCCTAAAATCCTAACAGAGCCTTTCTTAGTCTCTAACCTAGTAGATAAGTCTATCATACCCCGATGGGTATACAGGAACTTATCGGTTATGGTGTCTTAGAAAGTTACTTCAGAAGACTTAGTAGAGTTAAAGATGATGGATTTTGACATCATTCTCGGCATGGATTGGCTCCATTCATACTATGCCTTAGTTGATTGTAGAAACTGTCCTAGAATGGAGGGGTAGTACCACAGTGCTTAAGGGTTAACTTGTTTCATACCTTAGAGTGAGAAAAATAATATCCAAGGGGTGTATCTATCATTTGGTGTAAGTCAAAAACTCTAGTTCCGATACTCCTAATCTTGAGTCAGTTTTAGTTACAAGTGAATTTCCAGATGTGTTTCCTAAAGATCTCTCCAGAATTTCTCTCGAAAGGGAAATTAAGTTTGGAATAGAACTTCTTCCTAATACTCAGCCCATCTCTATCCACCATACAGAATAGCTCCAGCTGAACTTAAAGAGTTGAAAAATAGTTGAAGGACCTCTTAGACAAAAGGGTTCATCAGGCCCAGCATATCCCCTTGGGGTATACTAGTTCTATTCGTGCGAAAGAAAGATGGTTCTTTTAGAATATGTATAGACTACCATCAGTTGAACAAAGTCACAGTCAAGAATAAGTACTCACTTCCTAGAATTGATGCATTATTTGAAGGGTTTTAAATAACTATAGGGGGATTAAGTTACTGAGTCACTCTATGAAGATATGGGAGAGAGTGGTCGAGGTGAGGCTGAGACGGATAGTGTCTATTTCGGAAAACCAGTTCGGATTTATGCCCGGCCGCTCGACGACGGAGGCAATCCACCTGGTACGGAGGTTGGTGGAGCAGTATAGGGAGAGGAAGAAGGATCTGCACATGGTGTTCATCGACCTGGAAAAGGCGTACGACAAAGTCCCCAGGGAAGTGCTTTGGAGATGCTTGGAGGTGAGTGGAGTACCGCAGGCATATATACGAGTAATTAAGGATATGTATGAGGGAGCGAAAACCCAGGTGAGGACGGCGGGAGGAGACTCAGAGCAGTTCACTGTCCTGACAGGATTGCATCAGGGATCTACTCTTAGTCCCTTTTTGTTTGCGTTAGTAATGGATGTGTTGACGCGGCGTATCCAAGGGGAGGTGCCGTGGTGTATGCTTTTTGCAGACAATGTAGTCCTGATAGATGAGACTCGAGGGGGTGTGAATGACAAATTAGAGTTGTGGAGGCAAACTCTGGAGTCTAAAGGGTTCAGGGTGAGCAGAACCAAGACAGAGTATGTGGAATGTAAGTTTAATGACGTGAGGCGGGAGAATGAGGTAGTAGTGAGGCTAGAAGCACAGGAGGTAGGGAAGAGGGATAAGTTCAAGTATCTCGGGTCCGTGATCCAAAGTAACGGTGAGATTGACGAGGATGTCTCGCACCGTATTGGGGCGGGATGGATGAAGTGGAAACTCGCATCGGGGGTGCTGTGTGATAAGAAGGTGCCGCCCAAGCTTAAAGGCAAATTCTATAGGGTGGTAGTCCGTCCGGCCTTGCTGTATGGAGCGGAGTGTTGGCCAGTTAAGAACTCCCACATCCAAAAAATGAAGGTGGCAGAAATGCGGATGTTGCGCTGGATGTGTGGACTGACCCGAGGGGATAGAGTTCAGAATGAGACTATCCGGGAGAAGGTTGGTGTGACTTCAGTGGAGTGTAAGATGCGGGAAGCACGATTGAGATGGTTCGGACACGTGAAGAGGAGGGGCATGGATGCCCCGGTCCGTAGGTGTGAGAGGCTAGCGTTGGATGGTTTTAGACGGGGTAGGGGTAGACCGAAGAAGTACTGGGGTGAGGTGATTAGGCGGGACATGGAACAGTTACAGCTCACCGAGGACATGACCCTAGATAGGAAGGTCTGGAAGATGCGAATTACGGCAGAGGATTAGGGCCAGTTCGGGGCGCTAGTGTAGGGAATTAATTGGTGGGGGTGTATTCCTGTTATGATTCTGTATTCAGTGTTTCGTGTTCCGTGTTCCATGTTTATTATGAATCTGTGTGCTTTCCTCTGCTTTATATTCCTGCATTCCTGCTTTACTCTGTTTTATATTCCCTATGGGTGCCGTATCAATGTTATGTCATCTGCTGCTGTGCTGTACTATGTGTTGGTGTGATATCTCGTGACTTGAGCCGGGGGTCTTTCGGAAACAGCCTTTCTACTTCATCAGAGGTAGAGGTATGGACTGCGTACATCTTACCCCCCCCAGACCCCACTAAGTGGGAATACACTGGGTTTGTTGTTGTTGTTGTTGTTGAAGACTTGACTCAATGAAACCCCATTTTTGACTTTACCTGATAGTTCAGATGGATTTATTGTATATTGTGATGCTTCCAGAGTTGTCATAGGGTGTGTTTTGATGTATAGGGGTAAGGTTGTGGCCTATGCCTATAGATAGCTTAAGCCCCATGAAAAGAATTACCCCACCCATGATCTTAAATTAGCAGTTGTTGTGTTTACCTTAAAGATTAGGAGGCACTATTTGTTTGGGGTGCATGTTGATGTATTCACAGACCACAAATGCCTGGAATATGTATTTTATTAGAAAGACCTGAACTTGCATCAGAGAAGGTGGTTAGAGTTATTGAAGGACTATGACATGAGTGTTCTATATCATCCTAGCAAGGTTAATATAGTGGCAGATATCCTCAGTAGGTTGTCCATGGGTAGTGTTTCTCATATTAAGGGTGGTAAGAAGAAGTTAGTTCAGGAAGTTCATCAGCCTTCCATACTAGGTGTCCGTTTAGTTGATTCAACTGAGGGTAGTGTATAAGTACAAAATAGTTTGAAATCTTCTTTAGTGTCTGAGGTGAAAGAAAAGTAAGATAGAGATCCCAGTTTTGTTAAGCTAAAAGAGTTAGTCAGAGACTAGGAAGTAGTGGTTTTCTCCCAAGGGGGAGATTGTGTGTTGCATTTCTAGGGTAGGCTATGTGTGCCATGTGTGTATGGCATAAGACAGCTAATTCTTGATGAAGTGCATGATGCGCGTCACTCCATTCATCTAGGGGTCACTAAGATGTACCGTGACTTGCTGGAAGTCTATTGGTGAAGTGGGCTGAAGAGATATATTACAGAGTTTATAACTAAGTGCTTTACATATCATCAGGTTAAGATTGCACATCAGAAGCCTAGTGGGTCTATACAGGAGTTTAGTATTCCAACTTGGAAGTGAGAGGAAGTGAACATGGATTTCGTGATAGGTTTGCCTCGTACTCATTGATAGCATGATTCGATTTGGGTCATTGTGGATTGGATGACTAAATTAGCCCATTTCTTGCTAGTTCATACCTCTTATTTAGTCGAGAACTATGCCAAGCTCTATATTAGAGAGCTAGTTAGGTTGTACGGTGTCACATTATCCATCATTTTAGATAAAGGTACGCAGTTCACCTCTCACTTTTGAAAAGCTTTCCAGAAGGGTCTTGGTACCCAAGTTCACCTCAGTACAACCTTTCACCCTCAGACAGATGGTTAGGTAGAAAGGACCATTTAAATATTAGAAAATATGTAGAGAGAGTGTGTCATTGACTTTAGGGGCAGTTGGAATGACCACTTACCTTTGATTGAGTTCACATATAATAACAACTATCATTCCAGTATTCAGATGGCTCCATTAGAAGCTCTTTATGGGAGAAGATATAGATCTCCCATTGGTTGGTATGAGGTATGTGAGGCCGCATTAGTGGTGCCTGAATTGGTGTTTGATGCCTTAGAGGAAGTACAGTTGATCAGGGAGAGGCTTAATGCAACATAGAGCCGACAGAAATCTTATGCAAATGTGAGAAAGAATGATCTTGAATTTGAGATTGATGATTTCATGTATTTGAAAATCTCTCCCATGAAGGGGGTAAAGAGATTTGGTAAGAAGGGGAATCTTAGTCCCCTATATGTTGGTCATTATAAGATTTTGAGTTATTTTGGTAAGGTAGCTTATGAGTTTGAGGTACCTGCAAACTTACCATCAGTGCACCTAGTGTTTATGTCTCCTTTCTAAAGAAGTGCATAGGTGACCAAACAGTTGTAGTCCCTATAGAGAGTGTAGATGTTCGGAACAGTCTCTCTTATAAGAAACTCCCGATCAAAATCCTTGATCGTTAGATTCGCAGACTAAGGAACAAAGAAGTTCCTTTGGTCAAAGTTCTTTGGCGGAATCAGTCCATTGAGGGAGCTACTTGGGAAGCAGAGGCAGACATGCGAACCAAGTATCCTCAACTATTTTTTGCAAATTCAGATTCAGTCTAAGGTAACAGTCTTTCTTAGATTTACTCTACTCCATGCTCAGTTACAGCTGCATAACATTCTCATATCATTTATGCATTCATGAAATAGTTCAGTCATGTGTTATGTCTACAAAATTCAGTCATGCTTCAGTTATGCATGTCAGTGTAAGTACAGTTTCTCAGATCCTCTCAGTTGAGTCAGTCTCATTCGAGGACGAATATTCTCAAGGGAGAGATATTGTAAGACCCCATAAAGTCCTAGTCATTTCAGTACTTTATAGCATGCCAAAAGAGGTCCCAAACTTAGAAATTTTTTAGCTAAGTGTTAAGACTTAGAAGCATTTTTAGCCTTCGTAATTGGATGATCTTATTTACAATCTTTCTGACCTTAGATTATCAATTTTAAATTGATTCATGATCAGGGATGTCAATAGGTCATCTTAGGTGAGTTTCAAAATTTTTAAACATCGTTTGAGTCATTTTTGGTTGACCAAAATAGCAAGCACACACAATCTCGATGTGTCATGTTGGCTATCGCATCGACAGCATTGGCGCAGCACATCGGCTATAGCGTCGACACCATCGATATGGTGCGTCGCCTACCGCATCACTGGGCATATTTTGCTCACTTAATTTCAATTTTCCAAGGGCAATTAGATCTTTTTCCCCTCTCCCAATTAAGCTAAAACACAAAATTAAGCTTCCAAAAGGGCAAAATAAATTCATTATTCACAAAATCCTCTCAAGAAATAAACCCTAGTTAATTAAGCTCAAGATCAAGTTCTAATAAATCTCCAACAATATTTACGAATTTCATAACTCAGGTATGTTATATGTTCATCCTTGGGTTTTCTTCCACCTTTGGAGTTCAAAAACCCTTTTCAAAACTTGAATTATGATTCCCATGTTATGAATTGAATTATGCTCATGTCTGTGTTGTTATTTGAGTTTCAAAGTTAAGAAACTATGAGTTTCATATAAAATAGATCAATGGGTATGTTGGTTGATGTAGATCTTATGTCAAACTCTTAAATTATGAATTGATTATTATAGTCATGATGGATTAACATGTTGTTCATTCCCATGTACAAGGTTATGCCTCCTAAGTGTGACAAAATGTCTAAGTGAATGAATTATGTATTGTGATTTTTTAGTGATCTTAGTATTGAAATCATGCTATTATTACATGTTTAAACTATTTTCATGCTTAAGCTATGCCTTGCAAGTGCTTGATAAAATATCCATATGAGTGAACCATGCATGATAACCTATTGTTGTGTTGTTAAAGTTATGATATGATTTTATCAATTATGCTATCGAGTCCTGGGAGTATTTATTACCCAAAATCTAGTTGTTGACTTAGTCGCAGTAGTTATTTACTAGTCCCTATAAAGGTTAAGAATAATCTTACTCAGTCAGTTAACAGAACTCAGTGAACTCAGTCCAGTTCAGTCAGTCAACATGATCAGTGTAAGTTCAGTCAACCCTAGTACAGTCTAGTGATCAGTTCAGTGTTGATTCAGTTGGGAGTAGGATTCATCATCGAGCAAACCCAGGGATGGGGGCATTACTGCCAGCAGAGGGTTTGACCCTTAGAAGCATTCCCCACGTTACAAAACTATGTAGCCAGCATAGGGTAAGTCGTCCTTCTGTCAGACTAGGGTTGACATAATCATATATATATATATTTCATGAGTCTTTCCACCAGATTAGGGTTGACACAATATTATTAGTATCCCATGGCAAGGTTCTAACACCTTTCCAACTGGGATCATAGGTTGGATACTATATCCCATGTCAGTTTTTAGATATTATTATCAGTTATACTCAGTTACTATTATTTTAGTATTTTAAGAACCTTATGGCATTTTCAGATTTTTTCAGCATATATATTTTAGTATTCTATTTAGTGCTCATAGCAGGTACCAGTCATGGGTTAGCTTGTAGTCCTTTGGGGTCGTAAGCACTATGTGACGCCTAGGGTGCAGTCTCAGGGCGTTACAAATAGTTGATCATGTAATTGCAATGGCATCAATTGAAAGTATAGTTGAACCTATGAAGTCATCCTTAATTCTAGATAAATCAATTTAGATATTTCAAATAATGGCTTGATATGAATAAATAGAGGATTAACTTGTTGCAACAGATGATACATCTGTTGAAAATTATTAAATAATTATAGAGATCTATTAAAACAGATTTTCAACCTATTGCAACAAATTACTTATTTATTGGAAATTATCAAACAGATATTGACATCTATGTAATAGATGACTTCTCTGTTGAAATTGTGTATATCATATTCTTACATTGGTTATTTATATTAGTTATTGAAATTTGATTTTTTTATTTATTTACCCATTACCCATATCCTATTTATTAAAAAATTGAACTAAAGGTGTCTTTTAAGTCTTGAATAAACGAACCGTTGTTTTTATTAAATAATAAAAAAAAGTCATGACCTTTGAGTTATTCCAATAGATGGTTCATTTGTTACAACAGATTGGTTATCTGTTGGAATAACTAAAAATCTAGATTGAGTTCTTCCAATAGATGGCAAATCTGTTGCAACAGATTAGTCATCTGTTAGGACAGCTTACAAAGCCTTGTTATTGATGTTGGTAGTGGTGCTGCTGGTGTTGGTGTTGGTGTTGTAATAAGAGGAACATATGGTGAAAGATATTAAAATAAGTCTTCTAACAGATTCCCTATCTGTTACAACAGATGAATCAGCTGTTAGAATAACTCAAAATAGCTCTTCCAACAGATGACCCATCTGTTACAACAGATAGGGCACTTGTTGGAAGGAATCAAACCAGCAGCAAGACTGGTTTGATTTCTTCTATTAGATGACCCATCTGTTGCAACAGATGGGTCATCATTGGAATACTTGTTTTAATGTGTTGTATTTATTGAATTTTATGTTACCCTTTTTTTAAATTATGCAGACATCAATTGTATTGTTCATTTTATTTTTTTATTGTTTGTAGATAAAAGATGTCTCCAAAAGAAAAGGAAGTAAAAGTGGATAAACTTTTGCCCGACTAACATAAAAGGCTAGAGTAAAGATGGGTTCAAAGGAATAAGCTACTTGCAGATGGAACCAATTCATATATAGGAGGTATGTATTACTAATCATGTTATCATGAAAACACACATAAAGTACATTGATTTTGTGAATGTTGTTTTTTACCGATTAGGCATTAATCATTCAAACAAGATATTGTATTTTACAGTTAAGTTTGATAGGTTCAAACTGATAAGGTTAAGGGACCAAGTAGGTGGTGTCGATACCCTGTTACTACTTAATGATGGTTTTGCTAATGTTTATGTGTCAAGTTTGGATAAAAAATCAAGTTTTTAGTGGCAGTGTAAAGATTCACTGGTGATTGGATTGATTTTAAGGGTTCAATGGACTTTTGAAAGGCCTTTGAAGCCCCGGATTGCTGCAAAGGCCTTTCAATATGGCAATGCAGCAAGTAGGTGGTGTTTATACCCTGTTATATAGTTGAGTGGCTCGGGTTGACAATTATATAATAGAAGGTGCTTGGAAGAATATCTGTAAGGGAAAGAGAAGGTGTTGAAGACTATATATTAACTTAGACCTTATTAAAGAAGAAGCATATGGTAGCAAGGAACGTGTAGCGAATCTGGCCGATGATATTGACATGAAAAATAAAAATCTGAATAAGCTGAAAACTAAAAGTGTATCCAAAAATGAAAGTCCATCACTCGTTGAAAAGACAAAAGGTGAAGTGGAATGGAGCTGTGCAATTTTTGAGGTAACTGCAACTAGTTAGCGTGGTCTGAATGATCACCTCCAAAGAAAGGAACAGAACTCTAAGAAAGCAGCTTTGCAAGCACCGAGGATTGGAAAAATGTACAGTCCTCAAAGTAAAAATAAGGGATCAAGCCAAGGTGGCAATTTTTGAAGTTAAACTTGCATCCTAGGCCTTCTAGTTGTGGTTCTGGTCAGGTCAATAGCAGTGGAAAAAAAAGGCATAGGATTTCTACCCAAGTTCAAACCTTTTTATTTCCACTACCATTAACCTGATCAGAACCATAAACAGAAGGCAAGAGATGTAAGTTAAACGGTAGAAATTGACGTCTTGGCTTCCATTATTTTAACTTCAACAGTTCTTGGTTTAAGTTTCATTCCTGACTGTACATCTTTCCAACGCTCGGTGCTCGTAAAGCTGCTTACTTGGAGTTCTGTTCCTTTCTTTAGAGGTGATCATTCAGGCCACACTAACTAGTCATAGTTACTTATCAAAGTGTCCAGCTCCAGTCCACTTTACCATTTTCTTTCAACAACGACTGACGGATTTTCATTTTTGGATACACTTTCATATTTGCAGCTCATTCAGATTTTTCATCTTTCAAGTCAATTTATTGGATAGGTTGGCTAGAAGTTCCTTGCTTGCTACCCTATGTTTCTTCTTTATTAAGGTCTAAGGTGATATAGTCTTCAACAACTCCTCTTTTCCCCCCAGGTATTCTCCCATAGCATGTTCTGCTGTATAATCGTCTCCCCGAGCAACCCATCCATATAATTTTAGACCAGGGGAATTTCTATTGGTTTTCAATTCTTATTTACTGCACGAGGAAGCTTTTTAGTCCTTCTTAAACTCCATTGCACCATTAAAACTAGTCCAATCACTATTGAATCTCTACATTACCATTAAATATTGACCCCTTCTCAAAACTTGACGCATAAACATGAGCAAAATCATCATTAAATTATAACCAGGTATTGACACCACCTTCTTGGAACCCTTTGTCCTTATCAATTTACACCTATCAAACTTAACTATAAAATACAGGATCTTTTTAGAAGGATCAATGCCTCATCGGTAAAAAACCACATTCACAAAATCATTGTACTTTATGCGTGTTGTCACGATAACCTTATCAGTAATACATAACTCCTGCACATGAAAGTGGATCCATCCATCTGCATGCACCTTATTCTTCCTACCCTATCAATGTCAAATAGTGTTTAATATTCAGATCCCATCGTGAAGTAGTGTAAAAATCTATGGATGCTTAAAGGGTAACCATCTTCAAAACCTTTCTTCTTAATTTTCTAGGAATGGTAACAACAATCTCAAAATCTAAAAGCTTGATGAAAAGAAACCCTTGATGCTACTGGATTGAATTTTTTCAACAGATGGCCCATTTGTTGCAATAAACAAGTGCTCCATATGTAATGCACCATGATCGTTGAAATAGTAAACTTGTGTTGTTGTTTGTTATGGACTTTGATAATTTTAACTCATTGTTGGGGATGTAAATGTTATTATTTATTATATAAAATATATTTTTATTAACTTGTGCATCAATAGAAAGAGGTAAGATAAGAGAAACTAAATACAACAGAACACCAAAAATATTTTTAGCAGACTACCCATCTGTTGCAACAGATGGACATTTGTTGGAACAACACAATACAGTTCATCAATCTTGATTGTGTTCAACCAATAAATGATCAATATATTGCAACAAATGGGTAACATATTGGAAAAACTCAAAAACCTCTTCTTCTAATAGATGACACATCTGTTGCAACAGATCTACTGGAAGAACATAATACAGTTCTTCTCACTGGTATGTGTTCTTCCAACAGATCACAAATTTATTTCAATAGATGGTTCATCTATTAGAAAAATTGACTAAAAATGGTTATTAATAAAAAAGGTTATTGAAAGGGTGAAAAGTCATGACTTTTTGATTATTTAATAAAGAAAAACGATTCTTAAATAAATAATAATGAAATAAATGATAGACACAATTTAAAACTGTAAAAAAATAGTTATTTATTTTTATTAACTGATGTTAATATTAAATAGGCAAAAAGTCATGAATTTCCACCTTTTATGTGCTTAAATATATTTTTAAATTTAAATAATCAAAAAGTCATCAGTTTGAATTAATTAAGGGATTTAATTATTAAAAAAGAGGTGAACAGTCGTGACTTTTTACCTAACACATTCAAAATAGCTGATGAATCAAATTCTCCATCCATTGTAATTGATGAATCAACTGTTGGAAGAAATCAAAATAACTCTTCCAACAGATGGTCCATTTGTCTTCCAATAGATAACTCATTTGTTGCAACAAATGGATCATTTGTTGCATAGATGAACCATTAGTTGCAACAAATAGTTAATTTGTTGCGATAGATGGGTTATCTGTTGCAACAGATGAACCATCTGTTGCAACAACTCAATAAAAATAGTTATTATTAAAAGAAACGATTATTGAAAAGGTGAAAAGTCTTTGATTATTTAAGTAAGAAAAATGGTTATATAATTTTAAGAACTACTTAATATTAAAAAGCTGAAAAGTCAAGACTTTTTACAATAATCAAAAAGTCACTAGTTTGATTTAATTAAGTTAAGACTTTTCACAGTAATAAAAAAGTCACCAGTTTGATTTAATTAAGGCATGTAATTAATAAAATAGAGGTGAACGTTCATGACTTTTTGACTAATACATTCAAATTCAATCCTCTATAAATAGGTCCCTCATTACTCGTTCATTCTACTTTACTTTATTTACTTCTAGCATCTTGTCTTTTATATTACATCTTCAACTACTTCTCTCCAATGGGTAGATTACTTTTTCATCGAGGTAGGTTTTTTTAGAAAAATCTACCAGCTAGTATGTAACGCCCCAAATCTAGTACCCGAAACGCTACGCGATGCTCATGACCCTGAAGGACCATAAGCTAATCCATGTTGATATCTGTACTTGTACACTGCATAATACGACATAATAATGCAGAAACATGCACTGAAAGGCCATAAGGTTCAATACTGAACATGATCTGAATGATATAACATCTGTGTGGGGTAATAGAATACCCAAAACAAAACTGAACATACTGAAGTCTAAAACATGATTGTCTAGAAAGCCTCTAACTGACTGAACTGTCTGAGTGAGGAGTTGATGGGACATGTCCCCAACTAACTCCAACTAATAAACTAATTAATGAGATAATAGATAAATAATCATGTCCTCGAAGGATGAGGACTCACTGCTAACTCTGACTACTGATAGCTGGAATATACTGATGCTCTGGAGCTCGTGTCTCTAAACCTAGGGTATAAGACATCATAGCGCAAATGCATCAGTACTTTGAATATACTGGTACGCATGTGAGGTAGGTTGAATGCATGGGGTTCATATGCATGAACAATACTGGCTAACTAACAAATATGAATGTGAGAATACATGCATGCATACATAGTAACTATATCTAAAATCATGATAACATGAGTATGTTGATGACTAACATGACTAATGACTGAATTTTGATAACTGATAACATGAGTGACTGTATCTGATAGTCCTAAATCTGATGGAACTAGCTGAGTTTCATACTATATCTGAGTTAACTGTATCTGACAGTCCTGAATTCTAAAGAACTATTTGAGTTCTTTTACTGAGACTGATACTGAGACTGTGAGAGGTAGTCATCTAACCGACATGCCCCAAATGATGCATTATAATTAAATCAGGGTCTAATCTGTGCCTGATTAGAAAGGTGTCAATATCGCGCCACTGGTAAGGACAACATGTGAGTGATCCTAATATAACAAGTAACTCTAATGAGAAAGGTGGGAACCCTTATATAGCAGGCTAAACCACCTCATCTACCCTCATATAGCAAGCTATGATGTATCAACCTATGCTGGCTACATAGTTCTAGAATGCAAGGATTGCTTCTAAGAATTACACCCTCATATAACAGGTAAGTTCCCACCCTTGGGTTAGCTCGATGCTAATTTCTACTCCCATCTAAATGGACAATGAACATGATTTACTGAACTGAACATGGACTGAGTTACTAACGTCCGTTGACTGACGGAATACTACTGACATCTGACAACTGATTGAGTTCATGGAGATTTCCTGAGTCATAAGACAGTCTGAATTCTAAGGATCATAGCTTGACTGACAGTATCATGGAAACATGACATGGCTCTAGGCACACAGCTAATATTTCGAGTACAAGTACCCCCAGGACTCGATAGAAGGAAATTGACCAAGCATAACTTACTTGAACATATAACTAAAATCATAATCCATAATACATTTATAGAACCATTCCATCAAAACATATGATAGGTATAACTTGTACATACATGGGGATTTCATGGTATCATGCTAGTTGGGCACTTTTTCTTTATCTAGGAATTTAATTAAACATATTGTAGGCATGGTACATGTAAACATAATTGTACAATAATTAAATATCATAGTTCAATTCTAATTTCATTATTTAAGGGTTTAGTCATAGGTTTGCATGAATCTATATCTTTAATAATTTAACCCACATAGAATTTATCACCCAACATAGAGTAGAATTCAATTTCTCATCATCCACATGAACAAGACTAGCCCAATCATCAAATTCATAAGAAAATCCATAAACTTGAATTTAGAAAAAGGATTCTTGGGCTTCATAGATGAAAGGAGTCCATGAATGAACACTACACATACCTTGGTTCGTGATTTCATCAAGATTGACGGAGGAAATTCTTGGTTCTGAATCTTCTATGAAAAGCCCTATGTTGTTCTTGAGAGGTTTTTGAAATAAGAGAGTGTATTTTAGGTGAAAAGTGGCTAAATCACGTGTTATTAGGTTTAAATAGGGGTAGAAAATTAACCCTTTTAACCCTTGGATGCGTCTTTTAAAATTGTAAAAATTTCCCAAACTGGACCTCTAGTGCGATGCGGTGCTATCGCACCGTGTCACTAGATTTTGACAATTGGGAAATTGAGGGATGGTACGATGTGGGGCCATCGCATTGTCACTTCCTTGTGACCTGGAAATTTGGCGCAACGCGGGGCAAATCGTGCTGAGACACTAGAAAATGAACAATTCTAAATTTGGGCCCTAGCGCGATGCGCCATAATCGCGGACCCTTACTGGAATTTGCCAGATGCCATTTCCTCTTGTGGCGCGGCGTGCCACTGACTAATATGGCGCTGGTTTACAATGGGAACTTAAAATAATTGTAACTTCTAACCCAGTTATCAGATTTGGGCGAATCTTATATAGATGGAAAGCTTATTGAATTCCCCATATGAAAAATAATGAAAATCTTGAAAATTCCTCATGTAATAACCATCATTTAATTTAAAAGATAATACTAGATATTCTTGAGATGAAATTAGCTAGGAAAAAGTATGGGGTTTTACAATATCTCCCCCTTAAGAACATTCATCCTCGAATGAGACTAACTGATAGGGGAGAAAAGACAACTATCGTACATACTGAACATGAATAACCGAAACATGATCTCATGACTGAAATGACTGACAAGCTGAACATGCATATCTGATGCATGTGTAACTGATTCATAAATGCATGACTGAGTGTTCTGAAGAACTAAGTTTCTCACAATGAGAATGCATGTATGATGCATAATTACATAACCGAATTGATACATGAGTGCATGATTGAATAGGCAATGGTACTTGATACCATGTTTATAATGGGAACATGAGTACAAAACTGCATACCAAGTTTGTGATGAACACTGAACATGAAAATGAGTAAGCTTAAGGAGAACTGTTACCTTGAGCTTGATCTGAGTTGGTGAAAAATAGGTGAAAATACTTGGTATACAATGCTTCCTTTGCTTCCCAAGTAGCTCCCTCAACGGACTAATTTTGCCAAAGAACCTTAACTAGAGGGACTTCTTTGTTCCTCAATCTACGAGTCTGATAGTCTAAGATTTTTACTGGAATCTCTTCATAAGAGAGAGTGTTCTGAACAACAATACTCTGAATAGGGAATAACACTAATGGATAACCTATGCAATTCTTGAGCAAAGAGACATGAAAGACTGGATAAACTGAGGCTAGATCTAAAGGCAATTCAAGCTCATAGGCTACCTTGCCAAAACGATTGAGAATTTTGAAGGGACCAACATATCGGGGACTGAGCTTTCCCTTCTTTCCGAAACTCTTCAATCCATTTATGGGAGAGATATTTAGATAGACAAGATCACCAATCTCAAAATTGAGATCTTTTCTGCGAACATCTACATAAAACTTCTGTCGGCTTTGAGCAGCCCGGGGTTTTTCTCTAATCAGTTGGACTTTTTCTAAGGCGTCGAATACCAAGTTAGGACCTATGATTGAGACCTCACTAACTTTGAACCAAGAAATTGAAGATCTATATCTCCACGATAGAGAGCTTCGAATGGAACCATCTGAATACTGGAATGATAGCTGTTGTTGTATACAAACTCAATCAAAGATAAGTCGTCATCCCAACTTTCCTTAAAATCGATTGCACACACCCTTAGCATATCTTCTAACGTTTGAATGGTCCTTTCTGCTTGACCATCTATCTGAGGATGAAAGGCTGTACTAAGATGAACTAAGATGAACTTGGGTACCAAGAACCTTTTAGAATTCTTTCCAAAAATAAGAGGTGAACTGGGAACCTCTATCTGAGATAATGGACATGGAACACCGTGCAATCTGACCAACTCCTTGATATAGAGTTTGGCATAGTCATCAATTGAATAAAAGGTATGAACTGGAAAGAAATGAGATGATTTGGTCATTCTATCTACAATGACCCAGATTAAATCATGCTGATGATGAGTTCGAGGCAAACTCATCACGAAGTCTATGTTCATAACTTCCCACTTCCAAGTAGGAATACTGAACTCCTGCATGGACCCAATAGGCTTCTGATGCTCTATCTTAACCTACTGACATATAGTGAACTTAGCCATAAACTTTGCAACGTCTCTCTTTATTCCACTCCACTAATAGATTTCTTGCAAATCGCGGTACATCTTTGTGGCCCCTGGATGAATAGAGTAGCACGCACCATGCGCTTTTGCAATAATTTATTGCCTTAAGTCATCTACACTTGGAAGACAGAGATGACCCTAACAACGAAGGACACCATCTCCCCCTTGGGAGAAAACCTCTACTTTCTAATCTTGTACTAACTCTTTTAACTTGACGAGGCTAGGATCTCTATCTTGCTTTTCTTTCACCTCGAAAACTAGAGATGATTCTAAACTACTCTGAACCCATATATCACCCTCTTCTATATCGACTAAGCGAATGCCTAGTCTGGCAAGCTGATGAACTTCTTGGGCTAACTTCTTCTTACTGTCCTCAATATGAGAAACACTACCCATGGATAGTCTACTGAGAGCGTCATCTACTACATTGGCCTTGCCCGGATGATAAAGGACACCATGTTATAATCTTTTAAGAGCTCTAACCACCTTTTCTGATAAAAATTAAGATCTTTTTGAGAAAATACATACTGAAGATTTTTATAATCAGTGAACATATCTACATAAACACCGTATGGATAATGCCTCCAAATCTTTAAGGCAAATACTATAGATGCTAACTCAAGATCATGAGTAGGACAATTCCTCTCATGGGGCTTAAGCTGTCTGGAGGCATAGACTATGACCTTACCATGCTGTATGAGGACACAACCCAAACCTACTCTGGATACATCACAATACACTACAAACCCATCTGAACTATCTGGAAGAGCTAGAACTGGAGCTGAGGTGAGTCGACTCTTCAACTCCTAAAAACTTTTCTCGCAAGGATCTGAACACTGAAACTTGACTTTCTTCTGAGTCAATATAGACATAGGGGATAAAATATAAGAAAATCCCTTAACAAACCATCGGTAATAGCTAGCCAAACCTAAGAAACTCCTGATATCTGATAAAGAGATAGGTCTGGGCCAGTTTCTTACTGCTTTGGTCTTTTGAGGATCAACTCTAATGCCATCACCAAAAATGATATGACCAAGGAATGCTACTGACCTTAGCCAAAATTTACATTTATTGAATTTGGTGAATAGTTGATGATCTCTGAGAGTCTGAAGTACTGTTCTGAGATGGTCTGTATGATCCCGCTCACTGCGGGAATAGACCAGAATATCATCTATGAAAACTATGACGAACATGCCCATGTACTGCTTGAAGACACGGTTCATAAAGTCTATAAAATATGCTGAGGCATTTGTAAGACCAAAGGACATAACTAAGAATTTGAAATGGCCATACCAAGTGCGAAAAGCTATTTTTGGAATGTCACATTCTCTAACTCTGAGCTGGTGATAGCCGGATCTGAGGTCTATCTTAGATAAATAACTGGCACCGTAAAGTTGATCAAACAAGTCATCAATTCTGGGAAGAGGATACTTGTTCTTGATCGTGACCTTATTGAGTTGATGGTAGTCTACACACATCCTAAGAGAACCGTCTTTCTTGCGCACGAATAATACTGGAGCGCCCCATGGAGAAATACTGGGCCTGATGAATCCCTTATCTAAGAGATCCTTCAATTGTTCTTTTAGTTCTCTGAGTTTTGTTGGTGCCATTCTATATGGCGGAATATATATAGGCTGAGTATCTTGAAGAAGATCAATGCCAAAGTCTATTTCCCTTTTAGGAGGAATTCTTGAAAGATCTTCGGGAAATATATTAGAATATTCACCTACAACTGGAATTGATTCAAGGCTGGGAGTTTTGGAACTAGTGTCCTTAACTCAAACAAGATGATAGACACATCTTTTAGATATCATTTTCCATGCCCAAAGGTAGGAAACAAGCTGACCTCTGATCGCTGAAGTACTAACCTTCCTCTTAAGGACGGGTTCATTCAAAAACTGAAACTGGACTATTCTGTTTCTGCAGTGACTGTGGCATAGCAGGAATAAAGCTAATCCATGTTGAGAATGATATCAAAATCAGTCATCTCTAGTTCGACTAAGTCTGCTGAAGTGACTTTCTAAGATATCATAACCGGGCAGTTCCTTTATACCCGCCGGGCTATGATGGTTTTACCCACTGGGGTAGAGACTGAAAAGGGATATGCTAGAATTTCGGGACTGACTTTGAAATCAACTACTATATAAGGAGTGACAAAAGACAAAGAAGCTCCTGGATCTAGCAAAGCATAAACATGCATATGAAAGATTTTTAATGTATCGGTAACCACATCAGGAGAATTTTCCTAATCTTGTCGGGACTGAAGAGCATAAAGACAACCCTAACAATGAACTTATTCATCTTTGCCCTGTTATCTGCAACCACATGAGGGGCATATCTGGATAATTAAGTAAACTTAAGAGAATACTCTTTCACTGTCATATTGCCCTACCTGAGGCTGATGAATTCTAATACCTTAGCTTCCCTAAGCTCTAACAAAAAGAATCTATCAAGGAAAGAAGATGCAAATTGCTCCCATTCAACCGACCCTGTATTATTTGCCTTTTCTGACTTCCACTCCTTGAACTAAATGTGATAAATATCCTACAACTGATATACAGCTAGCTAAGCACTCTCAACAGTAGTCACCCCCATGATTTCTTTCACCTTCTATACCCGATCTAAGAATTCCTGAGGGTCCTCATCTATCTTAAACCCGAGAAAGGATGGAGGATTCATTCAGGTAAAATCCTGAATCCTGGCTGCAGCTAAATTGGCCACTGGATTAGCCGGAATGATAGATGGTCATTCATTCTGAGTAGAAACTGAGTTAGCAAGATTAGTGAATACAGCTTGGAACTCTGCATGAGAAACATGTTCACCCAAAGGTTCTTCGAGCTGAGGGGCAGGGAAATTTTTATTTCTTCTTTTAGGAGGCATGTTCTATAGAAGAAAGGGAGAAATAGATCAGACAGAGAAATTGACTTGGGATTATGCTCACTGGTACGACATAAAACTAAAAGAGGGGAAACTATTTCTAAAATATCTTATAGCCTCCTATACATAAATGTGGCATGCAGCACACCCATGTACAAGACTCTACTTAATGCGACTTTCAGACTTCCTAGGACTCTATTGAACCTTAGGCCATGATACCAAGTTTGTAATGCCCTAGATCTGGTACCCGAAATTCTACACGGTGCTCATGACCCCAAAGGACCACAAGCTAATCCATGACTGATATCTCTACCTGTGCACTACATAATATGACATAATAATGTGGAAACATGCACTAAAAGGCTATAAGGTTCAATACTGAACATGATCTGAATGATATAACATCTGTGTAGGGTAATAAAATACCTAAAATAAAATTGAACATACTGAAGTCTGAAATATAATAGTCTAGAAAGCCTCTAACTGACTGAACTATCTAAGTAAGGAGTTGATGGGACATGTCCCCAACTAACTCCAACTAATAAACTAATTAATGAGATAATATAGAAATAATTATGTCCTCGTAGGATGAGGACTCACTGCAAACTCTGACTGCTGATATCTGGAATCTATTGATGCTCTGGAGCTCATGTCTCTGAACCTATGGTATAAGACACCATAGCGCAAATGCATCAGTACTTTGAATATACTGGTATGCATGTGAGGTAGGCTGAATGAATAGGATTCATATGCATGAATAATACTGGCTAACTGACTAATATGAACGTGAGAATACATACATGCATACGTAGTAACTATATCTGAAATCATGATAACATGAGTATGCTGATGACTAATATGACTAATGAATGAATTCTGAAAACTGATAACATGAGTGACTATATTTGACAGTCCTGAATCTGATGGAAATAACTGAGTTTCATACTGTATCTGACAGTCCTAAATTCTGAAGAACTATCTGAGTTCTTTTGTTAAGACTGAGGGAGGTAGTAATCTAATCGACATGCCCTAAATGATGCATTATAGCTGAATCGGGGTCTAATCTATGCCCTGACTGGAAGGGTGTCAATACCACGCCACTGGTAAGGACAACATATGAGTGAACCTAATATAACAGGTAACTCTAATAAGAATGGTAGGAACCCTTATATAGTAGGCTAAGCAGCCTCATCTACCCTCATATAATAGGCTATGATGTCTCAACCTATGCTGGCTACATAGTTTTGGAACGCAAGAATTGCTTCTAAGAATCACACCCTCATATAACAGGTGAGTTTCCATCCTTAGGTTCGCTCGATGTTAATTTCTCTCCCATCTGAATAGACACTGAACATGATTTACTAAATTGAACAAGGACTGAGTTACTGACGTCTGTTGACTGATGGAATACTACTGACATCTGGCAAATGATTAAGTTCATGAGAACATGGAGATTTCCTGAGTCATAAGACTATCTGAAGTCTAAGGATCATAGTTTGACTTAGAGTATCGTGGAAACATGACATGGCTCTAGGAACACAACTAATATTTTGGGTACAAGTACCCCTAGGACTCGATGGAAGAAACTGACCAAGCATAACTTACTTGAACATATAACTAACATCATAATCCATAATACATTTATAGAAGCATTCCATCAAAACATGTGATAGGCATAACTTGTACATACATGGGGATTTCATGGTATCATGCTAGTTAGGCATTTTTCCTTCATCTAGGCATTTAATCAAACAGATTGTAGGCATGGTACATGTAAACATCATTGTACAGTAATTAAACATCATGGTTCAATTCTAATTTCATCATTCAAGGGTTTAGTCATAGGTTTGTATGAATCTATATCTTTAATAATTCAACCGACATTGAATTTATCACCCAACATGGAGTAGAATTTAATTTCTCATTATCCACATCAACAAGAGCAGACCAATCATGAAATTCATAAGAAAATCCATAAACTTAAATTTAGAAAAGGGATTCTTGGGCTTCATGGACAAAAGGAGTCTATGAATGAACACTACGCATACCTTAGTTCATGATTTCATGAAGATTGACAGACGAAATTCTTGATTCTGAATCTTCTATGAAAATTCCTAGGTTATTCTTGAGAGGTTTTTGAGAGAAGAGAGTGTATTCTAGGTGAAAAGTGGCTGAATCACGTGTTATTAGGTTTAAATAGGGGTAGAAAATTGACCTTTTTAACCCTTGGATGCGTCTTTTAAAATTATAAAAATTTCCCAAACTGGACCTTTAGTGCGACGCGGTGATATCGTGCCGTGTCACTGGATTTTAAAAATTGGGAAGTTGAGGGATGGTGTAATATGGGGCCATCGCATTGCCACTTCCTTTATGATCTGGAACTTTGGCGCGACGCGGGGGAAATCGTGCTGAGACATTGAAAAATGGACAATTCTAAATTTGGGCCCTGGCGCGACGTGCCATAATCACAGACCCCTATTGGGATTTTCCAAATTCCACTTCCTGTTGTGTCACAGTGCGCCACTGACTAATATGGCGCTGTTTTACGATGGGAACTTGAAATAGTCATAACTTCTGACCCGGTTATCGGATTTGGGCGAATCTTATACCGATGGAAATCTTATTGAATTATCCATATGAAAAAAGTAAAAATCTTGAAAATTCCTCATGTAATAACCATCATTCAATTTAGAATCTAATATTAGACATTTTTTAAATAAAATTAGCTAGGAAAAAGTATGGGGTATTACATGGTGGTATATGTTGTATTACATTCGGACCCTTTTCTTTTCTTTAGTGTTTTACGTTTTTTGTTAATGCATACAGTTTCTAGATATGGCTGATCCATTTTGAGATGTGGTGATTTTACGTGATACCGTGCAGAAATTTCAAAGGCAGGTTAATGAACTCCAGTAGGAGTTGGGCATCATGAGAGCAAGGATGGTGCGTAAGATTCGAAGGCTGAAGAGGGCCTTGGTGCTTCCCATTGATGATTGGCCAGTTGGCAATAATAATAATAATAATAATTAGGTTATGTTTTTTCTTTTAGCATATGTATTTTGTTTTATTTATATCAGATTCTACCTAAGCCTAATGTATTTTATTTTGTTTAGTTAAAAAATCTATGTTCGATCGACTTTGACTTTATTTCTTATTTAATTTTCATTCTGTCTATTTCTTCTTCTTAAAATGTCAAGGGTTGGAGGTAAGTATTGAGAGTTTGACATAATTTTGAATTTAGTAGCAATAGCAAGAGTTTTCAGTTCTTCCAATAGATAGGCCATCTACTGAAACAAATTGGTCATTTTTTGGAAGAACACAAACCAGTGGCAATAAATGTATTATGTTGTTCCAACAGATGACTCATCTGTCACAACAAATTGGTGATCTATTGGATGAACACAATCTATTTTGATGATCTATATTGTGTTTTTCTAAAATATATGTTGCAAAAGATGGTCCATCTGTCGGAAGAACACACTCCAGTTAAAAATAATAATATTTACGTTCACAATAATGAGTTAAAAATATCAAAGTCCATAAAAAAACAACATAAGTTTTACTATTACAACGATCATGGTGGATTACTATCCGGGCATATAGTTCTTTTGTGGCCAACGTTCTTACATATGGAACACTTTTTTATTCTTGATGGAAATGATTCTTCAACTCCACGTCTCCTCTTATACCACCTTCTTTCCGGTTTGATAGTGCTTGGGTCAATATATGGAGGAGATATTAATCTATCCAAAATCTCTATAGGAACAACCCAAGATACTTTAGGAGGCATCGAATTATTATATATCTTTCCATTGAATAATATGGAGATGAGTATTCATAAATTTAAGTTCCATATTGTGCACCATATTGGGCTTGAAGAGCTGCCATATCATTTGGATAGGGTATTTTGTCCAAGTCAAAACTCTACATGCATAAGATCTTATTTGAAGATTGACCGTGGCAACATCACCATGACTGTTGATACTAAACTTGTAATCTGTTATTTGATGAGCAAATAACCTATTCCCTAGACTGATATTCATTGATATTTGTTTTCCTATTTTAGAACAAATATGTGTCCTGTGTTTACAAACTACATACGCCTTTCGTGAAATAATTTGACATACTTCTTATTTATTTCATCAAATAGTGCCACAATGAAAAATTCTCTTTCAACACCAAACAATGAATTCACTGATTCAACTATGTTAGACATCATAATATTATACCTATATAAAAAAAATTACTTAGTAAAACATCATACAGTATTACAAACTTATAACTCAAACAAGACATTAAATTTATAACAATGTACCTATTTATTGGAAAAAATGCCCAGCTCCATCTCTTGAAACCAACACGTTCGAGAAGTTGTGCTGCCTTGGGTGACATATCCCTTATTTGATTGAAATGGTCAAAAACTTAGCTAGAACATATGCTTTAGTTTCTCTATAAAAAAGAGACACGGCCCTTTCGTTGTTAAAGTTATTTTGAATATTTTCTCCAAGATGCCTCATTGAAAAATCAAAATGAGCTGAAGTGTAGAAAATTAAACCCATCTTTGGGATACTTTGATACCTATCCGAAATAATGCACAACTCTTTGGTATCTTTGACATAACTTTGCATTTGTTAAAAAAATATCCATACGAGGCATCATATTCCTTGTCCACTACACATAAAGTGACCGAAAAGATGTTACTCTCCGCATCATATGCCACTGCCGATAGCATAACTCCTTCGTACTTGCTCTTCAAGAAAGTCCCATCGATAGTTATGAATTTTCTTAACTATTGAAAACCCATAATCCAAGCACCAGACGATTAAAAAAAGTACTTGAACCTTCCATTTTTATCAACATACAATGCTGTCATACTTTCGGAATTTGTGGACTCAAGCTTGTAATGGTAGACATTGAGGACTGCATACCCGCGCTCATGTGTCCCCTTAACTAATTCCTTGGCTATCTTCATTTCCTTATATATCTTCCAATAACTGACCGTAACACCCAATGCTGTAAGGGGTTAATTGGTAACATCATTTGTAAAAGGGCCTTTGCCATTGGGGAATCTATTTTGGAAATATTAACCAAGGACCTTTGCCGTGGCATAAGGATTATGGATTGTAATTTGATCCAAACCATATGTCTTATACTTTTCATAAACATTAATGACGAATATGTTAGAACTTAAGTATTTCATAGCCCTCAACCACTACTTGCAGTTCAGATTAGCACATCTAAGAGAAAAGACTTTGCCTGAATTAGTCACCTTCTTTAGTCTAAAATATTTTTTTAAGCAAGCAGTAAATAAAAAAGTAGATAGTTCTATCTTATTCTTGAATGAAATTTCATTGTCAAAACCAGTCCCATCATCTTGACGATTGCCCGACTGTGTTGATTTAGAAGAATCATCCACCATATTGCTCGCAATGAGTGTAGGTGTGTGATCATCATCTAGAATATTTATGTCTAGGTCATCCAACTTATCATCAAACATGTTTTGTAATTGTTATTTTTTTATATTCTATTTTTGTTCTCTCTTAGTTTATCAACCACGTATATCCTTATCACCAAACTGGATGAATTACTCAGATAAGCACGCAACCGAACCTAATCAATTATCTTGAAAGGTTGTACCCTCTTATTTTTAAAGAAGCTATGTATATAGCTGATGATGAGTTCTTTCGATTAACAATTCAGTCCACAATATTTGATGATTAAGTTCACAAAATCATCATATGAAACATCACTTTGGATTGTCATAACTATCGTCTCTAGCATTTTACCCTCCTTCCACCATCATATATATTGATTGCTCTTCTTGATCCATTCATCATTACAATCTACACCTATTGCTATTGATCCCTCCATTAATGGTACCTAAGTAAAGACATTTGTTAAAAAACTTAATAATGACATGATAATAAAATTAATAGTGATTTTGTAGTACTATAACATGAACCCCAACAGATGAATAATCTGTTACAACATGTGAATAATGTGTTGCAACATGTGAATAATATATTGCAATAGATCAGTAATCTATTGCACTAGATGACTTACCTGTTGGGATTCATGTTATGACACTATAAAACCTAAAGCTGATTCCAACAGATGAGTCATCTATATAGGTGAATTATCCGTTGTAACAAATTATGCATATGTTGCAATAGATAAAGCACCTGTTTGGATGGATGTTACAGTACTAAAGAACCTTTGAAGCTGATTCCAACAGATGAGTGACATATTACAATAGATAACTAACCTGTTGCAACAAATGACTCACCTATTGCAATAGATGACTCATGTTCTATAGTTTTGTAACATGAATACAATAGATGAGTCATCTGTTGCAACAGATAACTCAACTATTACAGTAGATGACATATTTATTGGAATCAACTTTAGGTTCTATTACAACAGGTGAGTAATTTATTTCAACAGATGACTCCTCTATTGCAATAAATAACTCGTTTATTGCAACAAATGACCTATCTGTTCGATTCATATTACAGAACTATAGAACAATAAATATGAATCTAATATATGAGTCTTTCGATGTAATAGATAACTCATCTATTTCAACAGATGAGTCATCTGTAGCAACAAATGACTAATATGCCAGATTCATGTTCGGGTTTTATCCATTGTTGAAAAAAACAATAATAGCAGTGTACCCAGATGAGAAATTCCACTAAAAATTATAATTTTACTTACCAAAGTCACCTCTAAAGTAATGTCAAAGTGATATACGAGACAAAATTTGACCTCAAAATTGGTCAAGTAGCAGTAGAAGCGGTAACACCAACAACAATGGTTGATAAGAAGAAGATGATAATGATAATAAAGAAAAATATGATGATAATAAAGTAGAAGATGGTGGATAAAGTAGCAGCAACAATAAATAAAAAAATTGCAAAGAGAGAGAAAATAATAATAAATGAGAAGAGAGAGAAATGCACATTTTTTCCCTCCATTTTTAGTTAAGTTAGGTTTTACATTTGGATCAAAGTGTGAATTACTTGTGGGCTATTCTCAAAATTTTCTTACTTTCTTAATCCATAATAAAGTAATTGTCACATACACTTAATTATTAAAACTTGAGTTACCTATACCTCATTTTCAAACTCTTTTGTCACTTTTAACAAAATTGCCCAGTGTATGTACATTTAGACAGCTTCGTTTCTATTGTGTCAATTGAATACTCCAACTTACAAACTGATACCTGGACACCTCCAAAATGTACATCAACATCATATGTCCACGAGACACAGTAAAAATGAATTGAAATATTTAATTATCAATTAGCACCAAACTAAAGTATTTAAATGTGAATTGTTGAATTTATAGTTCTTACTTTCCAACTAACGTCAAATTTAAATATATTTTTATTATTTTGCCATTCAAGTTTGTTATGATGCAGATTTATATTGTAACGTTTGATTGTTGATTACCTCGTGAATTCTAGATGGTAAAAATAATGAAATAAAGTATTTCAGTTTGATGTATAGAGTCAGTCATGACACAAGTTAATATTTAAAAGATCATAATTTGAGGCTTAGGAATTTAAAATTCTAACTTGAGAAAATACTCTATTTTCATCTTGAACTATACGTGAAATTGCTGAGATACACCTGAACTTTAGGAGGGTCCTATTACCCCTTTGACTAATTAAAACTGTAATTTTGACAACCTTAGTGCCTACGTGACACATACGTGTGCCTACGTGGACCTTCAGTGTGTTTATTCACTGATGTATCATGTATGTGCCATGTAGGCACTAATGTAGCAAAAAATATGATTTTAATTAGTCCAGGAGGGTAATAGGACCCTCCTAAAGTTCAGGTGTGTCTAAGCAATTTCGTGTATAGTTCAGGGTGGAAATAGAGCATCTTCCCTTCTAATTTTGTTAAAGTTATTGATTTCTAGATTAATAACATGTTATGAGATTTATTTAATACAAAATTTAGGATTTGAATCAAAATTACTGATTTTATCGAGCTAAAACTGAAGTTCTAGCTTCATCACATGCCTTTTTGGTTTGCTATTTTTAAAAAAAATACTTTTAGTAGTATTTGTTAAATAATTAATATGACGTCCAATTTGCAGTTTAATGTTTTGATTGCTAGCTAATGGAATATAATTAGTACTTTATAGTCCAACACTATGTGCTCAGTAAAATTCTACATAATTGGTGCGCACTTGATTTTTGATATTATGCTCTACCTTTAATAATAATGGTACACCTTGTATAAGGATCTATGTAGGGTGATAATTGAAATAATTATTTTTAACATGTACGAAAACAATAAAAAATTTAATAGTTTATTTTTTTATTTTAAGCCATCGCCACATGTTACATGCGCTTGTAGTGTTCGGGGGTTTGGCTTGACCCCAACTTTATATATAGAATCCAAAAGATCACATGTCGAAGGGGACAAAGAACCTAAACTCCCCAAAATTTATTGAGTCTACTAAACATTTTAGATATTTAAATCTCCCAAAAACTTGAAAATGATTGGTGTAACTACACATTTTTTCCCAGTAAATAGGATGTATTAGCTTATAGAAATTAGACAGGATTTTTGGTAGTGTCTTGTCCAAGGACTGACAACACAATCACATTCAAAATATAAATTGTTTGGACCACATCCCTATCCTAGAAAATAGAATTTAGAGTACGAATTCTCCTAAAAAAGTAAGTTCCTCTAGTGTCTGCTTCAACTGGGTCTTTCACCTACATTAAAGGAACCCTAAAAATAGTAGGGGATCCAGCGACTGCATTCATTGCACCTTTTTTTGCTAATACATCCGCCACACTATTTTGTTCCCTAAATATATGTATCATCATTATTACGTGTTATCTATACTAAGAACCTGCAGTTCATAGTTATGTTAGAGTTAATCCTGTGATCATTTTGGAGCAGGCTAATGACATCAAGTGAATCAATATTAATTTTAAGAAGGCTTAAATTGTTATCATTGGCAATTAAAAGACCTCTTCTAAAGTTTAATAGTTTTGCCAGAACAAGTCTTGCATGAGGAACGATCTCAGTAAAACCTATCACCCAATTACAATTATAAGACCTAATAATATCTCTAATGATACCATGCCCAAGGCTGAATAAAATGAATCTATCTATATTTATCTTGCAGCTACCAGTACTGGGAGACTCCCATTTAATGTTGATGGTGGTTTTGTCTGCTTGTGGTTTGTCTTTTAGACCAATCAGTATGTAGTACTCTATGACTAAAGAGAAGGTATGCTCCACAAAATAGTCTTTTTTTTTGTCATTGAAAAGGTTGTTATTCCTGGTAACCCAAATACACCAAAGACAGTAGAGAACAAGGATTTTCCCAAGAAACCAAGTGTGGTACTGTTGATTAAAAAAGGAATTCCAAAGGCTCATGTAGTTGGTGGCGTTGAATCCTATCAGGACAGTTGCTAGTGATTTTAAATTAAAAATATCTAGCATTGGGAAAATAAAAGTGGATGTGATCTATATTCTCTTGGTAAAAGCCACAAAAGTATAAAGTGAGGCTGATGCTTGGCCCAATTCTACTAAGAAAGGCATTGATGGGTAACCTATAATGATGACGCAACCAGAAGAAGGTTCTAACTTTGTTAGGGATGGCAACATTCAAATGTAATTAAACTTAGAGGGGCTTGTGGTACCCATTTTGGTAGTATTATGAATGTGGTGGTATGCACTGCCAGTACTGAATAGTCTATTGTTGGTGAGGCCTCAAACTATATAGACAATTTAGAGGCTAGACTAGGTAAGGAAAAGCTAATTATGACGTATTTCAAGGAGTCATTAAGGTCAAAAGAGAGCCTATCAAAATGCCAAATATTGTTTAACATCTTTAACTTTAAGGTCATCCCCAACTTTTTTTAGTGGACCTTAAATGAGTTTTCAAATTGGGTTGAGATTTGGTATTCATTTATCAGTGAAGAAGTTTACTTGATCACCTTGTTGCATATTCTATTTAATAGCATCAACACAATCTTTCTAACTAATTTAGATGTTAAGCCATGTTCTGGACACAAGTGTTTTCCTCTATAAGTTCTGTTGGGATAATGGTATTTTCCAAGAATAACTCTAGCCTAAATATTATTAGGGTTCCTATAGGTAGGGTGGAATACAAAGCTCTCTCACCTTTTTGAAGCCTGGTCCATTTTCACTTTTCCTAGTAGTTACAGTGTCCCACTTTATCATGTGCATTTTTCTCTTGTCAATTATGGTGCCCCAAATAAAATATCTTTAAATTTTGTTAATTTTCTCAGTGGCTTTGATAAGAATAGTTTTGCCCATAATGTTAAGAAAATTAATTTTCAACATGCTAAATTTTTATTCATGTTGTCAATAATGAATTAGAAGTCAGAATTGGTGGGTTTATTGTAGAAGATAGAGGAATCAAGATACTTTTCAAAGGTGTTTGAGCCTTCAATTCCTAATATGGTAGTGCAAGAGTTAGAGTTGCTAGTAGTATTGTTCTTAGAGAAGAAAATCTTGGGCTTATGTAGATTGCTTTTTTGCTAGACTTGACAATGAACTTTTAAAGAGTGTTTATAATGGTGTGACAATTATCCTGATTAGTTTTAGATAAAAGTGTCAAGTCCTTAGTAAAGAAAAAGTGTGATATCTTAGGGATAATGGGAGTTATCTTAATAGGGGTCTTGGAGTCACTTATCTCTTTAGAATCAATATTCCTAGAGAGTTTTTTCCATGTAGAGGATGAAAAGGTAAGGGAAAAAGTGGTTACCCTGTCTAATTCCTCTAGAAGGTTAAAAAATTAGGACCTTCCTCCAATAATAAATATTGTTATAGATTTGTTGACACAAGACATGATGAGCTTTACTAACTTATTGGGTAAATTAAAGAAGTGTCGTGTATCATGGATTAAGCTCCAATAAATTCTATGAAAAGTCTTTTCAAATCAATTTTAGGAATATGTTGGAGTGTTTGCCTTTCACCTTCTTAAAATAAGAATTTTACTCTTCAATGATGATGGCATTGTCATAAGCCCTCATAATTGCAAGGAAATTATCTTGGCTTGGTCCAATAATAAGGGGTAGATAGGGGTTGATTCTACTAACTATGATTTTGGTAATAAACTAATAAGTTGTCTTGCAAAGTCCTATTAATTTGAAATTCTTGAGGGTGGAAACATGCTAACAGATAAAGAAGGGTGGAACTTTTATGTGAAGGCATGCTAGGGGAAGTAAAGACATTTTTGCAAAAGGCAAGAATCTTGTATTTAACTATGTTCCAAAACTTCTGGTAGGAATGGGGGTGGATTCCATCTGGCCCTAGTGCTTCCAAATGTTTGAAAGATTTGAAGGTTGTCGAGACTTTAGAGTCTTTAAGTAGAGTATCCAAAGCCTCTTTTGTACTTGAGTGAGAATGTGGGAGAGTAATGGTTAGGAAGGTGAATTCTATAGAAGAAGTGGTGGTCAAAGAGTAAAGCTTAGTAAAAAATCAATAATATGGAATTTCATTGCGTCTTAGTTCAGTAACAAGTTTTCTACATCATCCTTAATAGAAAAAATCTTATTTCTTCTTCTTTTATTAAGGACAGAGGTATGGAAAAACTTGATATCATCGTCACCATCACTAAGCCAATTAATTTTGGACTTGGATTTTCAAAAATCCTCTTCAAAATTTAGAAAAGTTTTATATTCAAGAAGAAAGGTGCTATTGGGGTAGTTGGGATATTGTTGGATGCTATCAAGCTTAGCCATAGTTTGTCTGATTTTCCTAAATATGTTGCAAAAGGTATTTTTATTTTAATTGACAACATTATGCTAGAGTAGATCAATGACTTGGTGGAGAGGATTGAGCGGGTTAAAACAGTCTTTGGCCATAGATTAGAAAGAGGGGAGACCACGCCTCACGCTCTTCATTCTGAAGTTCTTTTCCAACCAATTGGTAAGTCTATGGTAAAGATTAATTAAGAGGGGATAGTGGTTAGACTTGGTTCTGAGAAGATATGTTACTATAACCTTAGGGAATCGAATTATTCAGGAGTCAATAGTAACACACCTATTATGTCTGTCAGAGATAAGGTTTTTTGTTCCTATACCTATTATTGGTCCATATGTACTAGCAGCCTTTAAAACCTAAATTTACCATTTTACATTGAGTTATACATTGCCATAGTAAGTTGGCTCTATTATTAATAATTTTAGCTCCTCCTAACTTATCTTTTGTAAGGGAGACTTTATTGAAGTCACCCCAAATAAGCTAATCCCTTAGTAAGTATGGGAGAGATCAATTAACATATCCCATAGTTGAGTTTTAGTGGAGAACTCTGACTAGCATTACAGTAGTAAAAAATAAAATGGGGGAATGTTGGCTTATCTTAACAAGAGAATAGATGTCTTAGAGGGTAATGATAAGGTCTTTTAGCTTTAGAAGGTCTTTCTTCTGCATGATCACTATACCATCAGCCATGCCATTATCAGGGGATTGAATTTCGGAGGTAAATTTAAGAGCTAGAGTAAGTTTCTTATGCTATGTCATCTTGGTCTCGAGCAATACCAATATAGAAGGTTTATGGATGAGCACCATGGAATCTCATTGACATATGAAGTTGATAGTGTTCGCCTCTCTAGCATTTTAGATGATGATATTCATCAGATCTGGTGGTGATGATGCTTGAGTTACCTAACCTTTCTATTTTTACATCTGGAGAGATTTATACTATTTCCTCATGGGTTTAGAGCCACAACAATGGGAATTGCTTCTTTCTCACCCCTCAAGTTTAGAGTTAGTACAACTAGTATCTTGGGACAGATAGCTATAATAGAGTAGTTACAGGTATTGCTTCTTTATCATGGATGATGGTCATCATTACGTATTGTTTCTTTTTCGTTCGCATAGTCCAGTCCCCTTTTTATGATTTGAACCAAGAAGCTATGGTCCTGTAAGATCAGATTTATTGGTTAATTCCCCACAAGAAATTATAAGGTGATACACTTGTCCCTTAATGTTAGCTCCATGTATGAGGTCTTTTTGTGGTCTAGAGAAGTATCACAATTACGAAGACTAGTGGATGGAATAGAGGATTTTGATTATTGGAGTTGGTTTTATTTTCCATATTGTGAAGAAAGAATAGAAGTAGGGGCTATAGGGAAACAATATCTTTAATGAAGGATATAGGGGTTGAGGGGGATATCAGTTGATGCGACGACCATTATCACTTCAATTATAGAGTAGGTGGTTGAGGAGAGTTCATGCACAAAGTTAGGCTCCCACCTTCTAATGATTAGGAATAAGCCACACCAAGGGCCCTCAAGTAATATGTTATTCATATTTTGTGTTAATTGAAACTTGGTTATATAAAATCATAGCCTATATCAATTAACGTTAAAGGTTCTGAAAGTATGGGTTAGGCATTTTCCTAATAATTTGATTATTGAAGATTGATTTCATGGTCTGTAGATGTGATGGTTATCTTTCTTTGTTAAGGGGATTGAATTTGGCATTGGGTCCTACTTCATAATTTCTTTCCCGTCGGTACTTTCTTATAATTCGTTGAGTTCGTTGGTTGTATTCACTAGAATGCCTTTATAATTTTGTGGTGTTTGGGGGTCTTCCTTCATATCTGAGACTTTAGTGGGATCTGGTGGTTTTGGTGGGTCGGGCGGTTGCACGGACGACATTTCAATAGCCAGTTGTGGTTTCATAGCGCAATGTCTTAGTTTTTTCTGTTGAACTTAGACTTAAAGTTTGATTCAACAATATTTCACATTCTACCAGTCACTTGTGAATTTCACATCACTAATATTTGGAAATGAAAAATGTGTGTGCGAGGTAGTGAAAGAGAAACTATCTTTTTGAAGGGGGTTTTACCTGACTCTTTTTTTTTTTCACTGATTGCTTATGATAAAAAGATTTAAAACTTGTCTCTTAGATGACTTGTCATTCTCCCTAAAAAAAAAAAAAGAAAGAAGGAAATATAATACTAATTTGTTCTTCTCTTAATAACAATGGAAATGGTGTAACTATACATATCACACCTATTGATATACACAACTAGTCTGATAAGGCGTTCCAGATTGAATAGAAACTTCTAAAGGTAAAATATATTCTTATCATAAAAAATTCTACCTATAGCTAGGACTAGTCTCTGAAAGCGTGCATCGTATGTTTGTCCCTTACTGCTATATAACTTGTAGATATATATTTCAAAATTTAGTTATAAAATAGGAAATGCTTAAAATTAAAAGGCTAACTAAATAATACAAGAAGATACACTTTAAAAATATCATAAGATTAAACAAGCAAATTACATCCAGAATATAAAAGTGATAGAAGAAGAATGATAACGTTAACTTTAATACAAACATACATAGTATTCCAAAAACTCATAATAATGGCTAAAAGGAATTATAAAAGACAGAAATCCCATAATGGTGAAAGAAGGAGATGTTACTAGCTAGGATATCTAAAGAAAGTCTTCGATTCTTCTCCTTCTATATTTTATTTACTCATTTTTTTCTTTTTTACGTTGTCATTTTTATCTATAATACCGATTTCTTCAATTAATCCTCTTCTCAGATTAAACTGCAATTTCTTTCACTCTGTAATGTTATTCTCTAGTTCTTAAATAGCAGCGAAAACATCCGTTCAAATTAATTTTTAGTTCTAAATTTGGTTCCCAAAATAGTAATTTAAAATGACTATTCAAGTTTCAGTTTTTATTATTTGATCTAAATCTCAAATTGCATTTCAGAATGACTATTTAATTTTCATTTTAATTCTGAGCCTAGTCAATATTAATTAATTTATTATAAATTTTTAGTTTTGAATAGATTGAGAGATGAAAAAATAAATCATAATTTGTAAAAACTAAGATAATTACATTGCTATTAATAAGGAATTTCTTACTCCTAGAATGCAGCCTTGAGAACATTAGTGAAGCAAATTTCATTTGTCATTACGAAGGAACTTTATTAATCAAAAATAAAATAAAATTACAAGCTTTTACCTTTGGGGAATGTAGAGCATTAAAATAGGAGTGCATGTAATGTATAATTCAGCCCGAGGTAATTGAAATTTTACTATTCATCGTGATTAATTTAAATTTTACTATTTTAAAATTTTATTAATTATGATTTAATTTAATGAAGGAGCAAAATAGTAATTCAACATTAAATGTTGAAGCATCTTTTTCTCTCTATAATATGATTTGGCTCGATTTATATCCTAAACGGAAGTAGAGGCAGTTTCACCACTTCCTTGTGCAAATCTAACGTGAGTCGAAATTATATTTTGTGTGTTAGGCATTGCAGAACTTTTTCTAGAGGTGTCATTATGGATTGAGGATGGATTGGAGATCCTTGGCCTCTTTCTTGTCTTGTATGGTGATTTTTCTTCTATAAGCAGAGTTCTTCTTTGAGGTTTGCCTAGTCTTGAAATTGGGCCATTGAGCAAAATCCATTTTATAGCTTCTATTTACTTCTATGGGAATTGGATACATGCTAGGGATGCAGAAAGGAACTTACTTCCTATCTAGGATAGTGAATCAACAAATGTGTTTCCTTCCCTAAAACAATGGAGCATAGTGATTTGTTGATCTTGGAATATCATTCTGCACTTCTGGACCATAGTATCGATATCCCAATGAATTGCACTTGTCCCATTCAACTTGTAGACCACTAATTGAAGTTCATTTCTAGGATGACATTCTTCATATCTTTATGGTGGAACTATAATAGACCTTCTAAAGCAGCCTATAATTTTGCTGAGTTGTTAGTGTAAAAATGGATTCCTTTAGCAACAGCTGACATAAGGCAACTTTTTATGTTTTTAACAATTTTACCAATGTGAAACACCCTGGATTCTGGACCTTAGAAAATTTCTTGAAATTCTAGTCTCTGGACCCATACGACTCATGGGTATAAGTCGTATGTTGGGGTACGGATGGTGAGGTCTAGTCGTATGCTCACCAGTGTTGGTTGGTGGAATGGATTTTGGTTACTGGAATGTATACGACTTAGGGTTACGAGTCGTATTGGTGGGTACGGATCGTTTGGTTCCTTAATCTTAGACTTGGTTACTTAGGTTGAATCTAAGTACGAGTGGCTCACTATGAGCCATAAGCTAGGGTACGAGTCGTACCCAGGACTCGTATGGTGGATAGTATCTAAATCTTTCTTGGGTTTAAATCTGCCAGGGGTACGGATGAAGGGTACGAATTGTATGCTTTGGATACAACTTGATTGGATGAGTCGTATGCTGAACAGCGTTGGATCCAAATGTTGAGGCTAGGATATGAGTGGAGGGTACCACGCGTATTGAAAGGTACGACTCGTGAGGGTCAGTCGTACCCCCAAGACAGGATTTTGTGCAACTTAAATAAAGGTATTCTGGACATTTTTCCACTTATCGTAATAAGGTCCCATGACTTCTAACCTACTTGGAAGATTATTTACCTAATTATTTCATTCATTAACACTTAGAAACTCTTCTAAAACACTATAATTCTCTCAAAAACTTTTGGGCAAGGGAACTAGGGTTTCAACTAAAGGATTGATTTGGGGCTTGTCTTGGCGATTTTTTTCCATCATCATCTTGGTTTAAGGCATTTTCTCTTCCCTCATTGTTAATTCTAACTAGAAGCATGGTTTTTATGAATGTTTTCATGACTTTATTGATTGTATGATTTTGATTTTCAAATATGAATTAGGAGTTTTGATATTAAATGGTTTGTTATAGTTTTCCATGATTTTAATTATGTTTTATGTGCATTAATGGTGATTTTAGATAATTGGATTGCATGGGAATGGTTTAGTGGTAATTGGAATTGGTTTTGGTTATATTATGCCCTCAATGTGTTTGATAAAATGTCTATAGTAATGTTTTATTGCATTGAGTATTTTAATGGTACTCTTGCTTGTTTTAAAACTTGGTAAAGGAATTATGCATGATTTAAATATATTGGAAAGGTAAATGGCTAAATGGTTATGCCTGTGGGGTACATGGAATCCACCAAGTGGTTTAATATAGTAAATGGAAGGGCACTTGGAAGTCCCCGTAAACCTATATATGGTTAGCTATGGATAGTACTTGCAAGTATGGTCGGTATGACGATACCACCACTAAATGGCCTTAGTTAATAAGTGGTAAATGGATTGATTGGTTACTTGGTAATGGTTTTAATTGGGAAATAATGACGGGATGTGTAGAAAAGTCGTGGAAGGTGGAGGTCTCGGGGATCAAAACTGGAAACTCATATTTGTCGATATGAGGTTGGTTTTGGTGACCGTGTGCATGATGTCACACTATAGTTTGGAGGATGTACTAGTCATTGATAATGCTCAACTTACACGTCAATTTAAGTGCAAGACCGTCGTCATCAATATATTTACCCAACTTTAGAGTCGGGGTCGAATCCACGAGGAACAATGTAAGTTGCGATTAAATTAATTTGAGTTGATAGATACAAGTTAAATCAAACGAATATTACAAAAAGATAAAATGTGGGAGGTGGCTACCTAAACTAATATTTCTTTTTGGGTTTTTCTAGTATAAATTTGGGGCTACGAATAATTAGAGTTTTAACAAATATGCATAGATCTTAGGATTATGCATTACTAAGGGAGTGACATGAGGGAGCTAGTTATCAACATCAATTTAGTAAATCAAATATGGGTAGGCTTGGTTATAGATTTTGGTGCTAGTCTTTCAACAAAACACCAAACTTTCACCCATTGATTCTTTCGAATACCTAATAGGTGTGTTCAATAATTGGTAACCACAATCTCAATCTAGACATCTCAATTTCTAGAATGATATCCATGGCATAGTCAACCTCACATTCACCCTTATGTCTATGATAGTAAAAATTTAGCAAACTACACGCATAATTGTCTATCATTGCTTTGGTCATGACATCCCTCTTTCAAGGATGATATAGTTTCCTAAAGTTCACCCAAAACCCTTCTTTTGAAGATGGCCTTGAACTTTCTAGAGCTTGGAGCTTTCACTCATCAAACCCATGTGGGTATTTGGGGCTTTCACCCATAAATTCCTAATCAAAATAGCATAGCAATGATAAAACCCATAAACATGAATTACCAAAGAGATGCTAATAATAATAACCCACACACACTTAAACCCCTATTTACACATAACCCCAAGAGGGAAATTTAGCTACACATAAGATAAATAAGCATAGATATACCCATAATCTTCATTGAATTGAATTGTTGAAGATTTAAGTGAATGTTACTTCAAACTTGGATTTCCCACAATATCAACAATGAAAGTGAGCAAATCTTTCACTTAGAAAATCTCCAATGTATTCTTCACCCAAAATTTATACAATATTTTCTTTTCCAAAAAATAAAGACTATGAACTACTCTAAAACTAAACCTAGAAAATTAGGGAAGGGAGAATGTGATAGAATGAATGATACATGAAACTAGGGTTTGAATCTTTTTGTTCAAATTGGGACCAGTACGTGCAATTATAGTTTTGCCCTTGGGCTAAACATTTCTGCCAAGCCGTGATCTCTTAAGTCTGGCAGCGACCGCAGCTACGTAATCACGATTAACATTTGTGATCGCGGTTGATTGACCATCTTAACTGACCGTGACCGTGATCGCGACCGTAGTAACTGAGGCTCTTTCATTGCCGATCGTCAGCTGGACTTTTTATGTTCCTTTTTGATCATTTCAAGCTCTACTCCACATCTCTTTATCTTTTCAACTCTTATACCTATAAAGAGTGGATATTAGTGCATTTAATCACAATTATGACTCATTTACTCATTTAAAACAAGGTAATGTGCACTAATAAGTAGTGCAAATGAGTGGTAAAATCACCACTTATCAGTCATCCTAGGTTTTCTTCCCTGGCCATGCGACTACACGCCCTGAGGCCCTTTCATCAGGGGGAGCTGAACCCATGTAACTCGTGGGTGGTTTAGGATGGCAAAGTTACACAGTCCAGGTAAAGGTTTTAAAGGCATGCTAAAACCAGTCTCCTTTCTCGGCATGGTTATATATATATATATGTATGGTTGTATGCATATGGATGGTTTTAGTTGGTTTTATAAATGACATTATTTTATCCTTATCCTGAGATCGTGCTAGCATTCACCCGCTAACCTTTTTAGTGGCAGCTGTATACCTACGCTATGTAGGAACCGGTCGTTCTACTCCTCCTCCATAGTGATTGATTCGGGGATCAACATTTGGATTGAAGTGGTAAGCTTCCATACTTTTAGAAGGATCTATTTCATGTTATGGATATTTCTAAACACTTAATTTTATTTTGGATATTGGTTTTTGCCATGGTTGGGGACATGTCCCAACCAAATTTTATTACTCCTTTCATTAGAGGATTTGTGGTACTACTATGAGTTAGAATGGGCGGGATCGGTATAGGTGTCAGCCTTAGCATTGGTATTGGTATTGAGGCTGGCATGATCGAGCATAATTTCTCACTGTTTTATCATATTTTATTTTGGAATTAATTATATTATGTTTTGGAATCCTCTTGGCCTGGTTTATGGCCTTTGGTATGGTTGCGCGATTGGTGTGGTATGGTTGGACTCGGTTGGGTTAGTCACGTTTGTGATCTTATCCCAGAATCTTCATGTGAGCTGCTACACTATCTCGTTACATGCTTAAAATTCAGCCAACTCAGGGCAGGTGGCTGGAGGTTGGGTTGGGTAACGGGGGTAGTCTCTGATCCAGGTCGAACTTGGGATGCCCATTATGACAAGGCCCCTGATCGAGTCACGTCACAATGCCTACTTTAGTATGAAGGGGATTACTGCTATCATCTATGTATAGCTTTAGTCAAATCCCTTTGGGTTTAGCCCAAATGACTGGGATATTGATTTTCATGGGTCTACAGTCTTAAAATTCCCTACATAGCTGATGTCATTTTTTGTTGAAATATTTCTTTTCATGTATACAATGATGTAAAAGATCACCTTATGACAGATTCTATGAATGTAGTACTTGATATTGTCATATCTAATACTCTCCTTGCCTTCTAAATTACCCAGTAAGCAAAAGCATGAATAACATGACTGAGCCATTTAATATTGCAGTTGTATTTTTTGAAACTCCTCTAAGACCAGATTATATATGTTCCCACATACCTAGAAAGTGATTTCTTACTACGAACTTAAGAATATTTAACTTGAGATGGAACCCTAGATTTTTAGGGCTTAAGGGGTTTTGAATCACTTTTCTATTATTTTTTTGAATGTTTAGGATAGAATGAGAGTAAAATATCAACTAATCCCCCTTAATCTCTCTCTAAAGACCCTAAACAACATTATATAAAGTGTTAAGAAAGCAGAAAAGATAAAAATACCCAGAATAAAAAATAAATGATTTATTTTACTAGTCATCACGGCTAACACAATGAATCATCGTGTCTAACAATGAGTCATTATTGGACTAGTTGTGGTTGGGTAAATTTTTTGAGACTGACAACACTATCACAACGACTCATTGTCACTGATGATGAGTTATTGTATGGATTGATTGCTTTGGGATCTTAATTTCAACTCTGTAGTCTTTCTCAGAATGGATGACCTGACAAGTCATCCTTTGTGGTGGTCACCCGTACTATCCAATCATCATCACTGGGAAAGAAAAATCAAGTTTTAGAACTTTGATCTAGCCTGCTCAAAGTGAGTCAAACAATGGTTCGTTGTGACTGACAACGACTTATCATCACTTCATCATTGTGATTGAGTAAAAAAAAATAATCATTTAGGACTTTGGCTGAACACTCAGAATGGATCACCCAATGAGTTGTTGGAACTGACCATGAATCGTTATCTGAGTCATTCTATGAAGTTTTCCACTAATTTCTGCTCTAAGTCTGGGATATGATCTTAGGGACTTTTGGAGAGTTACGCTATCCCCATATGAGATAGAATTGTCTTGCCACTCATCAATCATTTTAACAACGTTCTTGATAATATTTATAGAATCTCTAATTCTCATCCTTCTTATAAAAATAGGACATCCCAAGTATTTAAATGAAAAATGTTTATGTCCATAACTAGTAACCCTCTTGATCATTCATCTTTAAAGAAAGTATGAAAAATGTTTATGTCCATAACTAGTAACCCTCTTGATCATTCATCTTTAAGGTTAGTATGTATGATAAAAAAAATTCTTTTTATCAGAGTTTACTTCTGACCTGAGGCTTCTTTATGTAGTCTTAATTTATTCATTACTATGTTAATAGATTTCTTATTTCTTGATGTAAAAATTATTAGGTCATCATCATAACATAGGTGGTTGATCTTTGGGTGACTTTTATTCATAAAGAAGTCCACATAACCAAACTTGTTATGGAGGTGTTTTAGGATCTTTGATAAGAAGCTGCTAATATAAATAAGTAAGGTGGCATAGGATCATCTTGTTGCAAACCCTTTGAGGATTGAAAAAATCCATGTCAAGTGTCATTTATCATAATAGAGTACTAATTTCTAGTAATAAGACTATTGATCAGTTAGATGAAAGGTTAAACAAAACAAACTATTTGATGACCTATGATAATCTAGCTTATGCCTTAGCAATATCTAATTTAAGAATAATATTTTACCATCTTCGCTCCAGATGTTAACACCATACATTATTTCTTGAGTCAATCAAATATTTTTTGTAATCAACCTTTCTTTTAATGAAACTTGTTTGATTTTATGATATAAGCCTATGAAGGAAGAAAGAGATTCTATATGGTGGGTATTATGGAGATAATTTATTTGAAAATTTACTCAAGCTTATAAGCCTAACTTAGGAAAAGGGTTTAGGAGTAAACACCTTAGGAATGAGAATCAAGCATGTTTGAGTATAGAATTTAGTCAGGTTAGTGCCCCTGAAAAGGAAAAAATCACTTTGTACATCTCCTCTTTGATAATAGGGCAATGAGTTTGATAGAATTTGTCATTAGATTCATCTGGACTTACAGAGCTTTCAAGACTAAGTGACCAAATGTATTTTCTAATTTCCTTCATTGTAGGAGGTAATAGTAATTGAACATTGTCTTTAGCAGTAACTAAATTATACACCCATCTTGTGAAGTTTGGATCATTAAGGTTGTTGGGTTGAGTAAATAAGTTAGTACATGTCCAGTAGCAGCTTCTAAAATTTGATTGTTGCCTATTATCCATTATCCCTGTTCATTCTTAATTATGATAACGCAAGTTTTTTTGTTTTTTTTCTTGATAATACTATGAAAATATTAGATATTGTGGTCACTATCCTTTTCCCATTTAATCTTAGCTTTTTGTTTCAATATGAAAATTTTCATACTCATCCATCTAGTTTGTTTAGCATAAAGGGAATTCAGTTCAATTTTGTTTTCATCACTACTATTGTCTTCATACTTAACTTCTAAGATTTCAATTATTTGCTCAATTTAAGTGATCTTGTCAAAGACATTACCTAAAGAACTCCTGGACTAGTGACTTAGACAGTTTATCCAATATCTTGAGTTTTTACTTGAAGATTCATATGGTATTACCACACACTTTGTTCTTTCTATCTTTAAAAATATCATAAAAATTGTGTTTATGTATCTAAATATTTTAGAATCTAAAGTATCTTATGATGAGGTCATTGCGAACCTCATCCATATTATAAATAACATTACGATCATATCCTATTCTGTGAAGATGCCTGATGGTGACAATTGAAATGACTCTGACTACTCATAATTGTATAAAAATCGGTCAAGCCTTTGTCTAGTTTTCTTAATTTCTTTCTATTACTAACCCAGGTGAAAGGTACTCCGGTATATATTGAATTCATAACTTCAGGAGCATTCTGTTGTGACTCAAACACACATATAAGTGCACGTGATCGTACATGTAATATAGTGAATTAGACAGTCGGATATCATTCCCACGAGGACTAAACAACTAGAAATTTAACCAACTTTTAGTTTTAGACAATGAGGTATTAGGTGTTGCAAGGTATCAAGATGATTTGGAATTTAAGAAAAAAATATAAATTAATAAATAAGAAATAGTAATTTGTGACAATCGCAAAGCAAGCACGGTTGTAAACAATAATGATGAGAATTCCAGGGTTGAGGTATATCGAACAATCATACAAATCGCTTTTCTTATCACATTCTAATTGGTTATCGGGTTGTTGATTCACAGGGTTTATTCTATGATCTTGGTCTCTTGACCTCAAATCTTCTATCAATTGAATATTGCAACTACCACTCCCGCAGAGATACAACAATTCTTATAGATTCATAAAGTTGTCTTCTTGCAGTTGAACCAAGCAAGGCTTCTAGGTATATCCCTATCCTAGATGCTAATTCAAACCCCTTAATTTAATAAAAGGATAAGAATCTTGGTCCTTAATTTCTTCATTCTATCCTGCGATTCACCTCTCGGATTCACATAGAAATATAGATTTATTCTAATGGTGGCCATTCATCAAAATAGTAAGCTCAAGAAATTAAGAACAACCCAGATGATAAACCAAAAAGAAACTATGATAAAGAATATCAAAGAGTAATCATGTTTCTGACCTTAACCCCAAAATAAGGGTGTTTATCCACTCATGTTTGAATTAAACATCAAAAATAAGTAATTAATCATACCCAAAATTAATCTTGAAGTAAAGAAGTTCAAAAGAAATAATAAGAACCCTAAAAGAGATAATTTTATGCTTTTCCACCGCTGCTATGCTTGCAAAAATTGTTTGGAATTACGCTCACGTGTTCCTTTTATACTTGAGAAAATTTCACCAGATCTGGACTAATGACGTGACGCATGACGAATTGCGTCGATAAGGCCATCGTGTTGCATCAATATCGCGTTTATGCACTAAAACTTCACTTCAAAAATCTGACTAAGTCTCCATTCACAACACACAACGCGACGCATCGACATCGCATAGTATCACTGGAATTACCATTTGAAAATTTAACTAAGTCACCAAACTCACTGATTGATGCGACGCATCGACTTCGCGTCGATGTTCTAGAATTTCCTTCTAAAATTTTTGCTAAGGCATAGGATTTATGGGCCGACGCGATGCGTCGACTTCGCGTCGCTGGAATTTCACCCCAAATGTTTGATTAAATCTCGTAAATCACTCTTTTCAGCTACTTCCTTTTATTCTTGCTCTCGTTCATCTACACTTGTTCTTGGACTCAATAAAATATAGTCTTTCACATCAACAGGATTAATTCCACACCATCAATACATAATTGTTTCATAATATGTGTTCAATTTTAGTCCGAATCCCTTGAAAATTTATCCTGTAACACTAATCACATCGGTTAGCCACCAAACATAATTTTGTATCAAATAAAATATAATTAACATAATTTTTTTTCTCAAAATAAGTCAAAATATGGGTAGATAGCGGTGTTTGGACATATAAATACGCCCAAGATCACCACTCCACACTTACAACCTTGTTCATCCTCGAACAACTTCAAGCAGCACAATCACTATATCTTCTAATCATAACCTAAGAGTCACCCTAGCGTTGGGCATTTACACAAACGTGTCAAGAATATTCTTTTGCACATGAACAATTTGTTTCAAAACTCATCATCTCAACAGTGACATTCAATTCGTCAGCAAACTTAATCAAAGCACACAATCAAACAACACAATAAGTAATCCAGACTTTCATCCGCATGCACCCTCACAATAAGAAAGTTTCCCCATATCACTTACAATTTATCACTATTTATTCACGAGGCGAATATCAAAATTTAATCTCTCTCTCTCTCAACAAAGAATTCATACATAATAGATAATGAACCATAAACTTTCCTTTAGTGTAATACTCCACTAATAGTCCGATATTGAAATGTAAGATCAATTAGGCCTTTCATGGTAATAGTGTAGGTTATGGGACGGGTAGGAACTATTTAGGAAATAGTGAATAATCTCCCTAAGAGATTTAATATATAACTATCTTTAATCGAAATCACATTTTATCAACCCAATTTGTCCACTTCATTACCTTCACACATCAATTGTTTCACCCCAATCTTTTTAAGCACATTAACAAAACTACGGTAGGAGTATTTTTCTTTTTACATCACAATTTAAATTTTCACTCTTCTTCACACCCCAGTTCTTGTTATGTACCCCTATAATAGCCACCCTCAACTAAAGCTACTCGCTTTGGTTGAGGTGCACATTTTCCTAAATGAACCAGGGCCAAAACAGGTTCATTGTAACAAAAATCGGGCAACAAAAACTCAAATTTCTTTCCCATTTTTTTCTTACTCCTAACATCACAATTAAACACACATTGAACACTCTTAGAACTTCACTTTTACCTTTCACCTTTTTCAATTTCACACTCCCTCCTTATTCAGTTATCTATATTAAAGCGTTTAGGAGCTATGGATTGAATCAAGGTCTATCAAAGAAAAGATTAGGCTACATATGAGGCTACCAAAGAAATCAGGCTATAGGCTCAATGGGTCTAACTAAGGAAACGCATAAGGGGTCGGCAAATGAATTCTTTGTAATTCAGTTAACAAAGAAATTCCTAAATCACTTCCTACACCCAACACCCTTTATTTCGCTTTGTAAACACACCGGGCAAGTTCCAGTCATTCCTATACATGTAGAATACAAACAAATACTCACACGCTCGGTGCATGCTAAGAATCAAGTTGGATCCTTAAGGTTCCCAAACTTGTTTTTTGTCATATTCAACATTAAGCCAATCAAATCGCGCTACACCTGTTGAGATTTCATATCTAAAAACACTCTTTCTTTGTTTCAAAACAATTGAATTCACAAAAAAAAAAATTCTAGCCCAACACCAAGCATTTCTCAAAGGCCGCAATCAGGATTTTATCACTTTCTCAGCTTCTAAAGACAAACTCTCCTTAAGACGGTCGTCATCCATCTATCAGAGGGAAGGGCACTGGCTATGATGAGTTATTTTGAATTGTCAAAAAGGGCAAAAATAATACTGTAAACTGAAATTTGCCAAGAAGGGCAAAAAATAAATACTTTAAACTGAGTTTGCCAAAAAAGGAAACCATCTAACTTGTAAACTTACTGACTATTACAGACATGATGTTCCGAATAGCTAAAAAATCATCCCAACAAAGCAGGAAATAAAATTTTTCAACCGAAACATAAAATATAAGAAAGAGGAAAAAATGAGAAATTCCACCCCACCCCACACTTAAAATGAAGCACTGTCCCAGTGCTATCAAATAAGCATATGGCAAGGTGGTGCCATACTTCCTGATCACTCAAATGGTACTATTGTCGTCATGTCATCATTAGCACACTCGTGATCACCAAAATCATCACCTATATCGCCATCCTCAGACTGCTCTTTCTCTTCTGACTCATCATCGGAATAGCTCATCCGACTCTCCTTATCTGTGGGGACATCATCATCTAATGGTTCATAAAAATCGAGGCCTATCCTCAGCATGGTCCGATCATAACGCCCAAGTGGATAGTCCAACTCCACAGTATAAACCTCATGTTGGGTGGCTGGATGCCCTCCAATCTTCAATTGCAGCATAGTAAGCCCATATATCCGGGTGGTGATCTCGTCATTCCGAGCCTGACGCTAGGGCATAGTCAAAGTAATAACATAAGGGGCAGACCCCTTAGTCTAAGAGAAATCCAATGGTTGAAGAACAACAGGTGGTTTGTAATCCACCTCCTCCTCAGGTACCCCCTGCTGCCACAAAAATCGAGTCAACAGTCCACCAAATCCATACCGACGACTACCTAAAAACCTGGCTTTCCTCATAGCAGAGAAGATAATTACGCCAGCATTCAACTCCATATCTTTGCGCATAAGAGCATAAATAATACACACTCTATCACGTGTCACCTCTGTCATATGTGTCCCATGGACAAGGTAGGCATAAATAACTTTTCCCTATTGTTAAGCCTCCATATTCATATGAACAAAGGGGAATGACACATGAGTACCACCCTCCTTATGGAGAATCCAACTGCTGTCGAATGAGTACCACATAAAAGATAGTGAATGTGTTGATATGGGGGCTCAACATTCAGTCTTTTCAGTGGCTCAGCATCCACCACATATGTAGCTAGTAGGTCATTCACAGTATTATCATTAAAAGTAACCACACAACCCCTTACCTCAACCTCCGCATCCTTGTTACGGGTCCCAGTTAGCATAAAACTCCCATACAAGACTTAGGTTGCACTCAGATGGCTATTCAAATAGGAAAGTCATGTGCAGTGCCTCAATTCTGCACACCATACTTGGATACTCTTTCATCAAGCTCGCCCTATCAATGAACTGGTCAGCTGAATACTTAGACTCCTTGTGTTGAGAATACCATTTTCTCCCAGCTTCTGTAACTGCCTTAGTCCTATTCCTCCTAGATTGACCTCGGGAAATATGTGGGACTGGGGGCACACTATCAGCATGTAGACTCCTTTTGTGTTTGGATTTAAATGAACCAACCACATTCTTTCCCTTGCTCTTATATTGCTGGATAGAAATTGTACCTATTAATCAAAATAGCCCACAAACACATCAAATAATTACCTTAGTGAACTAGCAACCACTAAGTATGAATTTTACCCCACACTTAGTTGCTAGCACAGTTACATAAGTAAGTGAACCAGGGTACTCAAACTTCCTCTGTTCAACATACAATTACTGTAATCAATCATCCAACATCAAACAAAAAGTCTTCTTAAAGAAGTGGTAATTCAAAATCTCATCATGATAACTTAGTGGACTACTAACTTTTGCAGAGCACATAGCCAGTCGTTAACACATTACCATTCTTCGATACTTTCACATACGTACATTTAACATGTCAAACCTGACCTCACATCAATAGCACTCAATTCAGAAATTTATAGCTACTACTAAGGTGGTGTGAGGTTGAGATCCACCCCATACTTAGTTGCCATCATGTAGTGAACCTCAACACCCTAAATTTACTTAAATTTGTAGTAGTATTCAGCAAAATAACTCATCTATGTAGCAATAAATAGCATGCAAAAACCAATTCAACTTAAAGTGAAATTTATTATTTCTCCTAGATCAAGCACTCAAGCAATCATATCTTATAACATCTTGACATCACCCGCATAAATACTACACATGAACTAAAGTACAACTAAACAATTTTAACATACCATCATTTTGGACCCCAATGTGCACACATCACCAACCCCCATATGCTACCATAAAGATTCTACTAGTTGAGTTCAGTTTAAACCCCCCAATCTAACCTATCACTGCCACTAATTCAAGTGTACATGCCATTTATCATCTAATTTCCATGAATCAAGAACTAGGCCACTACATATATCACCAATTATTAAGAAATCAAATCATGCTATCATATAATGCAACTTGAGCAAATGAAAAGTGAAAGACTTACCTTGAGCTTGATTAAGAAAATAAAGATGGAATTTTGTTGTTAGTGCCAAGAAGGAGCACAATTTAAAAACAATATAGGGATTTAGGGAATTAAGGGGCAGCGGCTAAGGTTTTAGGATTGAGGTGAAAAAGAGGAAATGGGATATATATAGAGGGGAAATAAGGGGTCCGATTAGGGTTAGCTTTACACTGACAGGTGTCGTCAACGTGACGCATCAACAATTGTATCAAAGAAGCGATGCGATGCGTCGAGTCCACGTCGTTACACTGGACTTAGCCTTTAAAAAATTTTCCAAGTGTAGGAGTGATGCACATCGACGTGATGCATTGACTTAGCGTCGCTCAACTAGGATTTTTTTGGAAATTTTTTTCTAAGTGTGAGCACAGGCACGGTGATGCGACCCATTGAGTTAGCATTGCATCACTGTAATTTGTATCCAAGAATTTTTCTAAGGAAAATTTCTTCACATTTTGGGGAATCTTTTCTCCCCCCTTACCTTTTTCACCTCTTAGCACCTATTTAACTTACTCAAAGATCATTGTTTATCCCCTTCTCATCTTCTCTATCTCCACCACATTTCTCATTTTTGTACATCGACCAAAAATAACAAAATTACATAAGAAAAAATGGATTGTCTCCCACCAAGCGCCTTATTTTCGGTAGTGGCACGACTCATCTTTTTGTATTTTTTTTTATCCTTAACAACTAAAAATGAAACTACCTATTACATTACGTTTGTGGGTTGCCTCGTACATAGTGCCTTCTTTTACGTCATGGTGTGACTTAGCTCAGTCTCACTCATCAGCAAAAATGATGGACACGCGTGTTTGTCTCTATGATCATCCCAATAATACTTTACACATTGTCCATTAACTAAAAAATTCTCAGTCTTCTCTTTGTGCCATAGTTCAACTACTCCATGAGGCGTCATTTGTACTACCTCAAAAGGCCCAGACCATATAAACCATAATTTACCTGAAAAAACTTTAACCTTGAGTTAAATAGCAACACAAGTTGTCCAAGTTCAAACACTCTGTCCTGAATTTACCTGTCATGTCATCTCTTGGTTTTCTCCTTGTACAATTTTGAGTTCTCATAAGCATAGAGACAAAATTCATTTAATTTAATAAACTGCAACAATCTCTTCTATCCAGCGACCTTTATCTCAAGATTCAACTTTTTAATGGACCAATAAGCTTGATGTTCTAGCTCTACAGGTAAATGACAAGCTTTCCCGTAAACTAAACGATATGGAAAGGTACCAATGGACATTTTATAAGCTATCTGGTACGCCCACAATGCATCATCTAGCTTCTCAGCCCAATTCTTTCTTTGCCCATTAACAGTCTTCTACAGTATTTGCTTTATCTCCCGATTGGAAACCTCAACTTGACCACTTATTTATGGATGATACGTAGTGGCCACCTTATGCCTAACACCATATTTAGCTAAAACAATCTTAAACCAAGTGTTAATAAAGTGCGTACCTTCATCACTGATATAGCTCTTAGAGTGCCAAACCTAGAAAATATTTTCATCTTCACGAACTTTAGCACTACTCTCACATCATTAGTAGGACAAGCTATAGCTTCCACCCATTTAGATACGTAATCAACCACCACTAAGATGTAAAAAGTACCATTTGATGGTAGGAATGGTCCCATAAAATCAATCCTCCAAACATCGAATACTTTCACTGCAAGGATTTGTTTAGGGGCATCTTACGGCGCCTTGAAATTGTACCTAATCTCTGGCATTGATCATAACGCTTTACAAAAGCTACTGCATTTTTAATAAATATTGGCCATAAAAACTAGATTGCAACACTTCTTGAGCTGTTCTCTCGCCTCCATGATGTCCTTCATAAGGGGATGAATGAATCTTTTGTAGCACTTATGTGAATTCATCTTCCGAAATACATCTTTGTATAATACTATCCGAACCCTGTTTGAAAATATATGGCTCATCCCATATATAAGCCCAAGAATCATAAAGCAGTTTCTTTCTCTATTGAATTGTCCTTTCAAGAGGGTAAAAGTTACTTGCCAATAAATTCACAATGTCCGTATACCAAGGAACTTCACACTCTTTTATAGACAATATCTTTTCATCTGGGAACTCCTCTCGAATGCAGAGAAAGTTATTGACAACATGGTCATGAGTCTCTAACCTTGAAAAATGGTCTGCAAATTAATTTTCTACTCTTTTTCTATCATGAACCTCTAACTCAAACTCTTGCAGTAGTAAAATCTACCGGATTAGTCTAGGCTTTGCATCCTTTTTATTCAAGAGTACTTGATGGCCGCATGGTTTGTGTGAACAATAACTTTTGTGCCCACCAAGTATGCTCTAAATTTATCAAATACATAAACCACCGCTAACATCTCCTTTTCAGTGATTGTATAATTCATTTGGTCATCGTTCAAGACTTTACTAACATAGTAAATAGAGCAAAATACCTTGTCTTTTATTTTCCCCAAAACAGCTCCTACAACCACATCACTAGCATCACACATCAATTCAAATAGCAACTCCTAATCTGGAGAAATCAAAATATGAGCTTCTATCAGCTTCTCAAAGGCTTCTTGACAATCTGCCCCAAAATCAAACTTGGCCTCTTTTTCTAACAATTTACACATCAGGCTTGCAATGTTTGAAAAGTCCTTAATAAAATGCCTATAGAAACCTGCATGTCCCAAGAAACTTTGCACTCCCTTCACTGTGACTGGATGTGGTAGCTTTTCGATCACTTTAATTTTGGCTCGATCTACTTCAACTCCTTTACATGACACTTTATGGCCAAGGACTATTCCTTTCTTCACCAAAAAGTGGAATTTTTTCCAGTTCAATACCAAATTTTTCTCTTCACACTGAGCTAGGACTCAATCTAGATTCTACAAGCATTTATTAAAAGAATCATCATAAACAGAGAAATCTTCCATAAATACCTTGAAAAATTATTCAACCATGTCATAGAATATTGCCATGATTCATCTTTGAAACATTGCAGGTGCATTGCAGAGCCCAAAAGACATGCGCCTGAATGCATATGTACCATACAGGCAAGTAAAAATTGTCTTCTCTTGGTCCTCGAAAGCAATAGTTATCTGATTATAACCTGAGTAACCATCAAGAAAATAGTAATACTCCTGCCCTGCCAACCTATCCAACATTTGAAGAATAAAAAGGATAGGATAATGGTCCTTTCTTGTGGCTCCATTCAGCATCCGGTAGTTAATGCAGATTCTCCATGAAGTTACCATGTGAGTGGGAATTATCTCATTTGCTTCATTAGTAACCACGGTCATCCCACCTTTTTTTGGGATACAATGTATTAGGCCTACCCACTTGCTGTCTAAAATTGGGTAAACAATCTCATTATCGATCCACTTAATTACCTCTTCCGTACCACGTCTTTCATTACTGGATTTAACCTATGTTGTTTCTGTACCCTTGGTTTTAAACCTTCTTCCATGTGTATCTTATGCATGGAAAAAGATGGATTTATCTCTATAATATCAGACATCTACCACCTGATCGCCTTCTTCCTCTTTTTTAGGACTGTCATTGCTTTCTTTACCAGCATATCAGATAATCCTGCAGATAAAATAATAGGCAAGGTATTATTGTCACCAAGGTAAACATATTTCAAGTAAGGAGAAAGTACCTTAAGCTTCAATTTTGGGGCTTCATCAATTAAAGTTTTAGGGGATGGACCAATTGGCCTATTCAATGGCTCAAAAGGTAGTTTTCTTATTTCAATTACCGCTGAATTCATGACTTGAACTAATTGTAACGCCTCCATATCTCTATAAAGATCACGACCTACCAAGGCTCGCTCTAATGAATCATCTGACAATAACAGCCTCTAATCAGACTCAAGATCTATAATGGATATAGCAGATAACTTCTCATATATAGCTGACAATTTTAGCACCTTATACACATAAAAAACCTCCACTTTATCATGGTCTCTCATCGTTATCTTTCCTGTTTCTATATCAATTAATAATTATCCTATTACTAGGAAAGGTCATCCCAAAATAAATGGAACAATAGGATCAACTTCAAAGTCAAGAATTACAAAGTCCACTAGAAAGATTAGGGATCCCACTTGTACCAAGACATCTTTGATAATACCATCGGGGCTAGCAAGGGACCTATCTGTCAACTGCAAAATAATAGTAGTGGGTTTGGGACTCCCAAGACCCATCTTCTGATACCAAGATGTGGGTATAAGATTTATGCTATCCTCCAAGTCACACAATCCACGAGCACTGATGGTCTGCTCTATTGTTATCTGCAAAGTGAAACTACCTAGATCCTTTAGTTTTATGGGCAATTTGTTTTGAATCATGGATGTACACTCCTCAGTAAGTGAAATTATAGCATATTTGGTCAACCGGTTCATGTTCGCCATTATATTCTTTAGGTACTTTGCATATTTTGGAACACTCTGTAGAATATCAAGAAGAGTAAGATTTACTTGAACCTGCTTTAGAAGATCTAAAAATTTCTTATAATTGGCCTCCTCTTGATGCTTTGTTTGTCTTTGAGGGAATGGTAGAGGTAGAGTCTTCTTTTCTTTATGAGTTTAATCACTTGTAGTTTTTTTTCTACCTCTTTCTCTTCATTGACCTTAGGATCATCATCAATGGTTGTAGGACTAACCTGCTTAGATATTGCTTTCTCTAACTGCAACTCACTCGTTATTGTAATTGCATTTACCTACTTTGGATTTACTTCTGTATCGCTAGGTAAAGCTCCTTGAGGTCTTGTATTTTGTTCTCCTACAATCTGACCGAATTGCAACTCCAAATTTCTACTAACCAACTATTGACTATTCAACTGTTCTGCAAAATGTGCTTGATTAGCTAAAATTTGCTTCAGCATCTCCTCTATATTCTTTGTTTAATTGGTCGCTTGATTATTCTGGACCTGCTATTGATTTTGGTACACTGGTACCTTATACTGATTAGTATTTTATGCCTGATTTCCACCCTATAAGAAATTGGAATGGTTTCTCCAGTTGGGATTATACGTATTACCAAAATTCTGCTATCCCTACCGATTTGCATTCCCCACATAGTTAACAAAATATGGATTAGCCATACAAGCATCTATTGCATGCTCACTACTTCCATAAACCTCACACCAGGAATATTCCAATTGAACTGCATTAGCTATAGCTGTTGCTTGTGGAATCCCCAACTTAATATTATTAAGCTGCGTAATCATATGATTTTACATTGCTGTAATCTGTGCTTGTAATGTAGTAAACTGTTCTACCTCCAATACCCAGCAACCTTCTTAGGAGCACTCCTCAAATCAGCATGCCAATCAGGATTCCCTTATGAAATTTGATTCAACAGTGTGTACAATTCTTCATAAGTCTTTTCCAGAGCCTACCCACCTGCTGCTGAATCCAATAGAATCTTGGTTTTTGGCTCTAATCCCTCAATGAAAGTATAACAAGAACATCATTAGACTGATGATGGTGAGGGCAATTTCTGATCATACCCTTAAATTTCTCCCAAGGCTGGTAGAGATTCTCTTCTTCTTTCTGTATGAAACTCAGAATCTCACTTGTTAAACGTGCAGTCTTCCCTGATAAAAAGAATTGAATAAGGAATTTCTAAGCTAGATCTTCCTATGAAGTGATAGAGAGTGATGGTTTATCATGTAACTACCTTTTTGCTTCTTCAGTTAGAGAAATAAGGAAGAGTGTCAATCTGACATAATCAAAATTCACCCCTTCCAGAATGTAAGTATTGCTTATTTCTAGGAAGTTCGGTATGTGTTGTTGCGGGTCTTCATGTGAAAGGACATGGAATTGCCCCACTAAATTCAACAATTGCACTATATTCTGCTTCAATTCAAATTGACCACCTAGTTTGGGCTTGTGAATACTATTCATCACATAGATCATGAGCAGGATTGACACCTCACGAATAGGTCTAGCAGCTGGTTGAGCAGGAACAACTGGGATAACCAGAGCTGGGGCATTTTCAGCATTTGGATTAATAGGATCATTTGGATCAATTGGATGGGTCATTTGAACCTGTTGATTGGGATATTGATTTATTCACCTTTGTTGAAATATCAGTTATAGTTCTACAAAAAGCTCTACCAACTCTTTATCTCTCTCCAGTCCTGTAGTCAGCTAATCTTGCAAAAATTCAGCCTCTAAGATCAAGTCGTTAATGCTAAAACATATTATCAAAAATAAAAAATTTAGCAATTTACTAATTATAATAGTCCCTGGCAATGGCGCCAAAAACTTATTGCGACTCAAACGCACACGCAAGTGCACGCAATCGTACAAGTAATATAATGACTTAGACAGTCAAATATCATTCCCACAAGGACTAAACAACTAGAAATTTTACCAACTTTTAGTTTTAGGCAATGAGGTATTAGGTGTTGCAAGGTATCAAGATGATTTAGAATTTAAGAAAAAAAATATAAATTAATAAATAAGAAATAGCAATTTGTGACAATCGCAAAGCAAGCACGGTTGTAAACAATAATGATGAGAATTTCAGGGTTGAGGCATATTGAACAATCATACAAATCGCTATTCTTATCGCAGTCTAATTGGTTATCGGGTTGTTGATTTACAAGGTTTATGCTACGATCTTGGTCTTCCGACCTCAAATCTTCTATCTATTGAATATTACAACTACTACTCCTGTGGAGATACAATAATTCTTCTAGATTCATAAAGTTGTCTTCTTGCAATTGAACCAAGCAAGGCTTCTAGGTATATCCTATCCTAGATGCTAATTTAAACCCCTTATTTAATAAAAGGATAAGAACCTTGCTCCTTAATTTCTTCGTTCTATCCTATGATTCTCCTCCCGAAGTCACATAGAAATATAGATTTATTCTAATGGTGGCTGCTCATCAAAATAGTAAGCTCAAGAAATTAAGAACAACCCAGATGATAATCCAAAAAGAAACTACGATAAAGAATATCAAAGAGTAATCATGTTCTTGGCCTCAACCCCAGAACAAGAGTATTTATCCACTCATGTTTGAATTAAACATCAAAAATAAGTAATTAATCATACCCAAAATTAATCTAGAAGTAAAGAAGTTCAAAAGAAATAACAAGAACCCTAAAAGAGAAAATTTTATGTTTTTCCGCCACTGCTATGCTTGCAAAAAGTATTTGCAATTATGATCATGTGTTCCTTTTATACTTGGAAAAATTTCACCAGATCTGGACTAATGACACGACACATCACGAATTACGTCGATAAGGCCATCGTGTCGCGTCAATATCGCATTGATGCACTAAAACTTCACTTTAAAAATCCGACTAAGTCTCCATTCATAACACAGGACGTGACGCGTCGACATCGCATTCTATTACTAGAATTACCATCTGAAACTTTAACAAAGTCACCAAACTCACTGATTGATGCGACGCATCAACTTCGTATCGATGTTCTTGATTTCCCTTTTGAAATTTTGACTAAGACACAGGATTTACGAGCTGACGCGACACATCAACTTTGCATCGCGTCACTAGAATTTCATCCCAAATGTTTGATTAAATCTCGTAAATCACACTTTTTCAGCTAGTTCTTTTTATTCTTACTCTCGTTCATCTACACTTGTTCTTGGACTCGATAAAAAATGGTCTTTCACATCAACATAATTAATTCTGCACTATCGATACACAATTGCTTCATAATATATGTCCAATTTTAGTTCGTAACCATTGGAAACTTACCCTGTATCAGTAATCACATTGGCTAGCCATGAAATTGCATCAATTAAAATATAATTAACATAATTTTGTTCTCAAAACAAGTCCAAATATGGGTAGATATGGTGTTTGGACGTATAAATACGCCCAAGATCAAATTCATACAATTTAGCAAATTTGTACTCTTGATATGCATGTGCCTTATCCTCCCTCCCCAATCTTTTATTTAGTATCTAAGAAAATTTAAGTCACCCGTAATGCAACGGGGTCCTTTAATCATTTCTTTGGTATCTTCTAGATTCTACCAGAGGAATTTTAAGCTAGAGTGTTAAATCTCAAAAGTAATATGTTATTTATGATTCTTGATAGGGGTGCATATATAATTAGCCTCCTAAAAATATAACATCTTGCCATTATTATTTTCCATAATATTTGGGAAGCCTGGGTTTCTTTGGAATCTATGAATATGTCTTTTATCCAGGAAAGGTTCCTGTAAAGCCACAAATGAATTTTAGTGAGTATAATTAATTAAAGAAGTCTTTTAAAAGCTCTTTTATATTTAACTCCCCTGGTATTTCATATGATTGTACTAATCAATGGAATTATTGTTGGTTTGATTTTTTACCCTTCCTCTTTGCCTCGAAAGAGGTGTTGAAGGTGACTTTTTAGTTGAGCCTTTTGTTTTTGATGTAATAGGTCCCCTAGGTGAGAGTCCCTCTTAGTTCATTATTTGTTTGACTTGTTTTGTAAGTTCCACTTAAACATCCTCCTCTAATATAAAGCTTCCATGATATTATTTGTCATCTTCATCCCTACTTGAGTCTTTACTACTAATATTATTATGTTGAAAACTATGGAGAAAATTTGGATTATTGCCAATCTCATCAATGGTAGTCCTCTCTATAGATAATTGAACATGTTCTTCTACTCTTGAATAATTGGTTTGTGTGTTAATCTGAGTTATTAGTCTTTTGTTGGGGGCTTGCTTGCTATCTGAGGAAGAGAAACCTTCAATAGTAACCACTTTCTAGTGATCTTCTCCATTAACTACGTGTTCCCTTGGACCTATTTCACTATTTTATGCTAGGTTATCTCTAATCCTCTATTATTTTGATGGGTGATTTATTTCCTCTTTAGAGTTAAGTATTTGAAAGGTGTTCTTAGTTTCAATAGGAGGGTCCTGGATTTTTCCAATGGCTACTTCCACCAAATGCCCAGCGAAAAATTATTCACCTTGGCAATTCTCTAAGGTAGTTTCCACAACTTCAGTTTCAAGAAGTTTGTCAACCCTTTCTGATGTTTATTATTTTTATACCTTTTAGATGATTTATTTTGATCCCTTCTTGAATAAAGTTCTCATTCTCCTCGTTTTCCTTCTTTCTTTATCCTTGTTTCTCTTCTTGCTTAATTCTACCTTCTCATTCATATTCCCGACTCTAGTACTAGTATTAATGTCCTTTAAATTATCTCAAAAATTGCTATCTTTAATATTCCTTTTTCATTAATTATCATCCAGGTTTTTATTTTCATCATTATCATTTTGATTGTCTTCATTTGTGGTGGTATACCTTATGTAATGACCCTCTCGATCATTTTCTTAATTCTCACACAGCCCAGTATTTCAAGCCTTTCCACAACGACTATAGATCACTTATGTTTGGTAAGAACTGTCGGTTTGGTTATCGAATGATTTACTTGGGTTTTAGGATCATTTTCCTATTTTAGAGCTTTTATCATTAAGGAATTGGTCTCAGACCAAAACTCCTGGTAAACAACCTCGAATGAGAATTTTGACAGTGCCATCTGCTTTGGAACATTATTTGAGGCTAGGGGAACCCTTGGTTCAGGTCCCAAGACTTTCAGACTCATTTTGGCCTATTGGGCGGATTCTATGAAAATGGAACTATAGGTGTGGGCCCCATATTTAGTCAAAACAATCTCATATAAAAGTTTTCCTGGTTTCATCGAGTCCAAAATTTCAAATTTGTATGGTAGCATAGTTTATTTGAATTCACAAAGTTTCAAACGTATTTCAAGCACCCAGTCAGAGTCTATTTGGACTTAGAAAAATCTGATGCTTAATTTTGTTGATTTGTCTGCTTAAGCGGTAGTCACTTCAGCGACCCTTATCCACTTTAGCGGCCTTGGTCATTTGGTTGAGGTATGATTTAGGAGTCAAGGTTCACTTAAGCAGATGTTGCTTTAGCAATAAAAGTTTTCTTTAGTGAGCCTCGCCTTTTTCACGAGGCAGCTTTAACGGTCAAGAAACCACTTCAGTGGCAGTCGCTTAAGTGACCAAGTGTCTGCTTTAGTGACACCTCATCTATTAAATACCCCTACTTCACCCAAATTTCCCATTTATTATCTTAACCCTTTTCCATCATTTTGAGAGAATGGGACATGAGAAAGTGTGGGAAATCATCCTTTGAAGGTAAGGTAAGTTTACTCAAAACTCCGTGGTTATTTTCTATTATATTTCCCGTCAAATTCCATCTTTTTTCATTGTAAATACATAGAAATTAGGTCTTAAAATTCTTAGACCTTAACGTCTGATTTGGGCCCCAATTCATGCTCCATTTATGCTCAACTTTTGAGTACATATTCCTTATCCTTCTAGGCAGCTCATGATAGATTCAATTTTAGATTTTATTTGCAAGCCCTGCGAGCTCGTTCTTAATCCTAATTTTGATCTGATCTTTACTGTAGAAAAGTAGGCTTTGTTTTACTCTTATTGATGTATCGATTTTTATTTGTATAGTTTGGTAGTATATTAGGATCATGGAGCAAAGAAGAACGCTTCGGGGATGATTTAAGACTTGCAGTTCGGCATCAAGGTGGGCTTCAGTTTACCTTTCTTCATAAGATAGTGTATAATATAGCTTGCATGCTAAGTAAAGATGGTAGGACATGATTATAACTAGTGTATCATGAGTTAGCCTAATTAGGTAATTTAGGATTAGAAAGGTACCCGACCCTTAAAGTGAAACACATGTTGTGCCTATAGAATCCTGTCACCCTAGATTATGAGCATATTAACCATAGTCGTTATTAAGGATCTTTTAGTATAAGTTTTACTATTTAGCTAAGAGAATTGGATCATAGTTTTTCAGATTGTAGTATTACTATTATGCTAGTTATATACTGTTGGGAACCAATTAGATTCTCGGTGAGTATACTGCCCTTAGAAAGAGCATAATTCTAGTTTATCGATGCTTAGGTGCTTAATATTGTATTGGTTGGATACTAGTAATGGCATGCTAATTTTAGGTGCATTTATGTTCATTTAGGGGTATGATTACAATTAAAATCATGATTTTACTAATGTTTTTTAAAAAGGGATTTATTCCCACCTTTCACTTTTAAATGGATTCTTTTAGAATTGGAATTGTACTACCTTACTTAATGGTTTACAAGTTTTTAAAACTAAAGATGTTGTTTTGAGAATTAGGCTAAGATTAGTTCTGGTCCATGATTTATCCACTCTTTTACCACTGCTATTTACTTTGTCGAGAGAGATTCAGACTTTTTTTATACATTTATGTTAATTTTGATTTGGAGTTTATCTTAGGTAATGGATTACATACTTATATTTTTTTAGTCACAATTTAAGTCCATGCACTTATTATATATACATCTCTCTAGTACTAGATAGAGTAGATTGATAATAATAATAATCATTGGAAATGTTGGATCAGGACTAGGTTGTGTATATGCATATTCTCAAATCCCCTAAGGACCCCTTCGTTATAAGTCACAGTGTCAGAGAAGAAATTTCATCATAGGTCTTGCCTTTCCAAGTTGTTAAGCTGGAGTAGGTATATAAACTTGGTACATTACAACATAAGGATCAGATATGGTACTGTGGATTTACTTTACACTGATTCATTCATATGTATTGCCTATTACCAGTATATTATTTGGCAATTGTATCTATCAGCCTTATGAGGAGTTGCATAGGTATAGGCTCTGATTGTTGTTTTCTGTGTGTTGATTGAACCTTCCAGGCTTAGGGTGGGCCCATTTAGGTACTATTTTTGCGGACTAGCTGATTACTTTATTGTTGTTAATATGGTTAGTTCTTAAAGGTTGATTATGGACTATTACCCGAGGTTGTCAGTATGTTCTAATTCCTTTACTTTATTATGGTAAATTATATTTGGGATAGCTTACTTATGGTTAGACACTTTGGGTTATATGCCCTGATCATGCTAGCCTTAGCTTTCCTACTTGGTGAGGATTTTATGGTGCTGTTTGGTTGTCTACCTTTGGTTGTTACCTTTAAGTTGGTCTTATGTACATTTATATATATATGTGTGTGTGTGTGTGTATGTGTGTGTGTGTGTAGATATAGATATGGTATTATCGTATATGCCTATCTTTCCTTATTCATTTATATTGTATATGTATTCCTTGGCCTTGTATACTACTATATATCCTTCTTCTATTCTTTATTCACATATTGGCTAGTGATATATGGTATAGTACTTTAGTTCCTGAATACTGCCATTATAGGATAGTTTATTCTTGTTGCCCCACTGGCTTTATCATGTTTAGCTTCCTTGATAGTTGCCTAAAATTATTGTTTTGCTTAATGTTATTTATATTTGCATTATCTTTGAACCTCATACAATAGTTGCCTACTGAATACCTCGTGTTTGGTACTCATACTGCACTTCTACAGCCTGTAGATCATAGTACGAGTTCTTTCCATTATTGTGTGCATCATGCAGAACAACTATGGATTAGAGATGGGGTATGTTCTAGCATTCAAAATAATACTACTCTCTCTTTTATGGATTAAACTGGTCTCTATGTTGTATTCGGATATGATTTGTACTTATATTTATTATGTATTTCTACTTGTACACGGATTGTATTAGAAACTCTTGTACTAACTTCACCAAGTATTGGGATTGTTTTATATATATTAGTCTATGTATAATATTTATTTTGTTGTTTTCTTTCATTTATGTTGATAGCCTGTTACTAGCACTTTTGAACTATAGTGGCTTACCTACTAGGGGGTTATAGTAGGTGACATCATAACTTAAGAAATTGGGTTATAATAAATTGTTATTAGAGCCTAGGTTTTACTCGTGTGTTGGTACAAGAGCTAAGTGTCCAGTAGAGTCTTGTGGATCAGTACGGAGATGTTTGTATCCTATCTTCGAAGGGCAATAGGGCATCCTTAAAAAATTATATCCTTAATTCTTTGTCGTGTGTCTATATTTCTATGAACTTTTAGTATATTCTTTGACTCTGTCTGTTATGTTCCAGATGGATGATATGAGGTTATTGATAGATGCAGATGAAACTTACACACGTGTCTCCAGATTTTCAATTTTACATCGGACTAGAAGTCAGATATTAATATCACCTCCGCATCAACCAAAGGATTTGGGACCAGCCCAGGCTGTGATGGAGTCTATGACCACTTTAGCCTTTCAGAATTTAGCATTGGGGATCTTGAGTATTTTTATGGATACCTTACTAAGATGTTCGGTATATCAAATAGTTCTCAGACTGAAGTTGGGTTTGTTGGTGTTTAGGGTTCCTTACCGATTTTAGCATGTGAGATTATGTTTTTGAGTGGGCCAAATATAGTCCTATTTTATATCCTTTGAAGTATGATATTGTGCATGGATTTGTTGGAGGATAATCTTTGCCACTTTTTTTGGCATCAGAGCATTTTATAGCAGTTGAGTCTTCTTTATCTCATGTTGTTGATTACGCACAGACTATAGAGATAACATGTATTAGGACAAATTTAGGTGTAAGACCCCATAAAATCCTAAGCTTAACTCAGTTCGTTAAAGCTTGAAAAGAGGTCCTAGACTTACAAATTTCAGCTAAGTGTTTACACCAAGAATTATTTTAGCCTTCATAATTTGGCAATCTTATTTTACAACCCTTATGACCTTAAAATGTCGATCCTTGGATTGAATCTTGATCAGCTGTGCCAATAGGTTACTTCGGGTGAGTTTTGAATTTTTCGAACCCCGTTTGAATCATATTCAAGTGGCCAAAATAGTGGGTCAACGTAATCTCAATGCGTCGCGTCGCCCAATGTGTCGACGGATAATTTTTTCCTAGCTTTCAGTGCAATTCCAGTGAACCAGTCCAAACTTGACACGGCGCGTTGGTCATCGCATTGATGCCATCGACGCAGCGCTCACCGGTCACTAGGCATGTTTTCATCCATTAAAACTCCGCGTCCAGAGGGGTATTTGGGTCATTTTCCCACCCTTAATCAGACCCAAAAACACGAGATTAACCTTCTCTAAAGGCAAAATTTCTCATTCTCTCTTAAATTTACTCAAGAACAAACCCTAGGGCATTCAAATTTCAAGACCAATCTTTAAGAACACACCATCAATCTTCACGAATTTACTTACCAAGGTATGTTAGGTGTTCATCCAAGGGTTTCCTTCCACCCTTGGAGTTCACGAACCACTTTTAAAATTTCAAAATGACTATTTTCATGAATTCCATGTTGAGTTAAATTGTATTCATGATTATGATTTTATTTGGGTTCTAATCCATGATTAATTATAAAATTCATGTGAATTAAATAGCATGTGTGTAGTTTTATGTAGTTTCATGTTGGAAACCCTTGAATTTGTGAGTTTGGAATTGTGATCATGATGCTTGCATGTTGACTAGTATTATGTGCATAAACTATGCCCCCAAGTGTTTGATATATTGTTCATGAGAGTTGAATAGTGAATCATGACATAATAGTATATGTACAAGTTCATGTCATGCAAGCGTTTGCTAAAATACCTCAACGAATGAATTGTGACTAGTTATCATGTTTTCAAGATTGTGCTATGTTTTTACAATCTATTTTATCGAGTCATGGGGGTATCTTATACCAGACAATCTAGCTACTACTTAGATTTAGAGTAGTTTCAAGATAGTGTCATTGATGTCACGTACAGTAGTACTCAATCAGTAACAGAACTCAGTGAACTCAGTCCAGTTCAGTTAGACAGCATGATCAGTAATAGTTTAGTCAAGTCTAGTACAGTCTAGAAATCAGTTCAGTGTCTATTCAATTAGGATTATGAATCAGCACTGAGAGAACCCAGGGATGGGGGCATTCTTGTCAGTAAAAAGGGTTTGAATCTTAATAGCAGTCCCTACGTTACAGAACTACGTAGCTGGTATAGGTTGAGATATCTTCCTATAGTCTAGGGTTGATATATCTCATACGAGTTTTCCTGCCAACGAGGGATGACGAAAGGGCTTCCTGCCAGAAAGAGTTAACTCATAACCATTGTTAGTATCCCTTCGCAAGGTGTTAACACCCTTCCAACTGGGACCACAGGTTGGACCCCAACTCAATTCATAATTGGGGTATGTCGGTTAGATGAACACTCCCATAGTTTCAGTTTCAGTTTTAGACTTAGTATAAAACCTCAGTTCAGTATCAGAATCAGGACTGTCAGATACAGTCACCCAACTCAGTTTAGAACTCAGTTCAGTTTTACAGAATCAGGACTGTCAAAAATAGTCACTTAGTTAATAGTACTACAGTATCAGTAAACTCAGTTATCAGTCATTCAATTTTTAGAACTCATTATCTAGTAATAAATATGATCTCAGTTACAGTATACATAGTTTTGTGCATAGCATTGTATAATCAGCATTTTACAGCAGTTTCAGATATATATGTACTTGCACTCAGTTATATTCATGATTTTTTAGCTAGTTACTATTCATACACATGAACCCCTGCATTCAACCTTACCTTACCTAGCATACCAGTACATTCAAAGTACTGATGCATACCTTTCTTTTGCGCTATGATGTCTTATATCATAGGTTCAGACGCACGGGATCCTAACTGTACCTAGCAGCCTAAATTATCAACAGCAGATTTAGTGTTGAGTCCTCATAGTTCGAGGACAAAGTATTATTTTAGTTATCAGTACTTTAGTAGTTGGAGTTAGTTGAGGGCTTATCCCATCAACTCTATATTCAGATAGTTTAATTAGAGGCGCTTCAGACTAGATTATTTCAGACAGTTGTTTAGTTTTCAGTATTTATTCATTAGTATTCAGTGTTTGATTTTAGTTATGAACCTTATAGCTGATTCATCCAAACTTCTACATTGTTACAGAGTTATTATTATTCAGTGATTGAAACAGGTACTAGTCATGGGTTAGCTTGTGGTCTTTCGGGATTATGAGCACCGTGTGACGTCCGGGGTGCAGACTCGGAGCATTACAAACTTAGTATCAGAACCTAAGGCTCAACAGAGTCCTAGGAAGTGTGAAAGTCGTGTCAAGTAGAGTCTTGTGCATGGCTGTGTAGTGCGCCACGCTTATGAACAAGAGGCTATGAGGTGTTTTAGGAAAAGTTTCCCCTCTTTCAGTATTCCTATCGTTCGAGTGAGCATGAGCTTAAGTTAAAATCCCAGTCTAATTTTTTTCCCTTCTGTTTAAAGAATATGCCTCCCCAAAGGAAAAACAGAAGAAGAACAGGAAACCAGCCAGCACTCCGCCCATTTAGGTAGATCCCTTGGACAAGCATATCTCCCATGCAGAATTCAAAGCAGTTTTCACCACTATACCTTATTCTATGACAGCTCAAAATGAACGCCCAGCTGTCATTCTGGCCAACCCAGTGGCCAATACTGCTGCAACTAGAGTTTGGGACTTCACCTGAATGAACCCTTCAGCCATTACCGTGTCTAATTCAGATGATGACCCACAGGAATTTCTTGATCAGGTACAAAAAGTCACAGATATTATGGGTGTGACTGCGAGGGAGAGTGTTGAGTTAGCTGCATATCAATTGCAGGATATGGCTCACTCATGGTTCAAGTAGTGAAAAGTAGAGAGGGCCACAGATGTAGGGCCCGTAGAATGGGATGAGTTTTCCACTATTTTTTTGGATAGGTTCTTCCCACTGGAGTTGAGGGAAGTGAAGGTTTTAGAGTTCATTAATCTGAAGCAGGGCAACATAACAATGAAAAAGTATAGGGCAACATAACAATGAAAAAGTATTCTCTCAAGTTTATTTAGTTAGACAGATATGCCCCTCATGTAGTAGTAGATAGCAGATCTAAGATGAGCAAATTTGTCTATGGGGTGTCTAACAGTATGGTCAAAGAGTGTAGGACAATGCTAATTAAGAAGATGGACATATCCAGGCTCATGGTCCATACTCAACAAATATAAAAGGCTTTAACTTAACTCAGCCTAAATCAGAGGGTGGAAATCATTCTCAGTTCTACCCAAAATATTCAGTTCCAACTTCGTCCTCAACCAGTGCTTCAGTGCTGAAATTCAGAGATGGCAATAAAGATAGGGCACTAGGCCCTAAATATCAGGGTAGTTTTAGTAGTGCCCGAATAAATATCCTTTGCCAGAAGTGTGGAAAAAACCACCATGGTGTCTGCAGGGTTGGCAGTGATGTATGTTTCGGATGTAGCAAGCCAAGCCATAGGGTTAGAGAGTATCCTCAGGTAAGTTCACAGAGTCTGCATAATCATCCTTCAACTCAGTCTGATAGCTTGAATCAGTAAAGTGCCACTTCCAGTGCCACCAGTGGGAAACGCCCAAACTGCTTTATGCACTTTAATCTCGACAGGATCAGAAAAGTTCTCCTGATGTGGTCACTGGTATTTTAAAAGTTTATCATTTACACATTTATGTTTTGCTAGATCCAGGAGCTTTTTTGTCCTTTGTAACTCCTTATATAGATGTTGACTTTGAAATCAGGCCCAAAATCCTAGCAGAGCCCTTCTCAGTCTCTATCCCAGTGGCTAAATCTATCATAGCTCGATGGGTATACAAGAAATGTCCTATTATAGTATCTCAGAAAGTCACATCAGTAGACTTAGTAGAATTAGAGATGATAGATTTAGATATCATTCTAGGAATGGACTGGTTTCATTCATGCTATGCTTCAGTTGACTACAGAAATAGAGTTATCCATTTTTAGTTTCCAAATAAACCTGTACTTGAGTGGAGGGGTAGTACTTCAGCACTTAGAGGTCAGCTTGTTTCCTACCTAAGGGAGAGAAAAATGATATCTAAAGGGTGTGTCTATCATTTTGTTCGAGTTAAAGACTCAAGTTCAGAGACCTCTAATCTTGAGTCAGCTCCAATAGTATGTAAATTCCCAGTTGTACTTCTCAAAGATCTTCCTGGAGTCCCTCCCGAGTGGGAAATTGACTTTGAAATAGACTTTATTCCTGATACTCAACCTATCTCTTTCCCGCCATACAAAATGGCCCCGCCAGAACTTAAAGAGTTAAAGGAACAGTTGAAGGATCTCCTAGATAAGGGATTCATCAAACCCAGCATATCCCCTTGGGGTGCACCAGTTCTATTTGTGCATAAGAAAGACGGTTCTCTTAGAATGTGTATAGACTACCGTCAGCTAAATAAAGTCACGGTCAAGAACAAGTATTCACCTCCCAGAATTTATGACTTGTTTGACCAACTTCAAGATGCCAACTACTTTTCTATGATAAATCTCAGATCAAGCTATCACCAGTTCATTGTCAGAGAATATGATATTCGAAAAATAGCTTTCATAACTTGGTATGCTCACTTCGAATTCCTAGCCATGTCATTTGGTCTTACCAATGCTCCAACAGCCTTCATGGACTTGATAAACCATGTGTTCAAGTAGTACTTAGACATGTACATCATAGTTTTCATTGATGACATTTTTGTCTACTCCTGCAGTGAACATGAACATGCAGACCATCTTAAAATAGTATTACAAACTCTCAAAGCCCATCAGTTGTTCGTCAAATTCAGTAAGTGCGAATTTTGGTTAAGGTTAGTAGCTTTACTTGGTCATATAGTTTCTAGTGATGGAATTAAAGTTGATTCTCAAAAGACTGAAGCAGTGAGAAACTGGCCCAGACCCATCTCTCCATCATATATCAAGAGTTTCTTGAGTTTGGCTGGCTATTACCAATAGTTTCTTGGAGGATTTTCATCCATTGCATCCCCTATGTCCAGATTGACTTAGAAAAAAGTCAAGTTTCAGTGGTCAAACTCTTGTGAGAAGAGATTTTAGGAGCTAAAGACTCGACTCACTACAACCCATTTTTTGACTTTACCAGATGGTTCGGATGGATTTGTTGTGTATTGTGATGCTTCTAGAGTTAGTTTTGAGGTGTTTTTTTATGCAGGGAGGTAAGGTCGTGGCCTATACCTCTAGACAGCTTAAGCCCCATAAAAAGAATTACCCCACTCATGATCTTAAGTTAGCAACTGTCGTGTTTGCCTAAAATATTTAGAGGCATTATTTGTATGGGGTTCATATGGATGTGTTTACAGACCACAAGAGCTTGTAGTATGTGTTTTCTCAGAAAAAGCTAAACTACATCAGAAAAGGTGGTTAGAGTTATTGAAAGACTACAACGTGAATATTCTGTATCATTCGAGCAAGTCCAATGTAGTGGTTGATGCTCTCAGTAGGATGTATATGGGTAGTGTTTCTCACGTGGAGAATGGTAAGAAGAAGTTAGTTTAGGAAGTTCATCAGCTTGCCAGACTAGGTGTCCACTTAGTCGATTCAGCAGAGGGTAGCGTATGGGTACAGAATAGTTTAGAATCCTCTTTGGTTTTGAGGTAAAAGAAAAGCAGAATAGAGATGCCAGTTTAGTTAAACTAAAAGAGTCAATCAGAGATCAGAAAGTTGAGGTTTTCTCCCAAGGGGGAGATGGTGTGTTACGCTACCAGGGTAGACTATGTATGTCATGTGTGGATGGCGTGAGATATAGGATTCTTGCAGAGGCTCATAGAGCATGTTACTCGATTCACCTATGGGCCACTAATATGTACCGTAATCTGTGGGAGGTCTATTAATTGAAGGGGATGAAGAGAGACATTACATAGTTTGTGGCTAAGTGCTCTGTATGCCAGCAGGTCAAGATTGAGCATCAGAAGCCTAGTGGGTCTATGCAAGAGTTCATTATTCCCACATGGAAGTGGGAGTAAGTGAACATCGATTTTGTGATGGGTTTACCCCGTACTCGCTGTCAACATGATTTGATTTGGTTCATAGTAGACAGAATGACCAAATCAACTCATTTCTTACCAGTTCATACCTCTTATTCAGTCGAGGATTATGCCAAGCTCTATGTTAGAGAGTTGGTCAGATTTCATAGAGGTCCTGACAACGTCAAACATACACAAAAGTATATGTGGTCTTATTAAGTAGTAAAGTGACTTCAAGGAAGCCCAAGTATCGATCTCTCAGGGACTTGCGTTCGCCGACTATCTAATTCTACTTTAACCAATTGGGGAGAGTACCAAATAGATTTTTAGAATTGTAAATAAAAAATAAAATAAATAATGCATAAAAATAAAAGTCTTGGGACAATCAATGGATTAAAACCCAGGGTTAAAGCACTTCGAACAATCATACTATGTTATTGAATTTCATTCGTTAATTTTCTTATCTTAGTCGTTGATTCGTAGGGTTAATTGTATGATCACGGTTTCCCAACCTCTAATATTTTACCTAGTATGGACCTTACAACTACATTTGTGAGAGGGGATGTAATAATCCAATTAAGTGAATTAAAGCTATCATCCTACGTTTGAATCAAGTAAGGCATCTAAGTACATCCTTGTCCTAGACGCGAAGTTTAATTCTTTATTTTATAAAATAAATAAAACCCAAACTTTGTATATTCCCATGTTCTATCTCCCTATTCCCTCTCCCAATATCAAAAGATCGACAATAAATATATTCTAAGGGTAGCTAATCCTTAAAATAGTTAAAACAAGAATAAACAATCAACCAAACATGATAAACAAAATTAATCGAAATTAATCAAAAACAATAGTAATCATGTTCTTGTCTTTAACCCCGGAAAGAGGGTTTTTAGCCGATAATATTCATAATCATGATCCAAATAATTAAATACATGATATGAAAAATTAAAAGCTAAATAAAATAATTAAAACCTAATAAACCGTGTAGCAGCCTTCATATTTTTTCTCCAAAACACTGTCCACCTTTTAATTCCCAATGTTGTCCAAATATATGTTTTTGTGTCCCAGAAATAATGTTCTTCTCTAAGAATTGTGACCAGTAATTAATAATGTTGTCTCCCCCTGGCAGGTGTCCAATCCATCATATATATATATATAATATATATATATATAAGCTTACACATAGGAGTAATATAAGCTTACACATGGATCAAGGCCCACCAGTCGCCTTAAATTGGTGTGCCAATTATATTTAAAATGGGACAAGGTCATGTTGTGTTACCTCACTTTAATTTTTAATGTGTGAACACATCGACGATACGCATCGAGTCTGCATCAGTGTACTGGAATTAGCATTGAAAAATTTAGTTAAGTGTAGAACGTCTTATCCTTTACCCATGCTTTTTGTAGTGTATTTTCAATGAATATTGATTCTTTTTATCATCAATATATCACCGTATTTAGTTCACCAAACCTCCTACAATATCATAAAACACAAATTAAACATTAAAACAACACAATATTCTCAACGACAAATCAAAACAAGAGCTAAGATAAGGCAAATTTGCAATGATCTTCCATTTATTATTCCGACTCTTGACTTAATCAAATTAAACTTTGCACATTACAAACAAGTTATTCCATTTATAATTACATATATAAAACATTTGAAACAAATTAAGCATATTAGAATCCATCGAAATCAACTAGACACACACCTAACTCAAGCTAGTAAAACTAGTTTTCCGAGTTGAACTCTAAATTACTCAACTAAATACAAACTTGTTTGAAAAATTCGTTGGATATTGTAATCACATAATTGGAAACTTAAATGCTTATTTATATCAATATCAACACATTAAGCACACGAATTGCTCTCAAAACAAGGCAAAATAAGCTAGAATAATGATACCGAAGTGCATAAAATTACCTCAGATCATCACCCTACACTTAAATCCTTGTTCGTCCTCAAACAAATCTTTACTCTATGCATAAAAATATGAGGTGATTCTACACTTCTATTAATGCAAGACACTCAAGCTAGTACTACAATGACTACACGGAATGCAAGTTTCTACACAAAACACGTTATTTACACAATTGAAAGCTCAGGAATTTTACTCTGAAACATCCTAGCCTCAAGAATTGACTCCACAAGTGGCAACTCATGCATATTTATCAATCAAAGACATCCTACAATTCACCCACATTCATTAAACATGTGCCCCTCACAACAAAAGAGTTACCCATAATCACTCACAATAATGCAATTTATAATATAATGGTACAAGAATCAAATTTCACACACTCTCAAAAAGAATTCACAAGTTACAACGATGAACCATAGACTTTCCCTTAGTGTAATGCTCCACTAATAGTCGAATGTAAAGCTTAGGATCAATTATGACTTTTCTAGGTTGTAACGTAGGCTAAGGGACGGATAGAAACTATTTGGGAATAGTGATTAACCTCTCTAAGAACTTTAATACACTACATTAAACATTTAAAACTAATCTCCAACAACCAAATTACACTTTTTCATCCACGCATACCTTTTATTTTTTTACCCCATCTCTTTTAAGCATTTTCGCAAACATTTGGTGGACTCATAGTTTATTCCTTCAAGATTCAATTTTTCTCTTTCTTTACAATCATGAAAATATTTCTAACATAAATTAAATCACACCCATCCACCACAAATCAAATATAAACACCAATAACTATTACCTTGGGGTATCAATTTCACCTTTTTTCTTTTATTTCTCAAACTCCTTACTAATTCAATTTTTCATTCAAGCACTTAGGAGCTTTTTAGATCAAATTATGGTCTATCAAAGAAGGGATTAGGCTACTTATGAGGTTTTCAAAGAAAAAGCTAAAGGCTCAATAGGATTTAACTAGGATTATGCATAAGGGTAGGTCAAAAGAAGGTGTAAACAAGGCTATCAAAGAAATGCCTATATCATCTGCTAAACCCGCATTCTTTATTTCACTTCACACACACACCGGGTAAGTTCTAGACATCACATGCAATAAGGAATATACAAAATACCTCACACGCATATGGCACATGCCCAACTCAATAGGATCATCATAGACTCACAACCAAACAATAGAATAAATTCAAAATTAAGCCACCATGAACAAGAGTCATAAACATAAGCCTAAAAGTCTCAAAAATAGCAATTCACATCAATCAACATGCTTTCACAAACAAACTCACTTGTATCATGTAATAAAAAATAGCACCAACAAGAATATCTTACTTATTCCTAACCTAAAAAATTTTAAACTGGATCAAAATTTTGAGAATTTCTCCACCCCACACATAAAAATCTACTTTGTACCCAAAGTGAATTTAAAGGTAAGATATAGAAATACTCCCTAAGGCCTCTAGGCCTGGCTAGCAGCATCTTTACACATAAAGGAGATCTATGGGACCCCACACTTAGTCTTTTTCATGCTCTTAGCTCAGGTTTTCGATACTCAGACTTCCCAATAACCTGTGACTTAACCAAAAACAAAAACTACGTAAAGTAAAAAAATAAAAAAAAAGAAAAAAGAAAAAGAAAACACACCTTAGCTTGGGTTTTCTCCCAAGAAGCTCCTAATTTAGTATCGCGGCATGACCTAGTCAACTTTTTCCTCCACCTTGAGGATATGAACTTCACCCCCAACTTGGAATCCATATTTTTGCCTCGCTCATAGGGAGGTGGTACAAAGATTAAGGAACCGAGTAATGGAATGTGCATGGTAAATCACTCGGCCTTAAAGTGAGGTTTGTTTTTATATTCCTTATCCGGTGTAAAATTAAGAATATAGGATTCTTGTTCCTCATCTTCACACTCTTCTACTATTTTAAATGATTCCACAGACAAGATATCATCTAAACATAATGTAGAAAAGTTCTTTGAATGAGTCCCAACTAATCCCACTTCAAAATTTACACAATCTACTACACACTCACTCACATTTACTTTCTCGATTTCAGTCTCAGAATAAAGATGACAATCAAGTGACTATGATTCTTGTATTTGCTCTACAAATTGGCTAATGTCCTCCTCATACTTTTCTTTTCTTAGCCACTGTAGACAGGTTGGTAGTGGTAACTCCTCAACCTGTTCAACAACTTTAGTTTTTGAGTACTCAGACTTTCTCAGATTATCAGCAACTTTGTCTGCAACAAGTTTGGGAGTCAACTTTGCATCTATTTTTAGCTTATTATCCAATTACTCTATATCCTCCCGATAGTTCTTCATGTCTTCCATCAACTGTACTTGAAATGCTAAAATTATTTCAGCATCTTTTCTATGTTGCTAGTTGACTAATTTGGTTGGGCTATTGAAAATGCTGTTAGTGGTTATTCCATGATTGTGGCTGATTCTGCACCGTTTGATTGTAGTTGTTTATATAATTTTGCCTTGCAGCATAGCCCACAAATATTACCGAATCAGGATTGATGGCACACATATCTTTAAAATGACCACTATGACCATAAACCATACACCATATAAAATCATCATCACTCAAAAATCATCTATCACAGGCTGCCATGTCAAGAAGTGAGATAAAAAGAGAAATAAAAGACAATAAAAAGAAACTAAACAAAAACTATTTACAACTCAATATAGAAAAACTAAAAATAAGATAGTTTCCTAATTATAAGACTCCGGCAACGGCGTCAAAAATTTGACAGCACCCAAGTGCACACGCAAATGTACGTGGTCTTATCAAGTAGTAAAGTGGATTCAAGGAAGCCCAAGTATCAATCTATCAGGGACTTACATTCGCCGACTATCTAATTCTAGTTTAACTAATTGAGGTGAGTAGCAAATAGAGTTTTAGAATTGTAAATAAAAAAATAAAAAAAATAATGCGTAAAAATAAAAGTCTTGGGACAATCAATAGATTAAAATCCAGGGTTAAATCACTTCAAACAATCATACTATCTTATTGAATTTCATTCATTAATTTGCATATCTTGGTTGTTGATTCGTAGGGTTAATTGCATGATCATGGTTTCCCAACCTCTAATATTTTACCTAATATGAACTTTACTACTACATCATTGAGATGGGATGTAATAATTCAGTTTAAGTGAATTAAAGCTATCATACTACATTTGAATCATGTAAGACATCTAAGTACATCCCTGTCCTAGATGCTAAGTTTAATTTTTTATTTTATAAAAGAAATAAAATCCAAACTTTATTTATTCCCATGTTCCATATCCCTATTCCCTCTCCCGATATCAAAAAGATCGACAATAAATATATTCTAAGGGTAGCTAATCCTTAAAATGATTAAAACAAGTATTATCATGCAACCAAATATGATAAGCAAAATTAATTGAAATTTATCCAAAACAATAGTAATCATGTTCTTGTCTTTAACCCTGAAAAGAGGGTTTTTAGCTGATAATATTCATAATTACGATCCAAATAATTGAATACATGATATGAAAAATTAAAAGATAAATAAAATAATTAAAACCTAATAAACCGTGTAGCAGCCTCCATATTTTTTCTACAAAATAGTGTCCACCATTTTAATTCCCAATGTTGTCCAAATATATGTTTTCGTGTCCCAGCAATAATGTTATTCTCCAAGAATTGTGACCAGCAATTAATAATTTTGTATCCCCCTAGCAGGTGCCTAATCCATCATATATATATATATATATATATATGATATTTTACTCCTAATTGATATGGGAGTCATATAAGCTTGCACGTGGATCAAGGCCTACCAGCCACCTTAAATTGGTGTGCCAATTATATTTAAAATGGGATAAGCTCATGTTGTGTCACTGCACTTTAATTTTTAATGTGTGAATACATCGACGCATCGAGTCCGCGTTGGTATATTGAAATTAGCATTGAAAAATTTGGTTAAGTGTAGAACGTTCTATCCTTTTCCCATGCTTTTTGCAGTGCATTTCCAATGAATTTAGAGCCTATTTATCATCAATATACCACCGTATTTAGTTCACCAAGCATCCTACAATATCATACACCACATATTAAACATTAAAACAACACAATATTCTGAACAACAAATCAAAACAAGAGCTAAGATAAGGTAAATTCGAAATGATCTTCCATTTATTATTCTGACTCTTGACTTAATCAAATTAAACTTTGAACATTACAAACAAGTTATTCCACTCATAATTACACATTTAAAATATTTGAAACAAACTAAACACATTAGAATCCACCGAAATCAACTAAACACACACCTAGCTCAAGCTATTAAAACCAGTTTTCTAGGTTGAACTCTAAATTACACAATAAAATACAAACTTGTTTGAAAAATACATTGGACATTGTAATCACATACTTGGACACTTAAATTCTTATTTATATCAATATCAAAATGTTAATCACACGAATTTCTCTCAAAACAAAGCCAAATAAGCTAGAATAATGATACTGAAATGCATAAAATCAGCTCAAATCAGTTCTGTTGTCCATCATTTTAGATAGAGGTACGAAATTCACCTCTCATTTTTGGAAATCCTTTCAAAGGGGTCTTGGTACCCAAGTTCACCTCAGTATATTCTTTTACCCTCAAATAGATGGTCAAGCAGAAAGGACCATCCAGACTCTAGAAGATATGTTACGAGCATGCGCCATTGATTTTAAGGGTAGTTGGGAGGACCACTTACCTTTGATTCAGTTTGCATATAATAATAATTATCATTCCAGCATTCAAATGGTTCCATTTGAGGTGTGCTATGGAGGAGATGTAGATCCCCCTATTGGTTGGTTTAAAGTGGGTGAGGCCATAGTGGTAGGGTCTACTTGGTATTGGATGCCTTATAAAATGTTTAGTTAATCAGGGAATGGCTCAAGACAGCTCAGAGTCGACAGAAATCGTATGTCGATGTGCGAAGAAAGGATCTTAAGTTTTAGATTGGTGACTTTGTGTATTTGAAAATATCTCCTATGAAGGAAGTGAAAAGGTTTACCAAGAAGGGGAAACTCATTTCCTGATATGTCGGTCCTTACTAAATTCTCAGCCGTTATGGAAAGGTAGCTTACGAGCTTGAGTTGCCTTCAGACTTAGCTTCAGTGCACCCAATGTTTCATGTCTCCTTAATAAAAAAGTGTATAGGTAACCCAGCAGTTGTTGTCCCGATAAAGGGCATTGATGTCCAGAAAAGCCTCTCTTATAAGAAAATCCCAGTCAAAATTCTTAATTTTCAGGTTCGCAGACTAAGGAACAAAGAGGTTCCTCTAGTCAAAGTTCTTTGGCCGAATCAGTCTATTGAGGGAGATACTTGGGAAGCAAAAGTAGATATGTGGACCAAGTATCCTCACCTCTTTTTCGCAAACTCATACTTAGCTCAAGGTAACAGTTTTCTTTGAATTTACTCAGTTCTATGCTCAGATTACCTTTAAAACTCTGTATTGGTTCAATTGTTTAGCATTCTCATATTATGCATGCCTTCATGAAATAGCTCAATCATGTGTCATGTTTTCAAAACTCAGTCATGCTTCAGTTATGCATGTTAGTATGATAGTTCAGTATATCAATCGACTCAACCATGAAATCATGCTTCAGTTGTGCATGATCAGTATATAACTTCAGTCTATCAGTATTCTCAGCTTTATCAGTCTTATTCAAGAATGAATATTTCCAAGGGGGAGATATTGTAAGACCCAACAGAATTCTAAGCTTAACTCAGTCTGTTAAAACTTGAAAAGAGGTCCCAAACTTAGAAATTTCAGCTAACTTTTTACACCTAGAATTATTTTAGCCTTCATAATTTGGCGATCTTATTTTCCAACCCTTATGACCTTAAAATATTGATCCTTGGATTGAATCATGATCAGGTGCATCAACAGGTTACTTTGGGTGAGTTTCATATTTTTTGAACCTAGTTTAAATCATATTCAAGTGGCCAAAATAGTGGATCAATATCATCTTGATGCATCACGTCGCCCATCATGTCGACGGATAATTTTTCACCAGCTTTTAGTTCAATTCCAGTGAACCAATGCAAACTCAACACGCTGCATAGATGCCATCGATGCAACACGGTGCTCACTGCATCACTGAGGTTGTTTTTAGTCACTAAAACTCCGCGTCGAGAGGGGTATTTGGGTCATTTTTCCACCCTTAATTAGCCCAAAACACATGAGATTAACCTACTCTAAAGACGAAATCTCTCATTCTCTCTCAAATTTACTCAAGAACAAATCCTTGGTCATTCAAATTTCCAGAACAATCTTCAAGAACACACCATCAATCTTCACGAATTTACTTACCAAGGTATGTTAGGTGTTCGTCCAAGGATTTCATTCCACCCTTGGAGTTCAAGAACCCCTTTTAAGATTTAAAGATGATTGCTTTCATGAATTCCACATTGATTTAAATTGTATTCATGATTATGATTTTATTTGGGTTCTAATCCATTATTAATTATAAAATTCATGTGAATTAAATAGCATTGTGTTGTTTTATGTAGTTTCATATTGGAAATCCCTGAATTTGTGAGTTTGGAATTGTGATCATAATGCTTGCATGTTGACTAGTATTATGTTCATAAACTATGCCCCAAGTGTTTGATATAATGTTCATGAGAGTTGAATAGTGAATCATGACATAATAGTATGTGTACAAGTTCATGCCATGCAAGTGTTTGCTAAAATGCCTCAACGAATGAATTGTGACAAAGTAACTAGTTATCATGTTTTCAAGATTGTGCTATATTTTTACTATTTATACTATCGAGTCCTGGGGGCATCTAATACTTGACAATCTAGCTGCTACCTAGATTTATAATAGTTTTGGGATAGTCTCAATGATGTCATGTACAGTAGTACTCAGTTAGTAACAGAACTCAGTATACTCTGTCAGTAACAGAACTTAGTAAACTAAGTCCAGTTCAATTAGACAGCATGACAGTAACAGTTCAGTCAAGCCTAGTACAGTCTAGAAATCAGTTTAGTGTCTATTCAGTTAGGAGTAGGAATCAGCATTGAGCGAACCCAGGTATGGGGGCATTTCTGTCAGTAAAAAGGGTTTGACTCTTTGTAGCAGTCTTTGCATTACAGAACTACGTACCTAGTGTAGGTTGAGATATCTTTCTACCAGTCTAGGGTTGATACATCTCATACGAGTTTTCCTACCAGCGAGGGTTGATGAAAGGGATTCCTGCTAGAGAGGATTAACTCATAGCCATTGTTAGTATCCCTTGGCAAGTTGGTAACACCCTTCGAACTGAGGTCATAGGTTAGACCCCAACTTAGTTCATAATCAGGGTATGTCAGTTAGATGAACACTCCCATAGTTTCAATTTTAGTTTTAGACTCAGTATAAAACCTTAGTTCAGTAGCAGAATCAGGACTAATAGATATAGTCACCCAACTCAGTTTAGAACTCAGTTCAATTTTATAGAAATAGGACTATCAGAAACAGTCACTCAGTTAATAGTAATACAGTATCAGTAAACTCAGATATCAGTAATTTAGTTTTTAGAACTCATTATCCAGTATTAAATGTAATCTCAGTTACAATATACATAGTTATATGCATAGCATTGCATAATCAGCATTTTATAGCAGTTCCAGATATACATGTACTCACACTCAGTTATATTTATGATTTCTCAGCCAATTATGGTTTATGCATATGAACCCCTGCATTTATCCTTACCTCACTTAGCATACCAGTACATTCAAAGTACTGGCGCATACCTTTCTTTTGTGCTATGATGTCTCATATCATAGGTTCAGATGCACAGGCCCCTGACTGTACCTAACAGCCCAAATTATCAGCAGCAGATTTAGTGGTGAGTCCTCATAGTTCGAGGATAGAGTATTATTTCAGTTATCAGTACTTTAGTAGTCGAAGTTAGTTGGGGGCTTATCCCATCAACTCCATATTTAGACAGTTCAGTTAGAGTCTCTTCAGACTAGATTATTTTAGACAATTGTTCAGTTTTTAGTATTTATTTATTAGTATTCAGGGTTTGATTTTAGTTATGAACCTTATGGAAAATTCAGCCAAAATTTTGCTTTATTATAGAGTTATTATTATTCAGTGATTGCAATAGGTACCAGTCATGGGTTAGCTTGTGGTCCTTCAGGATTATGAGCACTGTGTAACATCCGAGGTGCAGACTCAGGGCATTACAGTAGGTGGCAATAATAGGCCATGTCATTAATATAGTGTTATTGGCATTTTGTCTGAGAGTAGGGATCCTCTCTACGGAGATCAACTTCATTTACAGCCTATTAGTTTCTCACACATAGCTTCTTAAATTATAGGTTGCTCTTCGATTAGTCGTGATGGTCACAATAGCTAGAGTTCTCATTAGACCTTGCAAAGTATTTGGTATGGATCTTTAGGCCGTAATGACTTTTCTGGATCAGTGGGTGTAGCATCTTGGAGTTTTTGAAGGGCTTGTTTTGGTTGTGGAGAGATTGGCCATTGGTCTAGGAAGTGTCTTGGGTGCGATTTGGATGTTCAAAAAGGGACAACATATATTCTTTTCCATCCTAGTGCTCCTAAGGTATTATATAATTGTGAGGAGGATGGTCACCTTAGTAAAAAATACCCCTGACGTCATTTGGTCAGCAAGTTGAGGTTAGCTCGTGTCTTTTATTCAGTTAGGGATTCAAGGGTTTTCTACGACTACAGAGAGACCGATAATTGGTCTAGAGAGTTCCCCCAACATGGGATTATTATTCATTTATCTCATCCAAACCAGTCTTGTAGAGATATGGTACCTTCAGTTAGAGGTAGTACGCTTAGTGCCTCAGTTAGTAATTAAACGCTCAGTCTAAGTTTGGACTCGCTCAAATTCGTACTACTTTAGGTACATCAAACTTGTGATTTTGGGTATTCATCGTGATAGGTGCATCTTTTATTTCCTGCCTTTACTTTTGATTTGATTTAAATTGGAGTTTTCATACCCAACAATGGTTATATTCCTTGGTAGTTTTATATTGGTTATTGTATACCTTAGTGTAGAGTTCATAATTATGTGGCTATCCCCGTAGATGATTTTTGTACTAGTGGATCAGTATTGATATTTCCCTAGGGGTGTAGCATTTGGGTTTGAGTCCCATTTATCCTAGCATATTGGCATTCTTATGGCCCTAGAGTGGTACTTGTTATTGATTTTCACTTTTGGTACCACCTATACCTTATGTTTGTGTCACTATTATTATTGTTATTATTATTGTTTTGATGTTGATCGATCCTTACTTAGAAGACGACTAGACTAGTATTATCTAGTTAGAATTCCCTTCCTCGCGATTCTTGTTTTCTAGCCTAAGAGGCAAGCTCGGTTTGATGGTCTTCTCTCTTTTAGCGAGGTGAGGTTGGTAGTTTTTCTTTTCTATTGGCATGGTTACTGGGGAGGGTAAAATGTACGCAGTCCATACCACTACCCCCAAAGGAGTAGAGAGGATGTTTCCGATAGACCCCCGGCTCAAGACAAAATGACCATCCATTTTTTTGATTTGTCTAATTCATTGCCCAATAATAGTCTTGATGTTTATTTTCGATGGTCTAAGACTTGCCTTTCTGGATAAGATCTTTGACCTTAGTATTAGTGTGGAGTTGGATATCCTATTCTCACCGTGTTATGGTTTTGTTTTAATCGAATAAGTTTGTGTAGATTGGTGATCCTTTTTTATCATCTACTTAAGTTGTCCAATTAGGGATACGCCATCTTGATTTGCTTAGTTCATTTCTCGAAAGTGGTATGAACTTGTGGTGATGTCAAAGCTATACCTCCTCTCAGAAAATAATACGATCACTGCCAAATATAGTAACCCAACAATGGTTAGGGTCGAATCCCAAGGGAATACGTGGAATCATGGCTCTTAGTTATTGTAATCAACGGGTGGAACTGGAAAAGTGAATGGGGGGATTTGAGTATCAACATTGAACTAGTAGAGAATATCAACTTCAGTTATAATTAGTCATAAGTGAAACACTAGGATTGTTTTCCCCCTGGATTCTCAACTTTGTAGGCTTATCATGCTATGTTGAACCAATTCGATACCTTACATGTAGAATCGATAAGTTATGTACCTTCTATAATCTTTTGGATGAGTAGAAGGATTTCACCTTTTACCTTTTGATTCTCAGGATGTCGCCTTACTAACCCTTATCTTGATCCCAATTAAATATTACCTTCTGAGTCTCTAGTTATTAGATGGAATCTAACCATCTTACTAAGATAAAACCTAGAAGCATGGATCAACAGTTTAACTCCAAATCACTGTCGTCTTTATTTTTTCCTAGTCACTACTCCTATTTTGGAGTAAGTAGCAATATCTAGGTGGGATTCTCACATGTTCACACATTAAGAAAACTATTATAGTGAAGATAAAGCAATATATGCATGGGTATTGGTTCAGAACAACAATAGCACTTCCCCTACTTCGTCAGTCTGTCAGGGTTTCCACAACCCTAGCCATGGGTTTTAGCTACTCATGCTTGTGAAGTAATCAACAACATTCATAATTGAAAGCATAGATGAAATCACAATAATAAGAAGAAGAAAAACCCACAACCATAACTAAATTAATCAACTGAAGCTAATACAAGAGAATCCCAAGATCAAAATCGAATCTTGGAATCAAAATATATTTATGAATATCAAAAAAGTGTGTTACTTCTACTAAAAAGCACATAAAGGGTATTTATATTACATGAGGAAACCCTAAAACCAAACTCCTAACAAAATAAGAGAAAATAGGGTCAGCGTACACTTATGGTGTCTACTTGCGCCCTGACCCTGGGCGCAAGTAGCACTTGCAGCCTGCAGGGTAGGCACAAGTACCAGGCACAAGTGCTAGGACCAAAAATCCTGTAGGTCATCTCTCGGGATTTTGGACTTCTGGCACTTGATTTTCCTATATGTTGCCCACATATACTACTTGTGGTCCACATGTTGACTTAGCAAGTGCTGAGAGTCATTTTTTCAACTCTTCTTCAATTCTCAAACATGCTTTGATCACGAATAAGCCGAAAAGTGTCCTAAAGATCCATAATTGCCCTAATAAATAGCCAAAACACCTTTTTTCCTCTTTTTCATGAACTCAGCATCCAAAATATGATTTCCTACAAACATACCCAAAATGCATCATATCTAACAAAATAGACTCAGAAACTTGCATATTTTTCTCGTTTTAAGCATTGTAAGTTCTATATTTCTATAGCACATCAATACCTTCAACTTAGAAATTTTGTATGTCCTCAGGCAATAAAACATAACAAAATAAAACAAAACTAAACACGACGCTTAACTAGGAGAATCTAAACTATTCAAGGCAGTCAGACAACGCTTTAAGCTTAGATCACAACACCCCCTCCTATCTCACTTTTCAAAACCAACAGTGTATAATCATGAACCAAAATAATGTGATACAATGGGATCAAAGTTTGGCATTACATTAGCAACAGACAACCACGCATATGTACAAGTTACACTACCAAAAATAAGCAAATAGCTAGCAATATGACTCATGTGCCCTCACAACCAAAATGTCCCACTTATTCCTATGAAATAATGCATGTCAATGTAGGGTCAGTCAAGAGACACTCACACTCAGAAGAGAAGTTCCAATCAATGTGTGTCAAATACCATAGGCATGCCCTTATTTTGTTTACCTTAGTCTTTAGATAGTCAAGTTAAGATCATTATAAGACTTTTCTCGACTTGTAATGTAGGCTTGGGGGATGGTATGGTGCATATGGACATATCAAGAGACTAAGCCTCCTTCGTACTACACTAACCTTAGGGTCTCATTTACTAGCCAATTCCCTTTTTATTCCACCCTTATTTCTCTCTTTTTAATTCTTTATTGCATATTTGGGTTGAGTGTAGTCTTTTATTCTTTCTTTTCCACTTTTTTTTTTATAATTTTTCTTTTACTTTTACTTTTTTTTCTTTTTCTACCACACCTAGCCCTACTAACTTACTTTTTCTCTTATTTTGCCCTTCTACATATCTATTTTACACTACACACCTCTATGATAGCCACCCTCAACTTAGGCATTTTACCTGAGTTAAGGTGTACAGTGTCCAAGAAGGACCAAGGCCATAACAAGTTCATTGTAATGTAAATGGGAAGGCGAATAAGTGAAACTAGAAAAATAGGATATAAGTCTCAAAATAGGGATCAAGGGATACAATTTACACAAGGAAGGTCATTTAGGCTAAAAGTGGATGCAAATAAAAAATGGCCTATGATCCTTTCCTAACCAACTATCCAATGACTTAGGCTAGACTAACCAGACAAGTTTTGGATTTAGCACACAGAGGGAACTAAGTAGCATCTCACACACACATAGCACAGAGCCAGTATTACAAGCTACTACTTATTCGGTTCATGCAATTTTCAGCAAGTGATTATCATGCCCCTAATCCAAATGCTATAATAAGATCCACAATGTTCACACATATGTACATTTACACAGTTCTAAAATACAAATTTTTGAGGGGTATCATTTTTCTCAAAAATCCATAAAAATATGGTAACTGCCCTAAATGCTTAAAAATCTCCCAACTACACAAAAACACAACACAATACAAAATAAAACACAATACTACACAAATTATCCTAGACATGCTAGTTCTACAATCATACCATGGCCGATAGAAAAAGAAGCAAGACAACAAAAATTTATGGCGGCTATGGGACATCCTACCCCCAATTAAAAAACTACACACTGCCCTTAATGCGCTAATATAATACAAAACAAAATGAAGTAAAAACATACCTAGGATGCGCTAAGCGTTTGTGTCATGAGTATCCCCAGATGAAGGCATATCAACTGGTGCAGGCGGAGGCGGTGGTGGTGGCGGTGCTCTACTGGATGATGCACCCACTGCTAGCTTTATACGCCTCATCCTGTCAACAACTGTAGACTCCATCTAGTTATGTCTAGCCATTTTAACAGCCTGGCTACATGGCATATCAGGATCCTGCAAGTCTACTATGTGACCTTTCTTCGCCCTAACTGCTAGGACCTCATCATCATCTTTTAAAAAAGAAAACAAACTATTCGGCACGCTCAGAGGTGATATCTGGACCACTGGGGGTATAACTGAAGGAGTGGCTGCTACACGACTCTCTTGAAGAGAGTGTATCTTTGCTCATAGTATATCAAAATACTCTATCATCTGGGCTAGATTCGGCATATTTATCTCTATGAATCAGGATGTAACTCATCTTTTAAACACATCAAGATATATGTAAAAGTCAGCACGTAGCTCCGACAATGCAGCTCTCTATGTGTCCTCCCATATGGCCTCTACCTGCTCAAATCTGGTCTGCACCCTTGATCTTATTTACTCATAGAGGGTAGTCATCTTTGTCTTAACAACCCTCAATCGAGCATCAGTGGCCCTATGGTTGTCTACTAAGCTCTGTAAGAACTCTCTGGATTTAGTAATATTAGTTTTAGCATGAGCTATTGAGGATAGGCGAGTAGGCTCTAAAGATACGCTAACTAGCTCTGAAGTTGAAGCCAAGGCTGATGAAGAAATAACTAGTGTCCCCTTGCCCTGTGCACTCAAATCTGGAGCCTGTCTTTGATCCCCTATCTCTATATCAATATCAATAACTACATCTCCTATATGTGCCTCAATAGGCTCTATGGAAACTGTTAGGCCCTCAGTCTAGGCCCTATATATTGCGGATGGCTTTGTAGATCTCCTAGGAAGGTCTGTGTATGACAGACCTTTCATACTTTTCATCTTTATAGTAGTCGTAGCAAGTACCCTCTCGTCTACTCCTGGTATTTTGGGTACACTGGCCTCATCTCATAGCCTCTGAATCATGCAAGGAAACAGCATATTAGTTAACTAATACAAACCCAATTGCCTTCAAACCTTTGGATGGATACGTATGATGCTCGAGGTGTTTGATGACTCCTTAGTGCTTTTAAAAGATGCCACATGGAGGAATATTACCATTAAGGAGGTTCAAAGAACTTTGGCGAGGTTGAAGGAGTGCAAAATGGGGCTCGAAAGCCCCTTAGAAAGGTCATGCACCCAAGGAGCTTTGGATCCACTTTTGATCCGCTCTAGCATTTCAAGAGCGGGTCAAAACAGCCCCTAATGGATCTTTTCTTACATTAGGATCACTTTTGGGCCCTAATTGTGTAATATGTTGCCAAATTATAAATGCTTGGTAGCTATGCTTATTTCCTTACTTTTTGGATGATATTTTTACATGATGTATTCATGAGACTCCATGGGAGTGTTTGAGTGCTTGGAAAAGCATGTGTTGAATTTTTCTTAGAAATGATGGTTGTAAGGAGGATCTAATCCCCTTTGTAGTCACCATAAGATTTAGGTGCCTATTGATAGTCATTAAGGAAGGTTTTAGGATTCGATACATCCTTCGATTGCCCTTTCAGTAATAATTTCATATTTATATTTCTATCCTCGTTTTCCTATCCATCTATCCTTACTTTTTATGTCTTCAATTTGAGTCCTCGTGGGTTGATTCGTATCGTCAACTCCCCAGATTCTCTATCATAGATCTTATACCAGAGGATATCTATGAAATTAATAAAATATCTGGCCATCATACTAGCAACTAAGGTTACTTCCTCCTAAGTTAAAAAATTATATAATGCGGTGGAAAATAGTCGATACCGAATGTGCAACTACCAAAATTAGCCTCAAAGTTCAATGTGCCCTTCTTGATCACACCATGCCCCTAATCTATTAGGCAATATCACCCCAAAGGTAAAATATGGCTGGCTATCCACCTAGCTATCTCGACCCTCTCTCATCTATACTCAGTCTCTCACATAATATGTTAATTATATGTGACTCTTATTCTGTAGTCGCACTTAGATTTAGATATGGGAGTAATATAATTAGGACCAAAAATGACTCAGCAGATAGTCTCTATTAAAATATCAACTCTGACCCTCTAACAAGTGTATGACCAAGTTGTGCCTGCTCTATATGCCTTATCGGTCCTGGCAATTTATAGATAGGAACCTCTACTATAGTTTGGTATGATACATAAACTCACGCACCATAGCAGGGTTGTAAGAACCAAGTGGTCTGGTCATCTACTCTAACTGATATTGATCAAAGGACGCCTACAACTGTGGTAATCTCCTCAGTCCTGATAGGTTAATCCTACCGATACGAACCAAATGGTTAACTTAGCTTTTGATTACATCTTTGGAGGCCAATACATAGAGATACTCAATACTTGGTCACCTCGAGTATACAATGACAAGCATAGAGGATCAGTTTTGAGCATGCCATTAAGAAAGGTCGTGTGTGGAAGATTGCTTGGAGCATTAAAGACTTGAGGACTCACGATTTTGGACCACACTTAATGGCTTATGGTTTTTGGAGCATTAAAAATAATTAAAACACTCCAAAACTACCACTCTACTTAAGGGTGTTTTGGTCATTTTGTGCCCTTTTCTTACACTCCATAGGAGGTACTTTTATTAAGGGCATTAGGGTTATTTTGTCTTCATTTAGTAATAACTATAAGTAGGATCTTTAGGGTTCATTTCATACTTAGTTTTTTATTGATGTAAGACTTAAAATATTGTAACAAACTCTCTCTAGAGTGAGGAGTGTAACACCTTTAGTTATAGGACTTGGAATAGCCACCAAACCGAAATAAGGTCAACAAGTGTGGGTATCACTTATGCTGCTATGTTGGCTTGATATGTTGGTGTTTAGAGGAGGTAAAGTTCCTCTTTTGTCAATGTAGGAGTTAGATGTTTGTCGTGTATAGTGTTAAGTGTCCAAGAGTCCACCAAATTCTTGGGTTCTTAAGATTACACCTTTACTTGTCTAACTATCTATCCCTTTTTGTTTATGTTACAACTGTTTGTTTGTTGTTCTTGTACTCTAACTCGTAAGGTGTTGTTATTGTTACCACATTTTTGTTATTGTTATCTTGTTCATAATCTTGTGTTGTACAATAGTTTGGGTTGGCTGATTTGGTGTTATAAACACCTTGTTCTCTTCTTATTGTTATGTTCTTGGGAGTTCGAGACTTTGTCTCCAAAAGGGCTAGCGATTTTCTTCAAATTTGTGGACTGTTTGGACTAATTTTCAATTTTCCAAGTTTGTATTATATCACCTGCACTCTTTGTAGATAAGTCTCTTAGGCCTACCAGTATATGAGATACGACTGTCTATATCATAAACTGCCCGCATATCCTCTACACACCACCTCAGAGGTGCCTCAGTAGTATATGCGGGTGCAGGACTTTGCCCCTGCTATACTGATGCATCATGGTAAACCTGCTCTATACCCTCATCAGACTGGGGTACCTCTAACTACTATACCTATGTGGTGGTACACTCCTCATATTAGGGTACCGCTGATGTCTCCTCTTACTCAACATAATCAGATGAATCCTCGGACCCCTCCTCAGACTAGGGGTCCTAAGCTGCAACCTATGGAGTAGACTCTAAATCTATCTCCTCCTCACCATCATCATCATTTGGTGGAGGAGTGTGTGGGGTGATATCCACACCAACTTCATCCATGGTCGGGCTGCAACTGCCTAAGCAGTCTGGCGCATCTGCCCGCTGGTAACTCTATGTGTCTGAATTATCTCTACGTTGTTGCTTCGTATACTCCTCTACTAAACCACTAGTCTCAGGAGACTCTTTCCATCTCCTCGAGATATCAGCCTTCTTATTCATCACAGCTTTAGGTGCCATATGTATCTAGAAAACAAGTCGATAGTTTCCAACAAACATGAGGGATAGCAATGGTTGAAGAAAAACTCAAAATTTGAAAAGTTTGAAATTTTTCTCAATTTTCACACTCCTTTAGCCAATTTGAAATCCCAAAAATTCCAATGAACATTCATATATCAAGAATCAGGATTTTCAAATATAACTCAACATATTCAACTTGTGGTATACTCTATTCGTTCAAGTTCAACTTCCCATTAGGGCCTAACCTAAGAATTCAATTCAAAGAAGGCCCGACATTATGATTTTAGGTTACTTCAAGGCTTCTACATAAAAGCATAATAGAATCTATATATTTTACATGAGAATACACATATCAACTTGTTTAAACGATGAATAAATCAATACATAACCCTTGAAGCCAAGAAAGTTACCTATTTTATGATAAACCGGAAGTGAACAATGAAGAACTCGAGCCAAATTAAAGTTGGAACTTGTTTATAGTGTATTGAGAAAATTTGGTATCTCAAAAAATTGTCAATTTAGCTTTTACTCCAGTGTGGGGTTAGTTTGTCCTCTAAGAGGGAAGTTTGAATTAAAAGAAGAGGTTTTGAGGATTTGAATGAGTTGGAATTAGGTTAAGGATGTTTAAATAAGTATGGAGGGTTGTTTTAGGTCATACATATGTGTTGGTGGGCTAAAATTTTAATTAAAATTTGGGCCCACAACTGACCTACCCACAACAGCCACTATCGCCTGCCACCTGTGGCTAGGCCTAGGGCGCAAGTGCCACCTACGGCCAGTAGGTACAAGGCCAAAACTTTTGGCTTGCTTTCCTGCAATTCAGACTTGGTTTTTCAATATTTTTCCAGCTACCTATGGTCTCGTAACTTAAGTTTATCGGCCCACAAGAATGATTAGGTACCAAACACCACAACTTTCTATTCTTATCCTCAAACTGTCGACGTTTCAACTTATTGCTCAACTTACCTAGACTGTGTGGGACTTGTGACCATGATGGGTTGGTCACATAATCCCCTTACCTAGAAATCGATGAATGTAGCATTCTTACCATATTTCAGGCCAGTCCATAAGCTAAAACCTATAAAAGAAAAATAATAAAAATGTGAACACTAAAATAGTGTGTTGTCTCCCACTTAGTGCTTGATTTAATGTCGCAGCATAACGTGGCTGTGTTAGTTACTTAGACTTCACCAACAATCCCATGGGTTGCCTCCCATGCAGCGGTTGATTTAACGTTGTGGCACGATGCGGGTATCTTGATTTCTCAAAATTCATTAAGATACCCATAAGAGTACCCTCGAGGGTCATCAATACAATCAATCATCGATACCACCCTCATATCAGCAGGCTGTTGTATTGATTTTTGGATGTTAAATGTGGCCTCCTCACTGTTGACTCTGAATTTCAGCTTTCCTTTCTCCATATCAACCATTGCTCTACCTGTGGTCATAAACAATCTCCCCAATATAATGGGCATCTCTATGTCAACCTCTCGATCCAGAAAGACAAAGTCAGTCGAGGATATGAAATTGTCCACTCTCACAATCACATCAAACAAAATGCTAACCGGTTACTTTATAGTGCGGTCAGACATCAACAACCACATTGAAGTCGGTAACGGAGAGTTCAAACCTAATTGCTTGAATATGGCTAGTGGCATCAAATTATATGGGCACCTAAGTCACATAAGGCTCTGGAAAATCGAGATGACCCTATAGTACATGGTATAGTGAATGATCCGAGGTCACCATTTTTCTGAGCCAAATATCTCATAGTGACTGCACTACAGGGGTGCAAGCCATCAACATCCTCAATAGTCCCTCCTTTATTCTTTGTGACCAACTGCTCATAACGCTCAACTTACACATCAATTTAGTGTAAGGCGAGTTGTCAATATATTTACCCAACTTTGGAGGCGGAGTCGAATCCATGAGGAACAGTGTGAGTGGCGATTAAACTAATTTGAAACTATATCTACAAGTTGAATTTAAACAAATGTTACGAAAAGAAAAATTAGGGGTTTTTATCAATCAAACAATAATTAAAGTTTCGACTTGCTTCAGAGCTCAAAAATAAAATTTCAATGGTTCAAATCAGTGATAGAGAGGAACTAGGGTTGTGATCACTATGACTATTAATCTCCATTTTATAATAACTAAAGTATTGGGTTCTCATGACTTGTGGGAAACACCAAATTATCAGTTTCGATAGTCCATCTAAGTGTTTCTCAACCTACTTAGATGTTGATCAATCTTGTTACAGCATTAATCGTTAGATGAGAACTTAACCTTCCAAAATCCTCGTTCATAATTCGCTACCTTTAGTTTATTTCTCAATTCAAGTAAATCAACATAAGGTAAGATCTATTGTATGCAACCAACAGAAAATAATTAATACAAAAGAATTATCAAGATGTTCCCACAATCACTCGAACTCTAACCAACTATTAAGACAATACAGGAGTAATCATAGATCCCACAACCCTAGTTGTGGGTTTTAGCTCCACACGAAAGAGAAAGCGATAACAAAAACTGAATTCATAATTCAAACTGATTAAACTTACAAAAGATGTAGTCAGAAATTTATTCTCTTCCCAAATTCAAGAAGAATATCGCACAACTAAACCAACGAATTGAAAATTCTAAGTTTTGAGCCCCAAAAAGTGGTGTATTTTTCTTTAGAATAAGTTAAAGATGTTCCACCCCCTCAATGAAACCCTAAAAGCTACTATTTATATCCGTAACTTAAGAAAAATTCAAAATTAAAAATTCAGATTTTTCTCCTTAGCGACGATATGTCTAACGGCTTATCAGAGATCTGATAGCTTATCAGACCATGTCGTCAGACATGATTCCTATTTCTTGTCTTCTGCTTATGTGTGACGACATACTTAATGGCCTATCAGACACCTGATGGCTTATCAGGGGATTTTGTTAGCTCTTCCTCCAAGTTTGATAATTTTTGCCTTAGGCTGACGGCAACTCCTAATGGCTTATCAGGGTTTTGACGACATATCAGACAATGTTTTCACATCTTTACTTCAAATCTCATGTATTGCCTTAGGCTTACGGCATTCTCGACGGCTTATCACAATTGTGATGACTTATCAGAGATGTCATCACACTTCTGCTCTAATTTCCTTATACTGTCTATAGCTGACGATGACTCTGATAGCTTATCACAAGGCTGACAACTTATCAGACAAGTCGTCAGCAATACTTCCCTCTCTACTTACTCAAAAATCAACTCTTTTACTTCCATTATTGCTGGTTCTCTTGCATCTTGACTTTTACTGCAATATCAAACAGAAAACAATCAAAAATGACAAAAGTTGCTTAAGACTTTGCAGTTATTCTTAGTTAAAAGCCTCAAATGTGTTAGCATCTGCTCACACATCAACACCTTCAACTTAAAATAATTGCTTGTCCTCAAGCAACTAAAACACAACTAAGAGGATACAAAGCACATTCGGCAGTCAATCATCCATTTTAACTCAAAACATATTTACCATCTCTATGGTCAATCATCTCAAACTTAATTGTGTTTCTTACTGAAAAGCAACAATCCAACACAAAGGAATCAAGCTATGGCATCAACTTAGCTAAAACAACCATGCATGTACCAATATTACACTATCCAAATAAGTTAGCAACTAGCAAAGTAACCAGTGTGTCCTTACAACAAAGAAGTCGCTCCTCACTCATATGTGAACTCAAGCATGTCAATGCATGGATTGTCAAGAAACACTCACTCTCAGAAAGAAGTTCCAGTCAATACATGCCAAATACCATAAGCTTTCCCTTATTTTCATTACCGAGGCTTTCAGAAAGTTAAGTTAGGATCACTATAGGACTTTTCTTCAGCTTGAAATGTAGGCTTGGGGATGGTATGATACACAAGGATATTTAAAATATATAAGCCTCCTTGGTACTACTTTATTTTTGGGGTCTTACTTATCAACCTTTACCTTATTTCTCCCTTTCTTGATTAAAGCACATTCAAGCTAGGTGCAGTTTTTATTCATTCATTTTCTTTTTTTCACAACTTTTCTTTTTTTTCATTCTTTTTCTACCACACCTAGCCTTGTATATTTCTTTTACCCTTCTTCATACTCACTTTACATCACGCACCCCTATGATAGCCACCCTCAATTTAGGATATTTACCTAAGTCAAACTGCACAATGCCAAAGGAGGACCAGGGCCAAAATAGGTTCATTGTGATACAATGGGAAGGTGATAGCTATAATAAAAAGAATAGGCATTAAGGCTCAAAAGCAGGATCAAGGGATATTATTCACATATGGAAGGTCATTTAGGCTAAAAGAGGACTAATATCAACAACGACCTATGATCCTTTCCTATCGCTATCCTACAACCAAGGCAAGACCAACCGGGCAAGTTCTGAATTTAACACACAACAGGAACTAGGTAGTATCTCACACACATATGGCACAAAGGTGCATCACAAGCTACTACCTATTTGGTTCATGCAATTGTTTAGCAATGGTTATCATGTCACTAGTACTAATTCCATAACAAGATGCACAGTGGTCACACATAAATTCATATCACACAGTTATAAAACAGACCATTGGAGAGGTGTTTAAAAATCAACAAAAACATGTTAACTGCCTAAGGTACTTGTATTTTTCCTAGTCAACTATAACATTTTACAATAAATCATAATACACCTAAACAGGCCGGCTCTACTAGGAATAGGACTCTAGGGAAAAAAGGCATGACAACAAAAACCCCTAGAGGACATCAACACCTATAAGTAGCCCCACCCTCAACTTAAAATTATGTAATGTTCCCAATGCGTCAAACCAAAACAAGAGAGTTAGAACATACCTGTGGCACCATGGGTGAGAAGACCTGATGTCAATCATATAATACGAATACAAATAATAAAATACCTTAGGTTGCCTCGAAAGTAGTGCCTAATTTAATGTCACAACACGATTAGGTTATCTTGACTACTTAGAATTCATCAAGATACCTTAAAAGTGCTTCATCCTTTATCCCTCCACTTAGATAATTTGAATCATCGATCCATCTTTCGATTTCTATATTTTTTAGGTTCGTTGGGCAAATGTGAAAGCATGATAAGGAAAGTTCTATCACACCTCTTCGAAGACTTAAACCGCTTGACCAATTTTGCATCAAACTTTTGTGTGGACTTATTTGGCAATGGTGAGAATCTTAAAAAGCCATTAAATGATCATTGATCTTTAAGCTTCTTGGTCTTCAAGATTGGGGTTGTATTATACCCTTTCAAAAAGACAAACTCCAAAATGTAGGAATTTTCCTCCTTATTTCAAAATTTATCATTTGTTTAGGTGATTCGACTTTCATCACATCCACCAAGCATAATATTGAAAAGTGATTCGAGTGAGGTCTTCTCCCTAATTTTGGAGTTGCGTCCTTCTTGACCTCTTCACCCTGAATTGGGTTAGAGTCTTTATAAGAGATTGGCTTGGTTTCTTCTTTTGCCTTTAGCACTATTTTCTCAATCTTAGCATCATCTCTCATGGTTTGTTTGGTTGGTTGGCAAATCACCGAGGGTTGCTCATCATCAAGCTCAACATCAATATAGGGTTTTTGCTTCTCATCTTCACACTCTTCCATTATTTTAAATAATTTCACAGACAAGATATTATCTAAACATAATATAGAAGAATGTTTTAAATGATTGACCACTATATCTATCTCCTCATGAATGATTGGATTCATGTCTTGATGCATATCATATACGATATCATACGTTTCTTTCTGAAGATCCAACATTCGTTGAAACATAGCTTCAATGCCACTCTTACCGGTGCTTTGTTCTTCCTTTTCTTGACCATAAGACCTATCAAACTCATAAAAAGAACTAGAATTTAGGTTAGCACAATAGGGGGAGGGGACAAGTGGGCAATCACTCCAATGTCTATTTCGACCACTATATAAAGAAAAATTATACTCCCGGTAGGATGGAGATGGTGCATACATCTCTCTCCGGGGAGCATATCTACAATCTTGCCAAAAGTGAGGTCCATCACAATATGGACATGGATCATCAAGATAAGATTTTTAACCACCAAGATCATGTTCATTCCACGATGTCATAGTAATAAGTAAACTAAAATAAAAATCTACCTAACACAAGAAAGAAAAGAAAACTAAAAATAAATATTTACAAGTTTGAATTCAAGCAAGTAGGCTAAAATTCTAAACCAACTCAATACGCCGAATTGTTCCCCGGAAACAGTGTCATTTTTTATAGCGCTCAACTTACACGTCAATTTAGTGCAAGGCGGTCGTTATCAATATATTTACCCAACTTTAGAGTCAGGGCCGAATTCACAAAGAACAATGTGAGTGGCGATTAAACTAATTTAAAACTATAGCTACAAGTTGAATTTAAACAAATGTTGTGAGAAGATAAAATGGGAGTTTTTATCAATCAAACAATAATTAAAGTTTCGACTTGCATCAAAGCCTAAAACTAAAATTTTAATGGTTCAAACCAGTGATAGAGAGGAACTAGGGTTGTGATCACTATGATTATTAATCTCCATTTTATAATAACTATAGTACTGGGTTCTCATGACTTGTGGGAAACACCAAATTATCAGTTTCAATAGTCCATCTAAGTGTTTCTCAACCTACTTAGATGTTGAACTCCCTAATTCTCTCAAACTTAGGAAATCATTCTATTAATACTGATTTTATCTCAAGTTGATCAATCTTGTTACAACATTAATCATTAGATGATAACTTAACCTTCCCAAATCCTCGTTGATAATTCGTCACCTCTAGTTTATGTCTCAATTCGAGCAAATCAACATAAGGCGAGATCTATTGTTTGCAACCAACAAAAAATAATTAATACTAAAGAATTATCAAGATGCTCCCACAATCACTCGAAACCTAACCAACTATTAATACAATATAGGAGTAATCATAGATCCCACAACCCTAGTTGTGGGTTTTAGTTCCATACAAAAGAGAAAGCGATAACAAAAACTGAATTCATAATTCAAAGTGATTAAACTTATAAAAGATGTAGTCAGAAATTTATTCTCTTCCCAAATTCAAGAAGAATATCCCACAACTAAATTAAAGAATTGAAAATTGAATTCTAAGTTTTGAGCCCCAAAAAGAGCTGACTTTTTCTTTAGAATAAGTTCAAGATGTTCCACCCCTTCTATCAAACCCTAAAAGCTGTTATTTATATCCGTAACTTAAGAAAAATTTGAAATTAAAAATTTAGATTTTTCTCCTTAGCTGACGACATGTCTGACGTCTTATCAGAGATCTGATAGCTTATCAGACCATGTCGTTAGACATTATTCCCATTTCTTGCCTTCTTCTTATGTGTGACGACATGCTGACGGCTTATCAGGGGATATCGTCATCTTCTCCTCCAAGTTTGATGATTTCTACCTTAGGTTGACGGCAACTCCTGATGGCTTATCAGGGTTTTGATGACATATCAAACAATGTCATCACTTCTTTACTTCAAATCTCATGTACTGCCTTAGGCTGACAGCATTCTCGACGGCTTATCAAAATTGTGACAACTTATCAGAGATATCATCATACTTCTGCTCCAACTTCCTCATACTGTCTACAGCTAACGATGACTCTAATAGCTTATCACAAGGCTGACGACTTATCAGACAAGTCGTCAGCTATACTTCCCTTTCTACTTACTTAGAAATTAAATCTTTTACTTTTATTATTGCTGGTTCTCTTGAATCTTGACTTTTACTGCAATATCAAATAGAAAATAATCAAAAATGACAAAATTTGCTTAAGAATTTGCAATTATTCTTAGTTAAAAGCCTCAAATGTGTTAGTATCTGCTCACACATCAACTTCTTCATAGACGTAGAATATCCAGGAATCTGCTCCAACACCTTGAGAAGAGAAATATTCAGGCTCAATTTTTTTAGTATCTCAATAAATCACTAAAAATTTCCTTTCTTTTTTTTCTGCTTCAGTCGCTGAGAAAAAGGCAGGGGCGGCCTTAGAATCTGTCTTATTTCTTGCTCAACAACTAGACCCTTACCTCTTCTCTTGGCAACTGCATTATCACTACCTTTTTTCTTTCCTAGCTCCACAATAAGTGTCTCATCAATATCAACTTTTGTAACAGGTAGTGGGGGATAAATAGTAGTAATTCCACTCCTCATGGTAATGGCAAGAACATGATCATATTTCTTCGAATTCTGTACAGTGTTGCTCAGAAGGGTACCTGGCTGCTTTTGGTTCAGAGTTGCTGACATCTGCCCAAACTGGTGCTCCAACTGCTTGATAATAGTTGCATGAGATTCAACCTTTTGGTTCAATCCTAAAATGTCAGCCTTAATCTTCTTAAAGCTGATCTCCTAATTTTCCTGACCCTTCACCAGCTTAGCCAACATCTCTTTTATTCTTGATTTGGCATCTTGACTACCAGGCGGAATATACCTAATCTACCTTCTCTCTATAGTCATATTTCTTTCTCCAATCACCATCTCTCTCTATCTACTAAAGTCTCTATATCTGTCATAGTAGTTCCAACCTTTGTTCCCTTGTCCTTGGTATCAAAAACTCACTAACTGACGATCCAGATAATTTCTTCGTCTTCCAATTCAGACTCATAAGCTTTAGAAGTTTACCCCAATGCTGTTACTATATTTATTTTCTTAGAATTCACTGCTGCAAGCTATTTTGCTAGTACTCTTAGATCAGTTCTTAGTAATACAATCTCTTGCGCTACTAAGTCATCAGGTACTTCTAGTCACAGGAGGCACCAATAGCATATATGCCAAATCCCCTCTCAGCCTCCAAAGTTTGCCACCCTAGGTTAGTGAGTGATACATAATCTAACATCTCCAAAGATGTCTCCCGGTATAGTTTTATAAAAGCTCCTCCAGATATGGTGTCTACCATAGATTTGGAGCTGATAGTCAAGGCTTGATAAATATCTCTTATAAGCTCACCCCTGATATCCGATAGTTAGGCACCATACTTAGTTTCTTATTAAACCAGAACTATGCCTCATACATAGATTCTGATTGCAGCTGCCTGAAATTATAAATCTCGTCCTTAAGTTTCAACATCCTGGATGAAGGAAAGAATGTGTTCAAGAATTTCCTACACAACTTGTTCCATGTAGTGATAGAGCCTCTTGGCAGTTCCCCTAATCATACAAATGTTTTTCCTGTAAGTGAGAAGGGGAACAACCTCAATCTAAGTGCTTTCTGATTCACCCTTGGTTTTGTATATAAACTGCAAATCCTGATAAAATTTGCAAGGTGCGAATTTGAATCATCTGTAGGAAGACCTGCAAACACACCTATTAAATTTAAGAATTGGATCATTATGATCGTTATTGATGCCTGGGTAAAAGAGGAGGTATAATGGCTCCAGTCTCTGCCGGTTCAACGTATCCCAAATCTTCTTCATTATCTATATATGGATACACATACTAATATGCTGGGATCACTTAAACACGAGCACCTCTCTCTCTATTCTAATTTCTATTAAGTGCTCGATCTACTTTTTGTCTCTGCTAAGCTAGCTCTACCTCCTGAGCTAATCGCTGAGCCTCTTCTGTTGCCCTCCTCTCATTCTCAGCTTGAACTAAAATTTAACCAATATATTTATTAATAATATCCTCTACTCCATCGGGAGGGGGAAGAGGAGGAGGTAAAACATTATGAATCCCTTCAAGATTATCATCTCTTTTTTATTCCACCATCCTACTAGGTATTTGTAGGATCCTCTCAGGATTAGGATTACTGGGAGTAAGGGACTGCCTCTACTCCATGTGCTAGGCATACACCGATGTATTCCCAACTAAGAATATAAATAAAAAGAAAACCTAAAAACTACAACAACTTTTATTCATAAATAAACACTATATTCCCTGACAACGGTGCCAAAATTTGGTGATGTCCAAGCTACAGCTCCTCCCAAAAGATGATACGGTCGCTGCCAAATATAGTAACCCAACAAAGGTTAGGTTTGAATCCCAAGGGAATACGTGGAATTATGGATCTCAGGTTTTGTAATCAACGAGCGGAAATAGAAAAGTAAATGGGGGGATTTGAGTATCACTATCGAACTAGTAATGAATATCAACTTTAGTTGTAATCAGTCGTAAGTGAACACTAAGATTATGTTCCCCTTAGATTCTCAACTATGTAGGCTTATCGTGCTATGTTGAACCAACCTGATACCATGCATGCAGAATTGAAAAGTTATGTACCTTCTATAGTCTTTTGGACGAGTAAAAGGATTTCACCCCTTACCTTTTGAGTCTCAGGATGTCACCTTACTAACCCTTATCTTAATCCCAGTTAACTATTACATTTTGAGTCTCTAGTTATTAGATAAAACCTAACCATCTTACTAAGATAAAATCTAGAAAAGTGGATCGACAGTTAAACTCGAAATTACGATTGTCTTTATCTTTTCCTAGTCACTACTCCTCTTTTGGAGTAAGTAGCAATATCTATGGGGGATCCTAATATGTGCACCCATTAATAAAACTATTATAGTGAATATAAATTAATACATGCATGGGTATCAGTTCAGAACAACATTAGCACTTTCTCTACTTCATCAATCCGCCAGGGTTTCCACAACCCTAGCCATGGGTTTTAGCTGCTCGTGCTTGTGAAGTAATCAATAACATTCATAATTGAAAGCATAGATGAAATCACAATAATAAGAAGTAGAAAACCCCACAACCATAAGTGAATTAATCAACTGAAGTTAATAAGAGAATTCAAAGATCAAAATCGAATCTTGGAATTAATATATGTTTATGAATATCAAAAGTGTGTTACTTCTACTAAAAACACATAAAGGGTATTTATAGTATATGGGGAAACCCTAAAATGAAATCCCAAACAAAATAGGAGAAATAGGTCAGTGGCCACTTATGGTCTCTACTTGCACCCTAGCCCTGGGCGCAGGTAGCACTTGCAGCCTACAGGGTGGGCGCAAGTGCTAGGACCGAAAATCCTGCTAGTCATCTCTCAGAATTTTGGACTTCTGGAACTCGGTTTGCCTACATATGGCCTATATATACTACTTGCGGTCCACATATTGACTTAGCAAGTGTTGGGGGTCATCTTTTTAGCTCTTCTTCAATTCCCAAATAAGTTTTGATCACGACCAAGCCAGAAAGTGTCCCAACATCCATAATTGCTCAAATAAGTATCCAAAAACACTTTTATCCTCCTTTTCATGAACTTATCATGAAAAACATGTTTTTTCTATAAAACATACCCAAAATACATTATATCTAACAAAACAACCTCAGAAACTTGCATATTTTCCTTGCTTTAAGCGCCGATAGTACTATATTCTTATAGCACATCACCTTGGCATAGATATTGAGCCTAGTTACTCTATTCTTCTGCGATATAATTCATGATTTAATAGGGTCGAGGTTGTTTTGCATGGGTGGATTTAGAAATTTCTTATTTTGGAACTTGTTCGGCCTAATAAGACTTCGTGGAATGCATCTTCTTAGTGATATGTATCTATGGATATTCATTATTGTAGATTGAGCATGAGGTTAACCAAATTTAAGATTAAGTTGTATTTTGTTGAGTTGCTCGAGTTTTAGTCATCGCTAGTAGTATTTGCAGCCTTGTTGAGTTCTTGGTTATGCCTTGATACTTTATGCCTTCAACAAATGTGGAACTGGATGTTTGTGTGTTCAACTATTGTTTTTCCTCCATTTTGATTTTTTTCTTCAACTATATATTAGTTTTAGCTCTTGCAGGGACTGTTGTGGGATACCCTAATTTATAATAGTAAGGTCGATTTGAGTATTTGGCATTATTTGAGACTTGTCGGCTCAAGTATTGGATTTTGATTCTTGTGAATGACAACTTAGAAGTTGTGCTAAAATTTTTAGTATGTATGCTTACTCATCTACAGGATTTGTTTGGGTAGTTGGGATCGAGTAGTTTGGCTTTAGTTCTGAAGTTATAGTTTTGGATTGTGTAACTTAGTTGCAGCATTAATTTCAAGTTCGACTCGGCTGACATTTATCATCAGGCTAGCCAATAGATTATGGTTGACAGATATTTAGATTATAGCCCGTTGGCACCTAATGATGGTTCCTTCTGCTTTTGTCCTTGGTTCTCAATTTTTTTCAAAATTTTGGATTGTTTGGGATTAGAAAGGTGTCATCCTCATTTTATGGGCTATTATGGAGTGAATCATTCAATTTCATGAGTTGGTGCTTTGAATTTTTGATTATCAGTTTGAGGGTCATTCGGACTAGTTGTAGCCTAGGCAGGAGATCGTTGGCTTTGAACATCTCCCTTTATCAGTATAGGTAGCACCTTATAGGCTTATTCTTATGCTTGCCTTTATGGATTTTCAATGGATCAGCTCCAGCATTTCGAGGATAGTGTGATGTCTTTGCACGGATGAGACTCGAATGACTATTGCGTGGTTGGGAGTAGATAGTAGGTTTGGAAAGGCAAAGGAAAGTTATATCTAGGTATTGGAGTTGGTTGTATGATTCATGTTTTTTATTTCCTTGGCTTGATTGAGTTGTCACTTGGTTATGCTTCTATTGGTGAGATATCAGTGTGTTATGCCTTGGATTTGCATGCATCATCCATTCTCGATTCAGTTGGAGGTCAGTCAGTTCTTGAGGTTGAGTTTTGGTTGTTTGATAGGTAAAGTAGGAGAGCTTGTTAAAAAAGAGTTACCTATGGAAAAATTCCTTTAAAGTGTTGTCTCTTCTATGAGGTTATTTGGAGAGTCTTGCTTGGAGCATGCGGGCCCAGCACCTCATCCCTTCGAGCTTTCATGATCTCTTTGTCCATTGACTTTTAGAGATGAAAGTCCTTTTGGTAATGGAAATTGTGATGACCCTTTAGGTCATTTTCTTAATTGTTATGCATTTTCGGTGATGCGAGCCTTCTCACAGCAGCTATAACTCACTTATGACTTACCAGAACTGTCAATTCATGTGATGACCTAATTTCTCAGGTCATGATGGTACCTACTATGACACACCAGTAAGGAAGCCAACTTGTAGTTTGAAACAATTAGTAACAGACTATCAGGAGAAATAGAAGAAAACAGCAGAATAAATATGAAAAAAGACTAATAAATGTAAGGCAGTTCCAAAACCTGGTGGAATCAGTACAAGAGCTTCTAATACAATAAGAGTACAAAAATGAAATACTAAATAAATATACGGGTACAACCCATCTCTGAATACTACATAGAAATTAGTCCAATCAATAATAGGGGAAGTAGTAAGGCTCTGAATGTTAAGAGCTCACCCCCAATCTCCTGCCCATATCTGCTCCACACGACACGTACACAAACAACATGAACTCATACTATGATCTACAGGTTATAAAAGTGTAGTATGAGTACCAAACATATAGTACTCAATAGGCAACTGTCGACTGAGCTCCAAAGATAATGGAAATACAAATAACATAGAGAGCAGAAATGTAAACTACAGGAAACTATGTAGGAAGCTAAATACACTAAGGATAAAGAGGCAGTAAGGATAATCTATCTTACTCTAGCCGTAAATAGGAACAAAAGCACTATACCGTATATCACAGGCCAATATACAGATAAAGGGTAGAAGAATGATATATATATATAGATATATTAGTGTACAAGTCCAAGAAATTCATATACAATATGAAATAAAGAAAGATAGAGATATACAGCAATATCATATCATGTCCTCTTAAACAAGTGGGAAACTAGAGCTGGAATAATCAGGGTCCCTAATCATAATGTCTACCATGAGATAATTATCCATAATATAATAACCGTAAAAGAAAGAAATTAAAATCATACCTCAAATCTCAGTACCAGTCCATAATCAAGCCTACCACGAACTACCTATAATAACAACAATAAAGTTTGGGGCTAATTCAGACAAACAGTACCTAACCGACCCTCATAAACTGGAAGGTTCAATCAATACACAACAAACAACATTTATAACCTATACCTATGCAACCCTCCATAAGGCGAATATATATAGGAACCAAACAACATACCAGTGATAGATAATACGCATATATGAATGAATGCAATGTAAATCCATAGTATCATAACCAATCCAAGTGTCATAACATACCTAATGTATACACCTCCTCCAGCTCGACCGCTTGCAAAGGTAGGACCTACAGTAACCTCTCTTCTCTGACACGATGGCTCGCAGACAAAAGGGCCCCAACGGGGTTCAGGAGAACCTGTATACATTGACATAGTCCAAATCTAGAATCTCTAATGATCATCATCATCAATCTCCTTTGTCTAATACTGAATATATGTATATAAAATAGATGCATGGACTCAGATCGTGGATATAAGAGAGTGTAAGTTGGTAAATTCATTACCCGAGTCAACTCCGTGACTAAATCATCATAAATAGTAAAAAGAATCAGAATCTCTTACTACTGAAGTAAATAGTAGTGGTAAAACCATGGACTAGAATTTGCATCAGTCAAATTTCTAAAACATTATTTTAGCTCCAAAAGTTTGTAAATCTTAAAGTAAATTGGTATGATTCCCTTTTATAAAGAACCCATTTTAAGATTAAAAAGTAGGAATAAATATTTTATAGAAAAATAGTAGTAAAATCATAATTTATCCAGATTCGTACCACTAAGTGAGCATGAATGTACCAAGCCTATGCATGCCATCACCAGTATTCAAATAATTCAATCATAAATATTTAAGAATTAATAGACTAAAACCACTTCATTTATATGGATAGTATACTAACCTGGAGTCCAACTGGCATCGTAACATGACCTCTGGCTCAATAGTACATACCATCATAATATCAACATTATAAATTGGGAAACTATGATATAATCTAATAAGTCAAGTAATAACCTTGTACCAAAGGATACTTAGCATTGACTATGGTTAACATTTTTATAATCTAGGGTGATAGGCTTTTATCACTATAACACACATTTCATCTTAAGAATCAGTTCGTCCTTCTATCCCCAAACTCATAAATTAAGTTAAGCCACGGTATCCTACCCATAATTATGTCCTATCATTCTTACCAAGAATAAATTATATATCATACACTATCTCATAAAGAAAAGTAGACCAAAGTTTACCTCAATGTCAAACTGCAAGTTCTTGAATAATCCACAAATCATCTTCCTTTTCTCCACAATCTTGAAATGTCACTACACTATCAAGATAATAATCTACACATCATTAGGAGTAAAACAAGGCCCATATTACTATATTAAGGGTCGGGTTGGAATTTGGGTCAAGAACAGGCCTACGGGGCCCACAAATAGAATCCAAAATTGAATCTATCACAAGGTCCCTCCAAGGACAAGGAATGTATGCTCAAAAGTATAGCACAAATGGTGCATAAATCAGGACACAAATCAGACCCTAAGGTCTTGGGATTTAAGACTTGATTTCTAAGAATTTGGTAATGAAATAGGATAAAAATTGACTGGAAAATTAACGAGAAATGACTATGGAGTGTTAAGCTAACTTACCTTAGCTTCAATGGATGATTCCCCACTTTTAATCTTTTTAAGCTCTCAAAATAGTGTACAAATGTGAAGAAGATGATGAAACATTGGGTGAATAAGGGGATTTAATAATCCCCAAATGCCTTATAAGCGGCCACCCAGTAACTTACGCGACTGTCGCTTAAGAATATCCTCGATCACTAAAGTGGTCTGGCATAGGATGCAGGTATCGCTAAACTGATGCCTAGGCCTCTTAAGCGATATTTGCTAAAGCAAACATTGATGGCTTAAGCGAACCTTGGCCAAACAGCCAAGGCTGCAAAAGTGACCCAATGTCACTAAAGCAATGAACTTCTAAGCTGTCAAATGGCCACTTAAGTGGCTACACCAATAACCTGATGCAACAAATTTTCTAAGTCTAAAATGGAGTTTGATTGGGTGCTCGAGATTTCTTAGGAACCCCGTGTGCACAAATGAACTATTCTACCATACTAAATTTGAAATTCCAAACTCAATTAAATCATAAAAACTTTCATCCGAAATTATTTCAACTAAATATGGGACCCACACCTATAGTTCTATTTTTTATTGAATCAACCCAATAACCCAAAATGAGTTCAAAATCCTGGGGACCTGAACCAAGGGTCCACCTAGTGTAAAATCAACATTTTGAAGTTTATGGCGTTGTCAGAATTCCCATCCAAGGTTGTCTACTAGGTGTTTTGATTTGAGACTAATTCCATAACAACGAAAGATCCAAAATAAGGAAATAATCCTAAAACCCAAACAAACTATTTGATGATCGAACTGATAGTTCCAACAAGTCACAAATGACCTATAATTGTCGTGGAAAGGCTTGAAATATTGTAAATATGCATAAATTGAGAAACTAACCTAGAGGATTATTACAATTCAATTATTAAGTAGTTTTTTTGGGTTTTAGACTCATTTTCCTATTTTGGAGTTATTGTGTTAAGAAATTGGTTTGGAAATGAGCTTTAATGAGAATTTCAAAAGCTCCATAAGCTTTAAAATATTTAATTTATTCTAGGGGGACCCTTGGTTCATGTTCCAAGACTTCTGAACTTGTTTTGGGCTATTGGGTGGATTCTATGAAAAATTAAACTATAGATGTGGGCCCCATATTTAGTTAAAATGATCTTTGATGAAAGTTTTATTGGTTTCATTGAGTCTGGATGTCGAATTTAGTCGGGTAGCATATCCCATTTACGCGTATAGGGTTCCAAAAGAATCTCGAGCACCCGGTCGAAGTCCATTTAAACTTAGAAAACTCGGATGCATCAAGTTCCTGGTGCAATCTCTTAAGCGGCCAAATGACTGCTTAAGCGATAGTCACTTTAGCGACCCTAAGCCGCTTTAGCGACCTTGGCCATTGGGCCGAGGTCTGGTTAAGTAGACGTTACTTAAGCGGTAAAAGTTCATTTTGGCAACCCCACTTTTTTTACCTGGACACTTAAGCGATAGATGTGCTATGGATTAATAGTACTTACAATTCTTAAACTTGCAGAATATGCATGTAATTACAGTTATTTTGTTAGATTTGAGTGTTTTTGGTGTGATTTTACAGGAAACTAGGTTTAGATTGGTAAACAAAAGAAAAAAATAAAAATCTAAAGTTTTGGGCTACTTATCGAGGAACTTACTGGGAGTAGGTGCCACTTACTTAAATAGGTGGTATGTGAGTTAATGCTACACATTTGAGGCTTTTAACTAAGAATAATTGCGAAGTCTTAAGCAACTTTTATCATTTTTGATTGGTTTATGTTTGATTTTGCAGTTTAAGATGATATGATAGAGAACCAACAAGAATGGAAGCAAAAAAGTTGAAATCTTAAGAAATCTGAAGAAAAGGGTGGCTAACGACATTGGTGATAAGTCGTCAGCCCTATGATAAGTTATCAAGTTTGTCGTCAGTAGTAAACAGAGAATTGGCCTAAGTTAGAAGATGTGACGACATTTTGTGATAAGTCATCAAGGGTCTGATAAGCTGTTAAAAATATCGTCAGCCTGAGGCAGCACAGGAGAAATGAAGCAGAGCTTTGATGACATTTTGTGATAGGCCATCACGAAGCTGATAAGTTGACAAGTTTGTCGTCAGCCTTAAATAGGAAGAGCCAAAACTGAAGAAAGAGCTGACGACATTTGTTATAAGTCGTCAGCCTCCTGATATGCTATTACAAATGTCGTCACCTAATCTGAAGGATTTCTAAATTCTATTATTTTGTTTTCATAATTAGGGTGAACTATTTAAAGCTTTATTTTAGGGTTTTCTGGAGAAGTTCCGCACATTGAGTTTTGATAATAATTTTGATATTTTCTCTCTAATTTCTTGGCTTGAAAAAGCAAATACTTTGAAGAGATTATTATCATTATTATTCTGGGATTTTTCTTTGTGATCTAATCTGAGAATCTCTAGTTTCTATTCATCTTGTGGTAAGTTTATCTTTCAAAGCATGAATTCATCTAGTTGCTTCAATTTTTACGTCATGAGTGGCTAAATTCCTTTAACCTAAATTATGGGAACTAGGGCTAGGTCTTGATAAGGTTCTAAGTGTTCAAGATTCAAAAGGTGGTAGGATTTCTTGATAATTCTGAGGTTTTAATTAACGTTTGTTGGTTGCAAACAATAGATAACACCTGCTTTGGTTTAATTGAGAAAGAAATAAAATATATTGGAAATTGAATTATCAACAAGGACTTGAAAATACTCCGTTTAATAATCAGTGCTGTAACAAGGTTGGTTAACCTAAGGTAAAATTTGGGCAGTGAATATAAATCCTCTAAGTCCGAGAGGATTAGGTAATTAAATGCTTAAGTAGGTCAAGAGACATTTAAGCATAACGTCCATAAAGATAACTTATTGTCCTACCTACCGTGAGAATCTTGAACCACCGTTAGCATCTGTCAAGTACCGGAAGTCCTAGCGAACATAATTCTTGTTTTTCAGACACTCTTGATTACGAACACTGATTAAAGCAATCGACAATTACTTGTTAAACTCAAAACACCCATTTTATATTTTCATGCCAGTTGTTTGAATTTAACTTGTAGCTTTAGTTTCAAACTAGGTTAATCGCCACTCACATTATTCCCTGTGGATTCGATCCCGACTCCAAAGTTGGGTAAATATATTGACGACGACCGTCTTGTACTAAATTGACGTGTAAGTTGAGCATTATCAGTAGGTGCCTAAGTAGGTATTAGAACTTGAAGTCCAAAGGCTCAAGAGCAGGAAAAAGAAGACCCTAACACTTACTAAGGGTACCTATGGCCCGTAGTGCCACCTATGATCCGTAAGTGTCAGAGTAGGTTGCAGAACCATAAAATCTATAGAGTTTTCAACATTTTGGGATGTTATGAAATGAAATATGGGAATGAGTTAAGCCTGTCAAGACAATATACACACTTGGATTAATGCACAAATTGTATAAGTTATCATGGAATCAAATTTAAAAAAAAAAATATATATATATATATATATAAGAACTTGAAATTCGAAGCATTCCACAACCTAGTTTACATGAAACCATATGTAGACATAGATTGAATTCAAATTACTAAGGGATAACATGGATTAAATTCATCTTGAACAAGCGAAATTCCATAATGAAGGAAAAATTCATACTTTAAATCAAAGAGAGGGTTTTTGGGCTCAAGGGGAGAAAGGAACCCGTTGATGAATACCCCACATACCCTAATTGGACAAATTCTTAAAGAATTATTGATGAAATTTTGAAATCAGAGCTTAAATTTGTGAGTTCTTGAAAGAAAATCTTGAATTTTATTTTTGGGATAAGGGAGGGTTTCTACATGAGTTATTCTGATGATACAGGGCAAATAATGAGTTTTAGGGTGTTATAAGTCATGTTTTGGATGATTGTGGTTGAGGGAAAAGGACCAAATTACCCCTTGGACCCTTTAATTAAGAATAGTGAGGGAATAACCTCTACGGTGCAGACCCTAGTCTGGGGGAATATCCTCCATAACGCTGACCTTATTCTGGGGGAATGGCCTCCACGATGCAGACCTATCGCAAAACCTTACTATTTCTAACAAAAATGATCATAATTTTTTGCTCAGGTATCGGATTAAGGCAAAATTGGTATCATTAGGAAGCTAATTCAATTATCTATAATTTGATGGGTCTCTATCTGCAAAATTCCACATATGTAAAAAATTATACATATTCAAAGTTGACCCATGTAGAATCGAATACCAAAATTCGGCCAAATCAAATGTTCTTAACTTAACTTTTCTCTAAGTGATTTCTATGATTATTTTCACCTAATAAGTACTCTTCAAACTAGGATAATGATCATGACTCATGTATTTAAATACAAATCATAGGAATAGAGTTTACATACATAGGAATGATGGTTCAATGTATAGCCCAAAAATGCAAGGTGTTACATTGGTCCTCTTTGGACATTATGCAACTCAACTTAGATAAATTGCCTAAGTTAAGAGTGGCTATCATAGAGGTGTGTAATGTAAAATAGGTATGAAGAAGGGTAAAATAAGAGAAAAGATAGTAAGGCTGGGTGGGGTAGAAAAAAATAAAAAAGAAAAAGAATAGAAAAATGTGAAAAAGAAAAAAAAGAATAAAATAAACCACACCCAACCTAAATGTGCAAATTAAAGAATAAAAGGGAGAAATAAGAGTGGAATAAAAAAAAATGGTTAATAAGTGGGACCCCAAAGTAAGTGTAGTACCAAGGAGGCTTAGTCACTATAAATGTCCATATGTACCATACCAGCCCTTAAGACTATATTACAAGATGAATAAAGTCCTATAGTGATCCTAATCTGACTGCTTGAAAGCTAAGGTAGAGAGACAAAGAACAAGTCTATGGTATTTGATACACATTGATTGGAACTTCTTTATGAGTGTGAGTGTCTCTTAGTTGTCCCTACATAGACATTCATGATTTCATATAAGTGATTGGGACTTCTTTTTTTGTGAGGGAACATGGGTTGTATTGCTAGCCACTTACTTGTTAGGGTAGTGTAACTTGTATATATGCATAGTTGTTTGTTGCTGCTGTAATGCCATAGCTTGATTCCATTGTGTCACATTGTTGTTCTTCATTGATACACGTATTTGGTTTTGAAGTGTTAAGATATAAGGGGGTAATGATCTTGAGATTAAATTTTATGATTAACTACCATAGGTCTTTGAGGTTTCTCTTAGTGAAGTATCGTCATATCTTTTATTGTGTTTTTTATGCCTGGGGACATATAATATTCTAAGTTGAGGGTCTTGATGTGCTATGGATTCTTAGCACTTACGATGCTTAAACTTGGAGAAAATCATGTACTTATGGCTATTTTGTTGGATTTGATGTGTTTCTGGAGTGATTTTACAGAAAATTAGGTCTAGGATGCTAAACGGAAGAAAAAGATGAAAAGTTAAAGTTTTGGGCTATGCATCGAGGAACATACTGAGAGTAGGTACCACTTACTTAAGTAGGTGTCAAAACTTGAAGTCCAGAGGCTCAGTCAAAAGAAAGAAAGGCCCTGGCACTTACTAAGGCACCTACGGTACGTAGGTACCACCTACGGTACGTAGGTGCCACCTACGGTCCATAGGTGGAAGAGTAGGTTACAGAACCATGAAGTCCAGAGAGTTTTCAACATTTTTGGATATCAGGGCACTTACCAAGGACCACCTATGGTCTGCAGGTAGTACCTACAGTCTGTAGGTGACCTTAGTAAGTGGTCACCGACCTCAATTTTCCTAGATCGTTTCAAAATTATTTCCTGGGATTTCTATGTAACCTACTTACACTCCTATGATGTTTTTAGTCATTAGTATATTCTATTCATTAATTTTTAATATTTTATTTAGTATTTGATTTCTAGGGTTTCTTGTAATCTATAAATACCCTTTGTTTAGTATAGAGATGCTAAAGAGCTGAGATAGGCCCTTTGGGGCAAAGTTTACATTACTCAAAACATCTTTTGATTCGAGGATTGACTTGTAATCTTGGGATCTTATTGTTCTTGGTTTGTTATTCAATTTAAAACTTTGGGATTTCTTCTTTCATTATTGTAAGATTGATTCTGTAATTTTGTCTGTGGATTCCATGATAGGTCTTATAATTAGGAGCAGCTAATTTCCTTAGCTAGGGTTGTGGTAACCCTAATGGATTAACGAAGTAGAGGAAGCGTCAAGTCATTCTAGATAAAGATTCTTGCATGTATTGTATTTGCTTCATTTGTATTGATTTCTTAGCAGTGGACAATGTTAATATCCCACCTATATTCACTACTTGATTCACAAGAAAGGTAGAGAGTAGGAAAAGAAGATTGCAATAGTAATTTGGAAATTAATTTTTGATCCAGGCTAATCATCATCATCCACGTAAGATGATTATCTTTCATCTAGTAACTTGAGATTCAAAAATTGATAGTTAGCTGGGATCTAGGATAAGGGTTAGTAAAGAGACATCCTGACACTTAAAAGGTAAAAGGTGAAATCTATCAATGAGTCCACAAGATAGTTGGTGGTACATAACTGAATAATTTGACAGTGCACGATAAATCTACTGAGTTAGAATCCATGGGAAACACAATCCTAGTGTTCATTTTAGATTGTTTACAACCAAAAGCATCCAATTTTTCTTACTACAAAACCCTTTTTTTTTACTATTCCATATGCCTAGTGATTTAAATAAGTTCAAGAAAGATATCTGACGTATTCCCAATGGTATCGATCCCAACCTAGTTGGGTTACTTTACTTCACAGGAACTACTTTATCCTTTAGTTAGAGGTCTAGTTTGGGCGTTGATCAGCTATCAAGGAGCTACTTTAGTGGCAATCACTTAAGTGACCTAGTGAACACTTTAGCTGCACCTGGGTGTTAAATCCCCCTCTTCACTTGAATTTTGCATTCATTTTCTTAACCCTTTTCCATCATTTTTAAAGCATGGGACATGAGAAAGTGTATAAAATCATCCATTGAAGCTAAGGAAAGTTAACCCAAAACTCCCTGGTCATTTCCCATTATTTTCCCCATCAAATTCCTCATTTTTCATTGTAAATTCTTAGAAATTAGGTCTTAAAATTCTTAGACTTAGGGTCTGATTTGAGCTCCAATTTATGCTCCATTTGTGATCAACTTTTGAGCACACATTCCTTGTCCTTCTAGGGACTTCGTGATGGATTCAATTTAGGATTATGTTTGTGGACCTCGTGGGCCCGTTCATGATCAAAATTTTGACCTGACTTTTTCTATAACAATATGGGTCTCATTTTACTCCTATTGACCTGTAGGTTATTATTTTGATAGCATGGCAGTATTTCGGGATCGTGAAGTAAAGGCGAATGCTTTAAGGATGATTAAAGACTTACGATTCGACATTGAGTAGGCTTCGGTCTATTTTTTTTATGAGAAGGTGTATAATATAGATAGTATGCTAGATAAGAATGATAGAACATGGTTATGACTAACATATCATGATTTAGCCTAATTAGGGAATTTGGTATTATAAAGGCAACCCCACCCTTAAGGTAAAATACTTGTTGTGGTTATAGAATCCTATCACCCTTGATTATAAACATTTAACCATAGCCGATATTAAGGATCCTGTAGTATAAGTTTACTATTTGGCTAAGTGAATTGGATCATAGTTTTTGGAATGTAGTATTACTATTATACTAGTTATATACTGTTGGACCTGAGACCGTGATTATGATTCCAGTTGAATTCCAAGTGTGTATGTTGCCCTTAGAGTGGGTGTGATTCTAGTTTATGGATTCTTAGGCCCTTAGTATTGAATTGTTTAGATACTAGTGATAACATGCATACTTTTAGGTGCTATCATGCTCATTTAGGGGTACGATTTCAATCAAAATCATGATTTTAACACTATTTTCTTAAAAGGGATTTATTCCCACCTTTCACTTTTAAAATAGACTCTGTTAGAATGGGAATCAAACCATGTTACTTAAAGGTTTACGAGATTTTAAAACTAAAGATGATGTTTGAGAATTAGACCGAGACTGATTTTGAACCATGACTCTTTTACCACTACTATTTACTACCCACAATTACATCCTAACATTCCTATCTAACATGTAACATATATAAAACATCATCTTAAGAGAAGAGTAAATAGAAGTCCACCTCGAAGCTGAATCGCAAATTCTTGAACCATCCACAAAATATTCGCCTTCACTTTATGATCTCAAAATATCACCACGCTATCAAAATCATAATCTACATATCATTAGGAATCAAATGAGATCTATATTTCTATATAATATGTCAAGTCAAATTTTGGGTTAAGAACGGGCCCACAAGGCTCGTAAACAGAATCCAAAATTGAATCCCACGAGGTCTCACGAAGGACAAGGAAGATGTGTTCAATAGTTAAGCACAAACGAAGCACTAATCAGCTTTCAAATCAACCCTAAAAGTTTATGAATTCAAAGCCCTAATTTCTAAGAATTTATCAAGAAATCAAAGGAATCTTACCATGAATTCGAAGGGAAATCACGGAATAATAAATAACAAAGCTCCCCAAATCATCTAGAAGTTTCAATGCCAAGCTATCTAGACTTCAGGGTTTAGTTCTCTTGGAAATGGATGAGAAAATAGCAAAGACGGGTTGAGAAAGGGGTATTTATACCCATTCCAGGTTATTAGGTCTCGCTACCGCGACTCAAGTGTTGCGATCGCGATTCATACTTTGTAATCGTGACTAAGGCAAACATAGTAAATCGTATTTGGCAATCGTGACTTCTTCTTTGCGATTGCGATTCTGTAAAAAATGCTATTTCCAATCACGATTTATCCATCACGATCGCTGTCTCACCAGACCTAAAGTACCAGATATTTTTTAAGTTTGGAATAGACTTCGATCGAGGGTTCGAGATTCGTTTGGAACCCCATGCATGGAAACAAAATATGCTACCATACCAAATTCGACGTTCCGGACTCAATGAAACCATCAAAACTTACACTCGAGATCATTTCGACTAAATATAGAGCACACACCTATAGTTCCATTTTTCACATAATATGCCCAGTAGCCCAAAACGAGTCTGGAAGCCTCAGGACCTTAATCAAGGGTCCCCCTAGCCTAAAATCGACGTTCTAAAGCTAATAGAACTGTCAGAATTCTCATTCAGGGTCATCTACTAGGAGTTTTGTCTGAGACCAAATCTGAAATAGCAAAAGCTCTAACATAGGGAAATGAGCCTAAAATCCAAACGAATTGTTCGATCACCGAACCGATAGTTCTGGTAAGTCATAAATGTCATGTAGCCACTATGGGGAGGCTTGAAATGCTGGAAATGCACGCAAATCAAAGAAATAGCCTGAAGGGTCATTATAATATCCACTACTAAAATATTTTCGCCCGCGAAAGTAAATAGATAGAAAAATCTCAAAAGCTTGAAAGGACGAGATACTGGTCTCGCATGCTCTACGCACGACTTCCCAAATAACCTCCAAGAAGAGATAGTGCTTCCAAGGGATTTTGCCATAGGTATTCCTTTTTTAACCAGCTCTCTCACTTTACTTCCAAATAGCCAAACTCAACCTCCACCATAATTGATCTCCAACCGAATCAAAGAAGGTTGATGCACGCAAACCCAAACCACAACACACTGATACCATCTCGATACCCGCATGAATCAACAAAGGCTCATCCAAGCCAAAAGCAAACAAAGGTATGAGTCATACAACCGACTCCAATCCAAATATAACATTCCCTTACCATTCCACGTCTGTTATCTACCTCAAACCAAAAGGAAAATCACCTGAGTCCTACCCACACAATCTCAGCACAGAAAACTCAAAGAACCAAAACTGATCTACTAAAAGTCCATACAACAAATATGATAATAAGTCCATACAAATCTACCTGGGCTCCCAACATAGATAATTGAGGGTTGCTATCTAAGTTGATGCTGCAACTGGTCTGAATAATTCTCGAAAATAAATTCCAAGACACAACTACTTACCACTGAATGATCTGCTCTAGGATGTCCCATCAATCAAGAATAAAGCCAAGTTGAATCTAACTCAAGTATAATACTTCAACTGTCTAAGAATCTCAAAAAAACTGAATACCCGAGGTTAAAAATAAAGAAACCAATACCTGGTCCTTAGACTTTTATTTGAACACCTATCAACCATAATTCATCCAAACTCAAGAAGACCGAATAGGTAATCATGGAGTAGGCTCAGCCAGCCTACAAATAAAATCCTAATCAAGACAAATCTAAGAATGAAGAACGCACTCAAGCTCTACAACTCCAAGATGAAATCTCAACACCAAGGCCGAATCGCTTGATCTCAACTACCCAAATCAAACCTGAAGACGGGTAAGCATTCATACTCCAAATTTATCATAACTCCCGCATCGTCAATCTAAGGTATCAAATCCAAAATTGAGCCAACAAGTCTAAACTGAGGTCAAATACTCAAATCGACTATACTGCCCAAATTAGACACATCCGTTCTAAATCATATCGAGTTAAAATCAAAACATAGCTAGAGAAAAATATTGCGATAGAGAATAAATCAATGGCTGAAAAATACCAGAAATCAATTCCATATCAGTCTAAGGGCATGAACCACCAAAATATACTGAGAACTCACCCAGGCTGCAAATTGCACTAGCAATAAAAAAAACTCTAACAACTCAGAAAAATGCAACTTTAGCCGGAAACTAACCAATCCAATACCCCATCTCAGCAAGGAACACTCATAGGCACTGAACACCAAGGAGAAGCATTCCACCAAGTCTTATTAGGCCTAATAAATTTTGAAATGAGGGTTTCTTGAATCCACCCAAGCAGACCAATCATAACTCAATCAACCTATGAATCACATCACCAAGGAAGGAAAATACCAAACTCAACACCAATGTCAAGGTCAAGACCACCATCAAAAAATAAACAAAACAACTCAAGATAAAGAATTTAAAAATTGCCAACTTAAGAAGCGGTCAAAGGAAATAACATGTCTTCAACTCTTTAACTCCACTAGAACAAAACTACATCATGGCAATCTAGAGCAGCAAACAAAAGAGAAAAACTACCAACCTCACCTCGCCATAGAAGATAAATCACCCAACCAAGCTATAGCTGCCTGAGCCAACATATAAGAACCACATAGAATGGAAAATTCTAACTAAACAATACTAATCTAATCATCTATCAAGGGAGAATCAACTATCTTAAGCAATTCCAATAATAACAACGGCAATGGCAATAATACTAATCAGCAATATCAACATCAATATAAGAAATAGGCGGTACGAAAATGGAAATCAATAGCAATTACCACTTAAGTTCCATAATAAGGCCAATATACCTAGGTAAATGGCACTCGAACCCAAATGCTACACCCATAGGGGAAAGATATCAATATAGATCTACTCCATCCACTATTAAAGGAAATTACCTACAGGGTAGTCATATAATCATGAAATTAATAACAAAGCACACAACAACCAATTGAACTTATCAAGGCATATAATGATCAACAGGTATGAAAACCCCAATACACATAATGAAAAGGTAAATGCGGGAAATAAAACACAGCTATCATGGTGAAATCTACAATCACATGTCTAATGGGTCTAAGGAAGAATAAATTTGAATGGGTCCAAACTCAAACTGATTAACTGAATCATCAACTAAGGTGTCAAGTGCACTATCTCCAACTGATGGGGTCACAACACTATAAAATTGATCTGCATGAGCTGATTGACCAATAATTCCATATTGGGGACACTCTCTAGACCAATGTCCTATCTTGCTATAACCAAAATAAGCTCCTAGAATACTCCGAGATACGGCCCCTCCTAATCTAAAATAGTTGCCACGGCCTGAAGACCCATACCAAGAACTCTACAAAGTCTGGTGGGAGCTCCAACCATTATGATCACCATGACTAACTTGAGAGCCACCCATATTTTGAAACACTACCTACATATGGCCCATAGGTGGCAAGTGAAGCTGACCTCTACCAAAAAATCCTCTCTCTAAGATAAAATACCAATAGAACTAAACTAATGGCATAGACTCTTACCGCCATCTCTATAAGTCTTAATATATTCTCTCTCCATAGCCCACACATGATCAATAACTTGGGATAAGAGAGAACCAACTGTTATTAAGTGCTTCAATGGCAAGTAGAGTGGCAATGCTAATCTTTTAATAAATCCATGCACTATGTCCAGCTCAAAAGGATATAGCAAGAAATATGCATGTCTTGCTCAAGAAACCCAATCTCGTACTCCAAAACTAATAAAGAACCAAGATGAATATAATAGACCTAACTCTGGCTTGAGAACTGCTTGACCAACCAAATACCATCCCTGGTTATAAGGTATCCACAATTAGACTAGGGATCCCCAATGTTGAACCTCGAAGGTCTGAAGTAGTCATGAGCTCACTAGGAACCTGAGCTGGCCCTAAATCCTTTGGTTGTGCTGAAGATCTTTGATATTCGTCTATAACTCTCTAGTCTGACACTATGTTGAAGCACTAAAAACATGTGTTGAAGTCTCATCTGCATCTATCGATAATATCACTTAGTCTATTTGGGATAGAATAGAGTCAAAAAACACGCTTGACGCTTATAGCAATACAGATACACGACAAGGATTCAAGAAATGAATTTTATAAGAATTTCCTGTAGCCTTTCGAAGATAGGTTGCAAATATCTTTGCACTAATCTGTAGGACTCTACTAAATGCTTAGCACTTGTACTAATACACCAATGAACCTAGGCCCTGATACCAATTTGTCACGACCCAATTTCTCAGGTCATGATAGCACTTACTATGGCCCATTAATAAGCAAGTCAACCCCATAGTTTGGAACTACTAGTAATGGGCAACTAAGAGAAATGAAGGGAAGAATGTGAAATAAATGTAATAAAAGACTAACCTATATAATATAACCCCAAAACCTGTTGAAATTAGTATAAGAGCTTCTAACATAAGAAGGATATAAATGAGGTACTAAATGAATATACTGATACAACTATCTCTGAATACGACATAGAGACTAGTCTAGTACATAAAACGGAGAAAAGTAATACTTCGAACGTCAGGATCTCACTTTATGTCTCCAAACTATGGTTGCTCTACATGATTCACACAATATCGGTGATAACCCATATTATGTTTTGTAGGCTACAGAAGTATAGTATGAGTACCAAACATGTGGTACACACTAGGAAACTGTTGATTAAGCTCCAAAGATAATGCAAATACACATAACATATAAGCAGAAATATAAACTACACCCAAATATCCAATAACTGCATCATAAAGCTAATGAGATAATACGAATAAACTATCTTGTTCATGTCCATGAAACTAACATAATAAGTCTAAAGAGGCATTAAAGATGAACTATGTCATTCTAGCCATACACAGGAACCTCAACACTATACCGTATATCGTTGGCCAATATAAGAATTAAGGGCCAAAGAATATATATTTAAGTATACAAGGTCAAGAAATGAATATACAATCTGAATAAGGGAAGGGAAGAGGGGATATACGGTAATACAATAGCTACGTATAAATAGATATACATATGTACATAACAAGGTCAACTCAAGGTATAACCAAAATCATCATACTGGCACCTTAAAACTCGTACTCACAATCAAAACTAGTGCTAGTATACGCAGGGTTCTAATTCATACATCTAATCATAAGATAATCATGTATAATAATATTATCATAAGTTAAAAGAGCAAGAACAATACCTCAAATCTCAATACCGAATCATTAACAAAGCTTCTACAAACTAGCCATAACAATGGTCATAACAACAATAATAACAATACAAATGACAATGTGAGTAACTGGCTAGTCCAGATAAATAATACTTAATAGAGCCTTTCACAAACCCCCACCGCCCTAGGATCAGAAGGTCCAATCAACATACGACACACCACAAGCCATACTCATCACCCATACCTATGCAAACCCCCATAAGGCTGATAGATATAGGCGCATATTGGTGATAAGCAATGCGCACGCAAGAATTCAGATGTAATCTGTAATACCTAAACTGATCAAAATACCATAAGTAACCTAGTGTATATCCTCATATCATTAGCATCATAATCAATATCCAACCTTAAACTGGTAAATATAGAATCAATATTCGAACTCAAATCAGTAAATATATAATCAATAACCAGACTCAAACCAATAAATATATAATCAATATTCGTACTTGAACCGATAAATATATAATCAATAGCCAGACTCAAACCGATAAATATATAATCGATAGCAGGACTTGAATTGGTAAATATATAATTAATAACCGAACTTGAACTGATAAAAATATAATCAATAGTCAGACTCAAATTGTTAAATATATAATCAATATCCGGACTTGAGCGGGTAAATATATTATCAATATTTAATAAATGCATGAACTTGTACCGTGGCTAAAAAGAGTGTAAATTCATAAATCCATTACCCGGGTAAACTTTGGAACTAAATCATCATAAAGTTGTAGAAAAGGGTCAAAATATCTACCGACCAGGGTAAATAGTAATAACACAATCGTGGATCAGAATCTATCTCGGTCAAATATCCAAATCATCATTTTTAGTCTCATAGGCTCATAAGTATTCATTAAGATGGTACGATTCCCGTTATGAATAAATCCTTTTGAAAGGTGCAAAGTGAAATATTTATCATTTTTTAGGAAAATAGTACTAAAATCATAATTTAGTTAGAATCATACCATTTATTGTATTTAGTGATCATGAATGTACCGAATCTATGCATGCCATCTCTTGTATTCAAACAAGGAAATTATAACATCAATATGTCGATAAACAAAAATAATTTTCTCTACAAAGGTAGGATACCTCTCGAAATCGAACTAATCAATATCATGAACATGGCTTTCGGTTCAAGAATATTTCCAAAAATAGCTTCAATATCATAGTCATGGCCATAGGCCCAAGTGTATATCTGGCATAATCATAACATCATAATCTGGAGAAAACCATCACAATTCATCTAGTAATACATAAGCATTTATAAGGATTCATTAGTCTCATCTATAACTAATTTTCTAACAACCTAGGGTAATCAGATTGTAAAGGTATAATAAGTATTTCAACTTAAGGGATAAATACCCTTCTAGACCCCAAGCTCACAATCTAGGCCAAGTCACGGTGTACTACCCACAATTACATCCTACTATTTTTATTTAACACACAACATATATAAAATATTATCTCAACAGAAGAGTAGATAGAAACCTACCCTATAACCGAATCAAAAATTCTTAAATTATTCATAAAATATTCATCTTCACTCCACGATCTCAAAATGCCACCACATTATTGAAATTGTAATCTATGCTTCATTAGGAGTCAAATGAGACCCATATTGCTATATAATGGGTCAGGTCAAATTTTGAATCAAGAACGGGCCCGTAGGGCCCATAAACGGAATCCAAAATTAAACCCATCATGAGGTCTCTCAAAGCATAAGAAATTTGTATTCAAAATTTGATCAAAACCGAAGCACAAATTGGGTCTCAAATCAGCCCTTACAGTTTAAGAATTCACATCCCTAATTTCTAAGAATTTATCAAGAAATTGAAGGAATCTTACCATGAATTTGAAGGAAAATCACGACATAATCAATAACCAAGCTTTCTAAGTCATCTACAAGCTTCAATCCTAAGCTCTCTCAACTTTTAGGGTTTAATTTTCTTAGAAATGGATGAGAAAATGGCAAAAATAGGCTGAGAAAGAGGTATTTATACCCATTCTAGGTTCTTGAGTATAGCAATAGTGACATCTAGAGAATGCACAAGATAGTCGCAATCATAATTCAGGTGAACAAAGTAAATAGAATTCAGTGATTAGAACTTTTCCTTCACGATCATAGTTTTACACAAAACGTGATTGACAATCATGATTCATTCATTACGATCGTGGTCACACCAGACTTGATGCACCAAATTTTCTTCTAAGTCCAAAATAGACTTACACCAAGGGTCCAGGGCATTTTGGACTCAATAGAACCATCAAAACTCTCATCTGAGATCATTTTGACCAAATATGGGCCCACACATATAGTTCTATTTTTCACAAAATCTACCCAATAGCCCAAAATGAGTCCAAAAGTCTCAGGACCTTAACCAAGGATCCCCCTAGCCTAAAGTCAATGTTTCAAAGTTGATGACACTGTTAAAATTCTTATCTAAGGTTATCTGCTAGAAGTTTTGGTTCGAGACCAAATCCTAAACAACGAAAGCTCCAAAATAGGAAAATGATCCTAAAATCTAAATAAACTATTAGATCACCAAACCGATAGTTCTGCCAAGTCATACATGACCTATAATTACTATTGGGAGGCTTAGAACACCAAAAATACATGTAAATCAAGGAAATGACCTGGATTGCATGATTTGAGTCTGTACACTTATTATATATACATCTCTCTGGTATTGGACGGAGTAGATTGATGATGATGATTGGGAATCCTATATCGAGACCTGGTAGTGTATATGGATACTTTATCTATAAGTCACAATGCCAGAGAAAATAGATCATCATAGGTCCTGCCTTTGCAAGTTGTTGAGCTAGAAGAGGTCTATACACTTGGTACATTATGGCACACGGATTAGATATGGTACTATGGATTTACTTTTTGCTCATTTATTTATATGCATTGCCTATCACCAATATATTATTTGGCATTTGTATCTATTAGCCTTATGGGGGTGCATATGTATAGGCTCTAATTGTTATTTGCTGAGTGTTGATTAAACCTTCTAAGCTTATGGGAGTAGGGTGGCCCCTGTTAGGTATTGATTGTCTAGACTAGCCGATTGCTTTATTATTGTTATTATGGTTAGTTTGTGATAGGTTGATTATAGACTGGCACTCAAGGTTATCCATTTGATTCTAATTTCTTTACTTTATTATGGTAAACTACATTATGGATGGCTTACCCATGGTTAGACACTTTGGGTTATAGTCCATGATCATGATAGTCTTAGTTTCCTTGCTTGGTGAAGATTTCTTGGTGAGGTTAGGTTGGCTACCTTAGGTTGTTACCTTTGAGTTAGTCTTATGCCTATATTTATGTATATATATAGATATGGTATTATCGTATATTCCCCTCTTCCATTGCTTATTCATATTGTATATGTATTCCTTGGCCTTGTAAACTACTATATATCCTTCTTCTAATCTTTATTTGTATATTGGCTAGTGATATACGATTTAGTACTTTAGTTCCTGAATATTTCCATAATAGGATAGTTTATTCTTATTGCCCCACTAGCTTTATCAGGTTTAGCTTCCTGGATAGTTCTCTGCAGTTATAGTCTTGCTTATCTATTATTTAAAATTTGCATTATCTTTAGAGTTCAGTTGATAGTTGCCTACTAAGTACCACATATTTGGTAATCATACTACACTTCTGTAGCCTGCAGATCATAGTATGAGTTCTCACCTTTTATTGTTTGCATCGTACGGAGAAACTATGGATCGGGGGTGGGGTGAGATTCTAGCATTCAAAGTATATCACTCTCCCACTTGTGGATTAGATTGGTCTCTATGTTGTATTCAGAGACTTGTACTTATATTTATTCTGTATTTCTACTTTTACCCAGATTGTATTAGAAGCTTTTTTACTAACTTCACTAGGTTTTGGGATTGCTTTATTTGTGTTAGTCTTTCTATTATATTTATTCTACTCCTTTCTTTTATTTTTATTGATAGTCTGTTGGTTCCAAACTACAGGTTGTCTTACTTACTCATGGGTTATAGTAGGTGTCATCATGATCTGAGAAATTGAATCGTAAGACCCTACTCCTTCATTAATATCTTTTTTTTTCATTATTTCATCCAACATTTTCTTTTCTAGTACCCTACAATTGATCATATTATGTCCCAATAGTATACAATGTTTAAAATACTTAGGAACAACTTCATATTTAAGCTTTTAAGTTATAGATGAATCTTTAAACTCTAAACCTACCCATACAAAGTCCAGACTCGGTTTCAAAAGATCCATTTCCACTCTTATGTTGGTCATACTTGGCCTAGTTCTGCTTTTTTTACAATGTCCAAGTCAAGAGGTATTTCAACCGATTCAACTATTTGTCCACATAATGTTAGGTATGCATATGACATGGAAGTACAGATAAGAGAACTCATATTGTTATAACAGGAAGATCCTCTTCTAGATTCTAATTTGGTGATCATCATGACAGCCACATCTGAATCCCTTTAATTTTGAGCACTAAAGTATACTTGCTTATAGTTTTTTTCAATGTTGAAATTGATAAAATTCAAATGCGTTGAATTTTTTTTTTATTTCTTTAATATTCATTCTTTTCACTTATTATTGAAGCAAGTGTTATACAATGAACAAAATTTAATGCACGCGATGTCAAATTTATATGATGTTGAAGTTTTGTTTGGACATGCAATTTAAATTTTTAAAATTATATTTTTTTCTTATAAATATGAAAATTCCACAAGTTATGAAAACTATACAAATTTTCTTCAGTTCTTATACAATTTCATCAAATAAGCAAACCATAGTTCGCAAATAAGATATCAAAATATCTTAAAGTGTTGTATTGATAAATCATATATCTTCATATTCCTTTTATAAACAAATATTTGCATTACAAACGTTCAAATATACATAATTTTATAAAGATTCATTAGTCAACAAAAGTAGTGACTAGTTATTCTTTAATACACTCCTTTCACGTGGTACATATCATCTCTTCACGCCGAGCATGCATATTTTTTTCTTTTCTGTAAAACTTAAAATGATGGCATTTTCTTTTACAAAAAAAAAAACTTCTGAGTCAAGTTTTATATTTAAAAAGGTTTGAAATCATAATTTGGAATCCTAAAACATATATTTTTTTTTTGGGGGGGGGGGGGGATTTAGAATTTGAAATCATTATTTCAAATCATGATCTCAAATCTCTTGTCCAAACGCTGATTAAAATTATGACTTTCATGTTGCATGTCTAAAAAAGCTTCTAAGATCAATTATTTTGATCAAAAAGTGTTTTCAAAAAAGTAATTTTAATGAAAAATAGTTTGTGTTTGACCAATACGTTAAAAAACACCTTTGCACAATAATTAATGTTTGGTCAAACTTTTTTTGATAAGTAAATTGTCATTACAAAGAAAAAAAATAGCAGACTTGGAAAGGATCAACCCTATATCTTGCTAAACAAATAAGACCAACTATTCTCTATCTAGATAACTACTCTAACAACTAGGGAATTACATTAAGTTTAAGTAGTCTTTGAGCTAACTTGGCCTGATGGATTCCTCTCCCACAAACATTATTAATAACTTGTGATAATGAGTTGTGACATCCTTTGTTTGTGCTGAAAAACTCTATATTGCGCTCCAACCAAATAGAGTAAATAGCACTAGGTAAAGTCATTTTGTACACCTGTGCCGTACTACTTCTTCTTTTCATGAACCTAATTGCCCAATTCACTTCATGCTACTCCAAACTTGTTTTAATAATAACTTGGTAGGTTAACAGTTGATCCTAAATAAAAGCATCAAAGGAATACTCAAAAATAGGTGATTCATGTCTTCATCCTTCTCTTAACATAAAGGACATGTTACAAAATCAATGAGTCCCCATTTTACTAATCTTGTCTTGGTGGCAAGTCTTTTATTAACTGTCATATAGAGAATAAACAATCACTTAAGAGCACTATAGTTTAACCATGCTAGATTCCTTTAATCAACTTGCATTATTTTTCATTTCTTCTGTAAGTATACCTTTTTTATAGACTAGTTATCCATAGATTTTAATGTGCTCTCACCATATCCAGCTCCTTGCAAGTGCATATGAGCTTTTAAGATCCTTTTTACTATCCAACCTATTTATATTGCACTTCTCATACTCCTCCATGCCTATAGTAGATATGAATTCACTCCACTCATAATATGTCCTTCTTTTACACAAATTACACAACAATCTACCTATTGCAGCTTTGTTTCATGCGGAAGGAGTTTAACCCTCTATTATATTTAGGACAACATAACTTCAATTAATAAGAGACTTCTTGAAAGTATCTTCCTGTTCACAGGAACCTCTTACAAATGGACTTTATACTTATATGATCTTTTCAGAAAGAGAGAAGATATGGGACAAAAAAATTTGTATGGAAAATAGAACACTCTTCACTAGTTGAGTCCTTCCTACATATGAAAGAAATCTAGTGGTTTTGCTGATGATTTTGCCCAGCAATTTATCAATCAAAGGCTTACCTTACACAAGTGACAGTCTCTTAGTACTTACAAGGGTCCCTAATGTATCTGAAAGGTAATTCTCCCTTAATAAAATATAATTAACGTAAAATTTGATTATGTGTGAATTTCTTGACCCCCTCTCTCCAAAAGAATACACATTACTTTTATTAATATTTGCTACCAATCCTAATGCTTGAGAAAAAAATCTTAAAACACTTATATAATTATTGTACAGACTTTAAATCACCCCTATAAAACAACAATAATTAATCTACAAAACTTAATTAGATGATTCTCTATGGCTTACATCTGGGATGATAATGAAATTCTGAGTTTGAGTATATGCTCTTCAGTATCCTGGTGAGATAATTCATGGCTCATACAAATATCTAAAGAGAAAGGATTTTCTTGTCTAACCCCTATTTACATGGAAAGGTCTATTACCTTTGCCATTTATCATCAGTGAATATGTCGAATCGGAAACACATTGCATGATCTATTTAACTAGTGCAAAAAACTTCAATTTAGCTAAAATTTGTTTCAAAAAACTATTCTAAGGAATCATAAGTTTTCTTCATGTCAATCTTTATCATACATTTTTTAGAATTTCCTTTCCTTTCATAGCCTTTTAATAACTCATGATTGAGAATAATGTTATTATTGAGAGCTCCACCTGGTACAAAAGTTGACTGATTAGAGTCACCAAAAAACTCATCACCCATTGCAATCTTGTTGTGATCACCTTAAAAATAATTTTTTATACTGTTGAACAACATGATATAGGTCTATACTCTCAAATTCTTATAGGATTCTCCATCTTAGGAACAAGAGTGACTGAAAATATAATAAATGGGTTATATATTTTGACTATTTCAAAAAAATTAAGGATTGCACTAAAGATATCCCTACCCACCACTCCCAAGCCTTTTTGAAAAATTTTGCATTTACCTATCTTGTCTTGGAGCCTTCATATCATTGATAGCCTTAAATACATTAAACATTTTATTCTCTATTATTGATTTTGAAAGATATAGTAGTTGCTCTCTATTCAAAGCATGTCCATTTCTCATAATACCAACATTAATACTTGGTAGTGTTTGAGCTGATTGTACTGGTAATTATTTATAAAAGGTAATGACTTCATGCTCTATATATTTATGCGTTTGCACTCTAACAATTTCTATATACAAAAGATCAGTAATTGTATTTTGAACTATCCTACTTTTTATGTAAGCAAGGAAATATGGTGTGTTAAAATCACCTAACTTCAACTACTGTACTTTGAATTTTGTTACATTGCATTCTATTCAATCAAACTCCACTTCCTTAAATGTTGTCTCACCTTTCTTTTATGTTATTTATTTATACCAACCTTTGAAGGACCTCTAATGATTTCTTATATCCGATTGAGTTGATCTCTCAAGTCATTAACCTTATCTCTAATCCTTTTAAATTCTGTATTGTTGAGCTGCTTGACACTGCCTTTTATCTTTTCTACCAACCAATCCTTACTTATAGATGAACTCTGGAGGATCTGCAATATATTAATAAAATCTAAATATTTTACACGCATTCCTACATTCCTTTTTTAGCTCCAGGGTCAAGGAAGAATGGTAAAAAAAAGTCAGGCCTCGCCATATTCACCTCAACGCTATACACATGTAGCATCCATTTAGCATTCACCAAACCTCCATCAATCTTACTATAAGCACCATGTATGAGACCTGATTATTGTCTTTAACTCTATCATACTAGTATTATGGAGAAAAATTGTAAAATATTTTACTTCCACTCCTTGCACTGGACTACTCTGTAGTCTGTCATCTCATATTAGCACTACATTAAAATCTTTCATACACATAATAGGTTTATTTATATTATACATCAACGTCCTCTGTAATACCCCAAACTTTCTTTAAGTCAAATCTAGTCTCTAGAAGAGTTAGTAATGACTTCCTAAATGATTAATGTTTAAATCAAATAGAATTTCCCCAATTTTGACTTTTTATTATGTGAAAAATTGAATTATCTTTCCAACAATACCAATTTAGTCTAAATCCGATATAAGAGTAAAAATTTATGGACGTTTTACAGAGAACTGTCGGAACTGCCCAGAAGCGACGGTCAGGCCGGCGGACCATCGAGCTAGCGACGGATCGTCGCCCAAGCCATCGTTACTAAGGCGGTAAACCCGTCTTCTGGCCAAGTGCAACGGTCAGGAATGATGGACCATCGAGCTAGCGACAGACCATCGTCCAAATCATCGTAGACGAGGCAGAAAGTTCAGGTTCTGGCCAAGTACGACGGGATGGACCGACGGACCGTCGATCTAGCGATGAACCATCGCCCAAACCGTCGCCACTTTCGATCAGTGATTTTAAGTCATTTTTAAAGGGGTATTTGGGTCTTTTTCCACCCGTTTTAACCCCTAATTAAACTAGACCAGAGCTCATAACTTCATTATTCATCTATAACACCAAATTAGGATTTCTTTCAAAGATCAATCCCCAAGAACAATAAACCCTAGGTGTTTAATTCCAAGTCAAGAATTCAAGCTTTTCTCCACCAATCTTCAAGAAATCATCCACCCAGGTATGTCAAGTGTTGATTCATGGGTTCCTTTCACCCATAAAGCTCAAGAAACCCTATTTGAAATATAAACTTTGGATTCCATGATATGAATTGAATTATATCCATGTTTATGTTATTGTTTGATTTCCAAGTTGAAGTCTTTAATGACTATCATGAAATATGTTAGTATGTGGTTGAAATTCTTGCATTGGAAGTGTAAAATATTGCCATAAAGTATTATTTCAATATTCATGCCTAAGCCTAAAGATATGCATGCAAGGTGTTTGATAAAATGCCTAAAAGAATAAGAATTATGCCTTATGACTCATTTGTGACCAAAATTGATGAATCCATGTTTCTCCCTTATGTTTGATATGACTCCCACGTTATTGTTATATTTTGTAATGGATTAACGTAATGCTCATGAGATTAGGCTTATGAAATTATGATATGTTTACATGCATTCCTATTCATGTGTAAGTTTATAGCATGCAAATACTTCATAAAAATGCCCAATGATTGTACTATGAATTGTTGACTATGGCCATGTGTCAAAAAGTGTCATGTCTTGTCAATTTCATGCTATCGAGTCCTGGGGGTACTTGTACCAGACAATTTAGCTGTGTGCCTAGAGCCGGTATCATGTTTTCCAAATACTCCCAGTCAAGCCATGATTCATAGAACTCAGTCAGTCATATGACTCAGAAAAACTCAGTAAACTCAGTAATCTCCGAAATCTCAGAAATTTAGTAATCTCAGTAGTGTTCCATCAGTCAACGGAACTCAATGAATGCAGTCCAGTTCAGTTCAGTTAATCATGTTCAGTGTCTATTCAGATGGGAGTAGGATTCAACACCGAGTGAGCCCAAGAATGGGAACTCACCTATTATTAGAGGGTGTGATTCTTAGAAGCAATTCTTGCTCTCTAGAACTACGTAGCCAGCGTAGGTTAAGACATCAAACCTGCTAGTTGAGGGTAGATGTGGTGGCTTAACCTGTTATATAAAGGTCTCACCATTCTTCTTAGAGTACCTGTTAGATGAGGGATTACTCACAGCTTGTACTTACTAGTGGCACAGTATTGACACCCTTCCAATTGGAGTTACAGATTGGACCCAACTCAATTATATTATCTTATTTAGGGCATGTCGGTTAGATGACTACTTCCCACAGTTACAGTCTCAATCTCAGTCTCAGTAATAGAACTCAAATAGTTCTACAAAATTCAAGACTGTCACATACAGTCACCCAGCTCAGTATGGAACTCAACTAGTTCTATCAGAAATAGGATTGTCAGACACAATCATTCAGATAATAGTATATCAGTTATACGAAAACTTATGTTATCAGTATTCAGATTCAGTGATATCATGATCTCAATTACAGTTCACGTATTCATGCATGTATTCTCACGTTCATGTTACTCAGTCAGTTGGTATTGTTCATGCATATGAACCTTTGCACTCAGCCTACCTCATTTGCATACCAGTACATTCAATCGTACTAACGCATTTGCGCTATGGTGTTTTATACCATAGGTTTAGAAGCACGAGCTCTAGAGCATCAGTAGTATTCCAGTTTCAGCAGTCAGACTAGTAGTGAGTCCTCATCATTCGAGGATGTTATTATTTGATTATTTCATTCTTTTAGTACTTAGTTTATTTTAGTAGTTAGAGTTAGTTGGGGACATGTCCCATCAACTCCTTATTCAGTCAATTTTAGAGGCTTTCAGACTATAGCATGTTCAGACAGTTATTTCAGTCTCTTTGGTATTGATATACCATATTTTTCAGATGTTAGGTTTTATCAGATATTTGAACCTTATAACCTTTTATTCCGCATTTATACAGTATATTATGCAGTACTCAAGTACAGATATCAGTCATGGGTTAGTTTGTGGTCCTTCGGGGTCATAAGCACCATGTAGCATTCTGAGTACCAGATTCGGGGTGTTACATCCTCACATCATTCTACGTCTGTAATTTGTCACATGTAATATGTAGTTCATAGATTGCCATAAAATAGAACATCATATTACTATCCTTATCTACACTCTACTTTGAATGAATTGGTCAGACTTTCTCACTATCAGTCATTCAATAATTTATGGATTTCGTACTGGCCAGATTTTCCCTTTGTCAGTATATTCATTATTTGCTCATACCTCCAACTAGGTATTATTTTTTGGATTACTCTACTAGTTATATTCTCATTTGCTTTATGTTAATGATTGTAGTAATACTAACTTTATTGTCCTTTAAACGCAAATTAAGTTCCTTCTATTTATGAAGTTTATCTAATCCCCCGGTGTTTCAGGTGATCAGATTTATTGATCAAGAGTAGTGGTGTTACTTTAATGCCCTTCTCTACATTCTTTAGCTATCATTTTTATCTGGTAAATCTTAGTCATTAGCAGTAAGAGATTCATATTCATTAGTCATTCTCATGGTTTATGGTTTATCCTGCATTCCCAAGTCTTTTGTTGTTGACTTGGATGTAACCTGGTTCCAAGACTCCTCCACCTCCTCCACCTACCCCCTTTACTTGTAGGCTCAGGACCTGGTTTTGAGGAGTTGACTTCTACAGTCGTGGTTGGTTTCCCTTGCCATTTTTGAACTATTCTAGATGCAACTTTCCCTCTAGGCCCCACCTTGATGTCGTTATACCCTACTTTGTGCAATATTCAGGCACCCACTCATACCTCACAACCTTCTCAAAAATCCTGCCATTGCCAACCTTAATTTTCTGTGGCAATTAACTCCCTTGCCACTTCCATTTTCATTAGCACACGAGCAAAATATATTTGATCCACCTTGATAACACACTTATTCTCATAAAAGGAATCCCTAAGCCACTGCTAATTCTATTTCAAAAATTCATACTCCAGCAATTCAAATGCAAATTAGTGTATTTCATTCAAATTAGGACTGTTTGTAAAATTTCTTTGTTAAAACCAAAGTCCGCACTCCACACCTAATATACAATTCATTACGAACATTCAAGCTTGCAAACTGCACTAAGAAATAATCATCCTTATGATAATGAACCTTAAGTTTACTAGCAGTGTTCACCTATAAAGCAATATACCTCTCAATCACAGCAATGGTAGGTGAATCCCCACGACATACAAGATAACCTGCTTTCACTCTTCAGTTGTGCGAATAACTTCTTCCTTACTCTTCTATGACCTTTGCCCCATTTTTCATTACTAGTACCACATACCTTAGTTTTATTCCTTTAATTTATATATTAAAGAAATTCCCACACCTTTTAGCTGGTTCTTCACTAAGCTCTAACTTCTTTTGTGCAGTTCAGCGTGTAAGCGATTCCATCGTTTCTCCTTTGGTTATATCATCTTATTCGACACTTTATTGTCCCTGGATCCTAAATTACCTGATGTTATTTTTGTACCATTAAATTTCGGGTCACCCTTTTTATTAAAGGTGGTCTCTGTTCCATTGGTTGTTTGTCCTCACGAGCTCCCGTAAACTATCAGTCACCACCAATGTTGATGTCTTTGGTGTATTCACCTTCTTTTTTTGTCGTCCTCGTGACATTTTTGGTCAGTAGGTGCACTTTAGCAAGTCACGCTAATGTGCACCGAAATCGAATTTCCTCTGATTTTTTAAAAAATTCAAACGTCAAACTTTTTAAAAGTGCTTTTAAGTATATTTTTTTCAAAAATACTTTTTAAATAAGTGCTTTTAGGAAGAAGTTACTTTTTTTAGCTTATTAAAATAACTTCCGTTACTCTTTAAAAACACTTATTTCCGTCCAAAAGCTTGGACAAACACCTCACTTTTTGGCAATAAACACTTTTTAGAAAAATAAGCAATTTTGAAAAAGTCAGCTTGTCCAAACATGCTATTAGTAGACGATAACATGTCTGGCAAAGCTTATTTTTCTCCAAAAGTAATTTTTTTTTAAAAGCAAGTGTTTAACCAAATTTTTGTTAGAAAATGAGTAATTTTAGAAGTAGCAGAAGCTGTATTTTTAGAAGCTAAAATAATAACTTTTCCATTAAAAGACTTTTTTGAAAAAAACTTTCGAGAAAAATATACTTAAAATACTTTTCAAAGCTTAACTAAATTTTAAATTGCTGCTCAAATGTGTTTTTTAAAATTTGTTGTTAAAATACAAACTGCTTCTCATCAAAAGTATTTTTTTTCTTCAAAAATACTTTTGGAAAAAATCACTTTTCAATTAGGGGGTGGTTGGATTTACTTATTTTTAAATATTTTTGGCTTTTAAGTATTTTTTTTATTTTAGCTGTGTTTGACAAAACAAAAAAGTTTTTTTAAGCACCCACTTTTAGGCTAACAAGGTATAAAAATAAGCGAAAAGTCAAAAGCAAGGTCTGCCCTACTTATGACTTTTAATTTTTAGCTTATAAACTACAAGTATTTCTTAAAAGTTTATCAAAACCTCTTAAAAATTTAGCGGATATAAGTTATACTATTATATCAAATTTCCTTTATTCTTTTTGAAAAACAGTCTCAAGTTGTTCTTAATTTCCTTTTCTAATTCTTTTTAAACGTTAGCTTGGTGAAAGCCTAATTTGATTTGTGACTAGTGCTAATTTTAGCCCCAACCAAGCCATCCATAATATTTTTAATTAGTTAATAATCTAATTTGGGAGTTCATATTTGTTTTTGTTTTTGGCAAAAGAAAACGGATTAGACATAAAGAAAATAAAATTTAAAGAAAAGAATAAAGAAGAAAAAAGAAAAGAAACACAAATAGAAAAGAAATCAACATTTATGTTTGGCAGCCTAAAAAGCATGAGATGAAGCGAAACTGACCCACAGTTTATTCTAGTTGATGAAAATCTGATGGTCATGGCCCTTCCTAATCTCGGCTCTTTCTCCAATCCAACTGCCACCGCTTCTCCCGCCGGTGCAACGGCGTCGACCTCCAACCCATTGTCTCCTTCCGATGACCCGTCGAAGAAAATTCGAAAACCCTACACCATTACCAAGTCACGAGAAAGCTGGACTGAACCCGAACACGACAAGTTCCTTGAAGCTCTTCAGCTGTGAGTTCTGAATTTTAGAACTATTTACACTGCTAGTTCATTGTATTTTCACTTACTAGGGTTTACGGCTGAAAGTTCCAAGTTTTAATTTAAGTTCGTATATCATTCTCGTTGTTTTAGGTTAACTTGAGTGTTCGCCAAGGAAATTAACGAGTTTGAGAATTTGTAGTTTTAAGGAGCGATTGAAGATGGCATATGCCATTAGTTGAGTTGAATGCTGTTATACAAGTTTGTTTCTTTACGAGTTCAACTTGAACAAATTGGATTTTTGCTTCTCGTGTTAATTCACAAGTATATATATATCAACTATTCCTAAAACCTAATTTATTTCATGTCGGCCAATTTTCTGGCTTATGTGTGTTTTCAAGAAAAGTTAGTGGTTAAAGGCTGTTTCGTAGCTTGTATATATCAACATTTTATTGGAAGTTCGTTAAATCTCTTTTTTCTTATCAAGTAGTTTCATTTTACTGAATGAGTGAATGTAACTCCTTTGCTTACTGCCACTATGTTCAGTTCTACAATAAAAGAACATCAACATGTCTCCTTTGAGTTGAGATTTTTCTTATTACTGATTACCCATTTTACTTAATGTAACAACAGATTTGACCGTGACTGGAAAAAGATCGAAGCATTTGTTGGATCAAAAACTGTTATTCAGGTAATTGTAAGGTTAGCTAGCATATGCACATCTTATTAAGCACCTTTTCATTTTATCTGAACCATCATTTTATTTTGCAAATTTAGGTTTCTCTCACTCTATTATATGACAAGCAACTACCACCGAGTTAACTATTTCTTGTCTTATTGTTAAGTTGCCAATTTAGCATTGCATCAACTGTGTAGGAATAACCCCAGGGAAAAATCCCAATCACGAGATTGGGGTTTGAGTCACAGAGATAAGAATGTGGGCATGTCTCTATAGGTATCTAATACGGTGTTGATGGCATACATGGTCAACTATAATCACCGAAATTGCTAGTTTCGTGGATAAATGGATAACAGAGTGACTAAGGAGCCATTTTGGTTGTTTTGAGTACTTGTAACTTCTTAGGACTAGGAACACCGTGCATAGCTTTTATACCTGTGGCAAAAGTGTGTGTCTGATATTAAGTTAGAATTGGTTTTGATTTTCTGTTTTGCGGGTAAGAGTCACTTGATATCAGGATTATGCAATGATCGGGAAATAAAAATACAAAATACATCGCTATATTCCCCAACATTCTGGATAGAGAAGGATCTATATCCATCTGTAACTTTCTTTCAATCCACATCGGAAAATTTATGTCACCATTGGTCTAGTTTTGAGAAAGTAAAAGTCATTGTTAGGTCTAGTAAAAAGACCTTCTGAAGTCTTTGCGACTTTTGACTGTGTTTTGTTGTTTACTTGAATAAAGCAAAGTACTAAATTAACTTATGCTAACATAAGCTTTATTGGCGAGCTTTATTTGGTTTAAGTCGGGAAACTGTCTATGCCAGAATTTTTGGTTTATTTTGTCAGTCAATTTTCAAACCGAACTGCAAAAGTATGGGTGTATAGGAGAGTTAGGGTCGTCACTTCTACCTCCTCTCCTATCTTGATCAGCCATTGTTTTCTTTCCCTTTGTTTTTCCTTCCAGTGTCTTCCTATTGTCTTCAATTTGCTCATATCTTCCGAAGGAGAGTTAGAACCTTCACTTCCACTTCCTCTCCTATCTTGATGATCCATTCTTTTTTATCCCTTTGTTTTTTCTTCCAGTTTCCCTATGTCTTCAATTTGTTCATATCCTCTGAAGGAGGTCAAATTTATTGTTAGAATGAGTAAATCAGATATATCATGAGGAGCATATTTCTCACTTCTTTAGCTCTTCAAATAGCCACCAACAAAGGCTTGTTATTTTACTTAGGTTGCATTTGTTTTTATTAAGATCCGTCTGGATCTGAATGCACATCTGAATGATTAAGATATTGTCTCTAGATCTGAAAATTGAAAACCGGATGATTAAGATTGTTTTTCAAGATTTAAATGTGCAAAACTTATTTAGTTGTATATATAATAAAAAATACAATTCAAATAAAAAATTAATTATATATTTAAAAAATATTTAATTTAATACAATAAGATTATTATTTGATTGGAAAAAAAAACATTTATGTTTGTTAGTGACAGTGGAGATGGTTTGTACTGGTGGTGGTGGTAGTGATTGATGTTAGTGACTAGTAATGTTGGTGGTGATAGTTGTGATGGTAGAGATGGTTGGTGAGTGACTATTATGATTGTGGCGATTGGTAGCGGTGGTGGAGTTGTGATGTGAAGTTGGTTGATGTTAGTTATTGGAGGTGTTGATTACGATGGCTGAAAAATGAATGCATGATGTTTGATGATGTGTTGGAGTTAATTGGAGACGCTATTAGCTGTGATAGTATAGATAGTTTTTAGTAGAGATAGATTGTAGTGATGGTAGTGGTTGAATTAGTAGAGGTGGCGATACTGGTGACAATAATGATGGTGGTGGCCGAAGAATGTGTGGAGGTGGATGATGTGTTAGTGGTAGTAAGCGGTGGTGCTAGTTGTGATAGATAGTTGGCCGGTAGTAGGGATTGGTCAGTAGTGGTTGATGATGGTGGTGGCATTGGAATTGGTGTTAGCGTTTGCGGTAGCGATGGATATAATTAGAATAATAGAGGTAGTAGGTTTTGTAGTGGCTGACCATAGTTGTTGGTAACAATATTGGTTGCCAATGGTGGTTGTGATGGTGGAAGCGGTTGGTGGTCATCGGTGGGTAGTGGTTGACAATGGTGGTGGTTGCAGAGGTGGTAGTGGTGGTGACCGGTTATTGTGTATGGAGTGGTGGTGAATATCATCCAATACAAGATACCTCTTAATGATATTAAGACTTGGTTCTAGATCTGAATGATTAAGACCTATTTCGACCTTTTAAGAGCTAAAATTTTAATAAAAAACAAATGCACTTTATAGTCTGAAGTATGAACCATTCAGATTCAGACCTCCATTAAGGGCAAACAAATGAGGCCTTGGTGAGACAGATAAAAATCAACTGCACCTTGTTACGGCCTAGGGAAGAAGGATAAAAAATAAATCAAAACAAATGAAAAACAGAAAACGCAAAAAGAAACATACTAAAACTTCATCTACAGGTTTTTGAGGTGCTATTACTTTGTGCCCTTTGGACATGAGAAAACGACATAAGAGGGGGTGACCATTAAATATCCGTCAGATGTAAAAGAAGATGTATGGCTGGTCATGTATTTTGTTTGCCCTTCTTTCTATTATCATCAGTTCTGTCAGTCATTTCTGTATCGCTATTTTGACCTTGATCCATTGGAGAAGCTAATGAAGTTGGGGAGGGTTTTCCTTGTATTTGTTATTTTTTGAGAAGCAGAGTATTCAGTTGAATATTTTATATTTTGCAGAAAAACATGTTGCACCTTGGTCAAGAAAGCCAACTATATATTGCGCTATTACCCAATAGAATTTCGATTAAATTGATCATATTGTTTATTAATTAATTAGAATCTCAATAAGGCCCATCTAAAAGCTCAAATCACAGCCAAGCTGAAAAAATTGAATCACAAAACTGAATCCGGTGGTGTGCACTATGCGGTATGCACATCATAAACCAAAAACAAATTGAGTGGAACTGAATAGAATGAATTGTGGAGATGTGTCTAGAGGTATTTTAAAAGTTTGATCGCTCTTGCAGATACGTAGCCATGCTCAAAAATATTTTCTGAAGGTCCAGAAGAGTGGAACCAGTGAACATCTTCCTCCTCCTCGGCCAAAAAGAAAAGCTGCTCATCCCTACCCACAGAAAGCCTCAAAAAGTGGTAGGAATTATTTAATATGGTTTAATATTTTTAACATCAGCTGTACGTGGAAATAATTGTATTTGTTTTATGAATATCTTGGCAGCTCCAGCTGTCTCACCGGTGCCTACATCTTTTCAAGCTTCCCTTCCTTTACCAGAACCTGGATTTGTAAAAAGGCCCGATTCTTCTTTTTTACCTAGCAATCAAGCTACTGTTGTGCCTGTGCCGTCATGGACTGACAACTCCGTGCCACCAGTTAGTTTGTCGCAAATAAAGAAAGGTTCAGTTATTAATGGGTTCTCTTTTGGTTAGATGCTGTTATCTACTTACCTCACTTCTATGGCATCTTGGGTTTTGCACTGAAGTATTAACTGTACTTATGATAGATTACGTGAGAGAAACAGGTCAGCTGGTCGCTAATAACCGTTGCTGCAGTAGTAATGAAAGCACTCCAAGATCAAAATCAACCGTTAAGGTGATCGAGCGGACTCAAGCACCCTCACTGAGAGGTAAGTCTATTCTGGAGATACCTATCATGCTTTGACTTTTAAACTTGAAAGTAGACAAGAATTTGGGCTGTGAAATATTATCCTGCAACAACATACTATTGTAGTTCTGTGCCCGGGGCTTTGGTCTAGTGTTGAGTGGTAAGAGTGCAGTGCATGATGTGTGAGTTAGGTGCACATCACAAACTTAAACCCTACTGCGGATAAAATCATGGTATTTCATTGGTGAGGGTTAGAGAAGCGAAACCATGATCCATCAAGTTTTGAACTCTGTGCCGTTATCACTCCCAAACAAAAAAAGAATCATTTTGGCTCTCTTTATATTTTTATGAAGTATCCTGTGCTATCTTTTATGGTTCTATATATTTCTTTGTTTTCTTTAAAATTTTCATTTTGATCAATATGGAGTACTTTTTTGCTTCTTTTTGATGAGTAACGAGTAGTCTGATTCTTGGAAGTTAAGCTTCTAGATAATCTGAATCCATTCGTATGAGTTAGTGATGCCTTCCACTGCTACTTAGGGAATCTGCGATTAATCACATTGCCAGCCATTTAACATATTTTACTATCAATAAATTAACAGATAATTCATCTCTTTCAGATTCCTCAGATCCCTCGAGAAGTTATGCATACTAATACACCTATAATGGGAAAAGTCATTTCACCCCTTTAAATATCCACAGTATCATAGATGTTCACACCATATTAATATTCTTCTTTTCAGTCTCTTATATAGTGTTCTCTCATACTAATTTACACCAAACCATAAAGTATTAAAGAATGTGATCAATGTTTCTGATGATCAATTCCTTTGTTCCTATGTACAAAGGAAGAAGAAAGGTGGCTTTGCTTTGAGGCCCTCACAACATACATTCAATCTTATATTGTTTCTTTTTATATTGTATTGTTCATCCTTTGTTTTATCAGACAAGGAAGAATGTCTATATTTTCAAGTAATTTTTGGTTTCCAAACTCAATTTGATTTTGAATGTGCTTATAATTATTACTTCTGACATATAATACAATTCCTAGCTAATTATACAATAATAACAGCATACCTAAGCGTGTATTCTCACTAAGTAGAGTCTAGGGAGGGTAAAGTGTACGCAGTCCATACCACTACCTCAGCTAATTATACACTATATTTCTGTTGTTTTTTTTAAAAAAAAAAATTTATGTCTCTCAGTAATAAAACCTGAGTACTGTTACTGATCACTTGAAAAAAGTTTTAAAATCCTGGATGTGTCAGCTTATTGCTGGTCTATAACTGAAGTGTCTTTACAATCTGATATTCTGTCTCCTTTGGTGCCTTACAAAGGTGGTTGTCCACTTGTCCTACTTGAAGTTGTTAACTTCTTCATCATATTGATGAAAACTGTAGTTGATTCATGAGAGTTATTAATTGCTCTAAGTTTTGATGATACCTAGAGTACAATGGCTTCAGAAGGTTTTGGACCACAAATTTTCTTGTCTGTCAGAGTATGTAATCCACAAGTTGGTTTCTAGCTGTGTTACATAGGTTCTTCATTTACCTCAACATATGTTGTGGATGTGTAGAATTTTTTTTGAAAGCTGGTAATTTGTATTCCTCAGCATTAAGCGATATGCTGGCCACCTCCAAAAATATCAGCAGGGGAATAAAAAAATCAAAAGTCCAACTGCAGAGGCCCTAGGAAGTCTACCAACTGAACTACATCCTCTATAATCTCTTCTTTATGCCAGAAATGGAATTTTGCAATGCAATTCTCCTTAATTTTCTGTATAGAACTAAATCTGTCCTCAAAACACCTTCCATTACTTGCTTTCCATGTCGTTAGCCAAACACAGGAAGGAATTACTCTCCACCATCTCCTCTGGGACTTGCTTCCCTCTCTCCTGATCCAACAGCTTAGAAGATCTGAAGTGTGCTCTAGGATAGTCTACTTGACTCCTGTGAGGCTAAAGAAAGGTGACCAAAGTTGAGCAGTCACTTTGCAGTGCAAGAACAGATGACTATTTGTCTCTGTATTCTCATTGTAAAGGAAGCATCGTGAAGCTATAGGGATACTTCCCTTTTGAAGCTTCATGTGTTAGACAAGCTCTTGGGATCACTAGCTAAGTTAAACATTGATTTTTAAAGGGGCCAAACAGCTCCACACATTTGTCCATGTACCTATATTACCTCTGGGATGACCCATAATTTCCAGTTTGTACAGGCTGTTCACATAGACAACTCCATCATTGTTGTGTTTCCACTTGATAGAGTCGAGGATTGGAGATGTGCCTCTGAACTTATCAATTTCCTTCAACTAACTGACCACCCTATCAACTCCCAGTCATTTAAGTTTCTCTTAAAGCAAATGTTCCACCCTTGAGAAGTCCAAGTGTCTGCCTCAGTTACTTCAGGGCTGCTACAGATGGAGAATAAATCCGGGAACATAGTCGTAACTGGTCTTTCCCCTTGCCATTCCTCCTTCTAGAATTGGATCTTTGAGCTATCACCCACTTTATAGATTGCCTGGTTGTTAAGTTTGGTCCACAGATTCCTGATAATTCTCCAGACAGAGACAGTATAGGTGCTTACCACTTCTTTGTGCAGCAATGACTTTTTTGTCCATATTTGCTCCTGATCACCTCCTTCAATTGGTCTTGATCTTCATTAGCATATTGCCTAATTAGAACTTTTACTAACTTTTCTGATTTTAATGGAACAATGATGAACTCTGTTCCTTTGGTCGTTCCTAGTTCTAAAGTTAAAAAGGCAAATTATGCAAAATGTAAAGCACACAAGATTTTTACGTGGAAAACCATCCTGGATCGAATGGATGTAACAACCAGTCAACCACAACCTCCACCCTGGTAGGATTTCAACTCAACTTCACTAAAATACAGAGTATCTCCATCCCCCTCCTTATAAATCTCTTCTTTAAGTTGTCAGCTTCAATCAGTGTTATTATACTTGCACTGTTAAATTAACTATCCACTAAGCTATATTCTCCGTTAAATCTCTAGCGTGCATAAGTGATTTGGATCCTAGCCTCTATTCCTTGTCCCATTGAAGAGTGCTTTCTTTTAAAATCCAGTGGACCTGCTTTGTTTTGAAAGAACCTGTACGTTTTTGTTAACCTGTTCTGTTGGTGGACTTGCTTCACTAGATTTAATGGTGTTTACATGAATCTCTGCTGCCAGAATGTAACCTTTCCCTCCCTTTTGTTTTTGAAAGTCATAGGCCTTAGTATCTCATTTTTTACTGATATAAATCTGTGGTTGTGGAGTCCTCATTGTTTTGATAAGGTTGCCGAGTCCTCATTATTATTCTGACTTCTGAATGAGCAAGACGAGATACTGCTTTTTATCTTTCCTTATGTGTGCTTCTTATAGTGATGACTGAATCTGTGCCACTGTCAATTTTAATCCAGAAATATCAAGTGAGAATCCCATGGTGATTAATTAATTTTGGTGAAACTGTTTAATTCTTGAACTGTAGTTTGCAGTTCTTGTCCAGAATTTTCTCCAATGTTGCAGTTATTTGTCTTCAGATGGCCAAATATATTTTCATTCTTTTTCTTTGTATTTCTTCCTACATTAAAGAAGAACATTTTTCTGCAGCTATGGTCCGTGCTGCATTTTTCTTGGCAATCCTGCTTTGATGCGAGTTAGAATTAGATCTGGTTTACTTTATGCCATGTTATCCTTGGCTCTATTCACTGATAACTTAACACTCATTCAGTCATTCTGCAGAATTGGAGTTTCCTTTTCTGCAAATAGAATCCAAAACACTCTTTAATTAAGTTTTTATATAGAGATGTTACTTTAATTCGATATTTACTATGCTAATGCAGCTGTAAATTCTTTTTGTATCTGCAGTTCTGCCTGACTTTGCTCAAGTATACAATTTCATCGGTAGTGTATTCGACCCTGCGGTTACTGGACACTTGCAGAAATTGAAAAAAATGGACCGCATTGATGTCGAGACGGTATACACTCTATTCTGTGCTGTTTCATTATCCTATGGTTTAATCCTCTGTCTTGTCATCTTGTTTGCCTGATACAACTTGAGCTTTGTCTTGGGAGTACTTTCAACGATAAAGCTTCTGCAAAGAAGGTGTCTCCTGATCTTTCATTATTGTATTTTCTTAAGGCCTAGTTGTTCCTATTTCTATGCCCCACCACATACAAGCAGGAGTTGCTCTCGTGGTCTATTCAGCGAAAGCCTTTCTCATCAAATTAGTGTCTACTTCCTGGCATGAACTTATGTAGGGAAGAGGGAGGGAGGGGTTTGGAATTTCTTCTTATTGTTATGAGTAATTTCTCTCCTTAGATAATGAAGGGGGGCCTTGGAGTAATTGGTAAAGTTGCTGCCATGTGACCAGGAGGTCACGAGTTCAAGCAGTGGAAACATCCTCTTGCAGATATGTGGTTCACCCCTTCCCCGGACCTCCCGCATAGTGGGTGCTTTAGTGCCCCACCTTCCCCTTTTTTTAAAATTTTTTTATAGATAATGGAGGGAAGGATAAAGGGGCTGACATTACTCCCTTGTATCCCTGCCTACTCCTTCCCTGCAGATGGCCAGGGTAGTGGATATACAATGGTCATAAATTATCAGGTTCAATCTTCATTTTCTTATAAGATACTTATTTCAGTGTGCTGTTAACATGTATGTGGCCTGTGGGCATTCAATCTAGATGCTACTTGTTGAAGGAAGAATAGGATTTAGCAAGGCTTGAATTTGGTAACTAGAATTTGCATCACTGCATATGGCAATAAAGGATGTCTTCAACAATAGAATGCACTAGATAGCCAAATCCACAATACCCTGATCCCCTCCAACACCCCACCCTTGTCTTTGCACATATTTTCATTTCTTTTAAATCATGTTTACCTAAAAAGAGATGTCAGTCGTATGCTCCTGGTAGGAGTTGGTGGCACAAGCATTTGATTTTGAATTTAATAAATTTACCGCTCGACTATTGCACAGGTGTTATTGCTGATGAGAAACCTCTCCATCAACCTTACAAGCCCTGATTTCGAGCATGATGTAAGTATGTTACGTCTCTTGCATTCTGATTTCTGATAGTTTTTAAATGTTTACTGGAGCTTTTGGTTGGATATAGCTTCTGCTGGTTCTTTTGCCAGTTGGCTTGGTTGGTCAAATTAGTGAAATCTGCAGTTGTTGCAGTTTTGCTTTTGCTCCTTGGTACTGACCCAGGAGGGAAAAGAGCACGAATGTGGTGGTTAGATAGTTGGGGAGGCTGGGGGAGGTTGGTTTTTGTGATTGGGAGAAGGATTTGGTAGAATATTGAGATAATAGAATTTTAGGATAGCTATAGTATTCCATGTCAGAGTAAAGTATGTGTATTGCATAAATCATAAATAAGAATTTCTAGGCATAAGACACTCTTGTCTCACATTCTCTGCATCTCTTATTTCTCACTTGGCGGAAGAGATGCAGAGAATTATAGTTTTGATCATTGTAGTAGGGTTCACCTTCTCGAAGTATAATTGCTCTTCGAGTTGGACCCTCACTCATTTGGTGACCCCATCCTTGACATTTAAAGTATTAGATACCCTTAAGATTAGTATTACCTCCTCCTTGAGGGGGATACCTTGGAGCATCCTTCTCAATGGGCTTCTTCTCAAAAGACCTTGTGAACTCACAGCCTTGAGCCCATGATGATGACACTTGATTTCGCACTTTGGGATTGATGGAATTCTTGCATCTCGCTCAACATCAATAGCCACTTGTAAGAGATAATCCATTTGGGCGAACTTGTGTATTGACATTCTAGATGCAATTTCTTGATTCAGCCCCACTTTGAACCCGGATCTTGGTGTGCTCATCATCCTCGTTGTAATCAAGCTTCAAGAGTAGGTTTTGGAATTCATCATAATACCCTTCAACACTTTCGTCTTCTTGCCTCAAATTATACAACTTGGCAAGCAACCCTTGTCTATACCTCTCCAGAATATACTTGGCTCTCATTAAGGCCTTCATTACTTCCCATGGTGGATAATGACCTTTATGAATAGTCCCTTGCATTTTTTGCCGATTCCCACCAAGTCAATGCATATCCTTTAAATTGAGCAACGACATAGTTTGTCTTAATATCGGGCAAATCATTAGCTTGGAAGATCCTATCACATTGCGACTCCCATTTGAAGTATCCTTTTGGGATCACTACCTCCTTGAAAACTAAGAGTGACCTTGATAGAGTTAAGGCCCATGTCACGGCCTACATGTCCACCTTGGTCCCTTGAACCATCTTTATGAGCACTATACCTATAACCTACTTCTACATGTCCCTTAAACTCTCCTTGAACTCCTACGGTTTGGTTGGGTGGCATATGGTTAAGTAGAGCTTGCTAAGGTGGGTTTGGGTTTTGTGGTCTTTGGTAGTGTGGTCCTTGGACTTGTGGTACTTGATAAGGTAGGTAGTAGGGTGGATTGAGACCTTGGGTTCAATCCCTGTGGCATTTGATAGTTTGGAACTTGGTTTTGTGGTGCTTGATAGGGTGGACTGAGAATTTGTGGAGCTTGGGGTGGGTTTTGGGGCGTCGTCGTTGGGTGGTGGGTTAAATCGTAGTGGTCGGACTACATTTCGTGGAGTTTAGTCGGTAGTAGTAATAGGTAAGGGAACATTTCCTTGTGGCGGTGGTCAGAACATGTGGTGTAGAGTTCTAGGAGAAATGGTAGCGGAAGTTTCTTGGGCGTGTTCGCTTGAAGTTGCTTGAAGGTTGTTTTGAGGAGTAGCATTAGAAGAGTTTTAGATGTCGATCCATATTCACTATCCTTCTTTCCATATTTGATACCCCCTCCTCAATGTGCGACATCCTTTCGTTCATAGCATCCATACCTCGTCGCATCCCCATGATAGCTTCCAAAATGATATCAAGATTTGCCCCGCTTGTGGTAGGTTGGATATAACTCCGGTGCGATGGTACTATTTTTGAACCCTGTGATGGCTCAAATAGTGGTCTGTCGGGTTTATGTTGCAGGGGTTCCGTCAACCCCAATCAGTGAAGGTGTTAAAAAGACTTGGGACAACGGATCAAGTAGCGATTTGTCACTATGTTGACAATCGGTCAAGTCTTCCGCCACTCCAAGACAGAATAAGGTCCTTGGTTGACGTGTGGCTTGGTAGTCTGTCGAGGGCTTGACAGTGAGTTGTCAACCCCTAAGCACAATGTTGCCCAAGCTGGCTCTTGGTGACGGATGGATGGGAGAATCGTCAAGAGCTCGACGGTTAGTCACACAAGCCGTCAAGATCAACCAATTAGGTGTGATTTGGGTTCCAATTCTCGAGGCGATTTGCTTCTATTTCTCAACTTCTTGGGGCCCACTTTTATGGGTCAAAAAATACTTTTCCCAAAATTTGCACAAAGAGTTTTGGATCAAATTGTACTTTCTTGCTTCTTCTTCACCAAGAACTCCAAGAGCAAAGATGAAGATTTCAAAAATTCAACTCTCATTTTAACTTGGATTCACTCCAAATTTGAGATCCAAGCTCCTTCTGGTATGGGTAACAAACCCCAATGCTTTTCAACCCTCACTTTCACTCAAAACTGCTCAGATTCGAAGACCTATTTATGAAATTTCTTCAAACTCAACTCAACAATGGTAGAACCTTCAAATCAACTTCGATTAAGCTAAAATTTTAGATTTAGGCTCAAATAGTACTAGGGAACAAGAATCTAGCACTTGAAACTCAAGAAAACACAAATCAAAAAATCAAAATTTGGAATAGACCTAAAAACGTGAATCCTAATCTTTTTATTTTTCTTCAATACCACACCCAAGATTAGAATCATAGGAATGATCCTAGGCTTGACTTTGATACCAAATGATACGATACAAAATACGAAAATGAACACCAAGTACAAAAATCAAAAGATAAGAAAGAAAGAAAGACGACAAAAAATAGACACAAGAAGAGGAAACATAAGCAATTATAAAGGTTTGTTAAACCAAAGACCTCCAACGTTTAAACCTAATCAAGCACCTAGCTCCTACGAAGATCGAGAGATGAATTGAATCCCCTCACAACCAACGTTTACAAACAGCTCAATCAACACTCTCAAGTGTAAACTCATCCAAAATCATGTAAGTCTAAGGAAAGAGGAAAGCTGACTATTAATAGTCATTGGCTATTTATTACAAAATAGGCCCAAAAATGACCCAAAGTGCCAAATACCCAAAGAAAAAAGACTCTTCATCGCCCATCCTTATCATGGTGGATCTCAAAACTCCTCTTCATCACTAAAGCATCATCAATTACCTTGAGTTGGAATCTTTGGGTGTAATTCAACATGTATCATGATACGAACCAAAATACGGAAATGAAAGCAAATTACGAAAATCAAAAGATAAAGAAAGAAAGTTGATAAATAGATAGACACAAGGAGAGGAACACAAGCAATCAAAGGTATATTAAACCAAAAATCTTCAACGTTTAAACCTAATCAAAGAACCTAGCTCCTATGAAGACCGAGTGAGGAATTGAATCCCTCACAATCAACGTTTCCAAACAAGTCAATAAGCTCCCAAGCTCAATAAACACTCTCAAGTATAAACTCATCCAAAATCATCTAAGTCTAAAGGAAAGAGGAAACTTGGCTATTTAGCCATTGACTATTTATTACAAAATGAGCCCAAAGTGACCTTGGATGCCAAATGGGCCCAAAAGTGACCCAAAGTGCCAAATACCCAAAGAAAGATACTCCTATCATCGTGGATCGCAAAACTCCTCTTCATCTCGAAAGCATCGTCAATTACCTTGAGTTAGAATCTTTGGGGTAATTCGGCGTGTATCACGTGATTGTTGTATTCTTGATCCACATGGAGCTCCTTTTGAATCCTTTGACCTTCCACAGCATAAGCCTTTAACCGGCCACTGTTTTATTCCTCTGTAATTTAGGATCATTCAAAGTCTGGGTTTTCTTCATAATCTGTATCTTGAACTCCTCCAAGAAACGAAGAAAGCACGTGGAGATAAAGAGAACATTTGCAAACTCATGGGCTCTGAGTTCTTTATTTGGCACTTTGGTGTTGATCGAAGAGGGTTGTTATTTTCTGTTTCATTGTGAAGCATGATTTTCGTTGTTGAGTTCAATTGGATTTGGAGAATAGTCGGCAATTTAGGATTTAGAATCAATGGGTTCAAAGTTTTCTTAGGTGAAGCGTTATTTTTGTTAAGTGGTGCTCCTTCTGGCCCAATTTATGTAACCCTTCTTTCCTTTTTAGTTAGTTATGACACTTTTCTAAATCTTATTTAGTAACAATTTAACTTTAAACTTTCCGTTGCACCCTTAATAAGATGATTTGTAGTTCTATAGCCACACAAATATCCATAATTTGTTGTAGACCACAAGTTTCAAAAGTCTTCCTTTCCATCACATAAATTGGGATGGAGGGAGGGAGTATGTATTAAGGACCAAATAGATTGGGTTGGAGGGAGGGAGTATGTATTAAGGACCAAATAGTTCAGCCTCTATACATGACCATTTTGGTTATTTTCGCTTTCCTATATCATCACGTATCTTGCGACTATCCAATATCTTCATGCCAATTTTATGACTTGCACTTCCGTCTGATGACTATTCCAGGAGCATGTACCTTATGGCTCCTGGTGACTCTTCTATCATTGTTCCAATGATCATATAAGCTTTTCTAATATCATTCCAGTTCTAATATTTGGGGTCTATGATTCAGGGCAATAGTGAGATTGGCGAGGATGTCACGCATCGTATTGGGGCAGGGTGGTTGAAATGGAGGCTCGCTTTGGGAGTTTTATGTGATAAGAAGGTGTCCCTGAAGCTTAAAGGTAAGTTCTACAAAGTGGTAGTCCGACCGGCTATATTGTATGGAGTGGAGTGTTGGCCAGTTAAGAAATCCCACATCCAGAAGTTAAACGTGGCGGAGATGAGGATGTTGCGATAAATGTGTGGTCATACCAGAAAAGATAGGGTGAGGAATGAGATTATTCGGAAAAAGGTAGGAGTGGCTTCGGTGGAAGACAAGATGCGAAAAGTGAGGTTACGTTGGTTCGGACACGTGATGAGGAGGGGTTTTGATGCTCCAGTGCGGGGGTGTGAGACACTGGCTATGGATGATTTTAGGCGGGGTAGAAGTAGGCCGAAGAAATATTGGAGGGAGGTGATTAGACATGATATAGAGCGGTTACAGCTTACGGAGGACATGACCCTTGATAGGAAGGTGTGGAGGATGCAGATTAGAGTAGAGGGTTAGGGGGTGGGAGTGCGTCGGTAACAGTAGGAGAGTGTTCTTTATTTGTGTCTGTAGTTTCTTGTTCATGGTGTTGAGTGTTGTCTATGATTTCAGATTTAAGTTTTAGTATTATCCTGTGGCTCTAGTATTATCTTGTGGCTAGCGTTAGTTTATAGACGTTTATGTTTTGTGTTTGTTAAATTGTTATTGGTTCTAAGCCGGGGGTCGATCGGGAACAACCTCTCTACTTCGCCTTGGGTAGTGGTATGAACTGCATATACCCTACCCTCCCCAGACCCCACTAGGTGGGAATACACTGGGTATGTTGTTGTTTTTGGGGTTGTCCCCACAAAAAAAGAAAAGAAAAACACTTTTAAGGGGTCGTTTGGTAGAGTGTATTGGAAAATATAATGCATGTATTAGTTAATGTGTACTACTAGTACCTTTTTGGTACGCTTTTTTGCCTATGTATAACTAATGCTTGCATTAGTTATACACTCTATTGTGTATTGAAGTGTGTATTAGTATTACACTCTATTTTCTATGTATTAGTAATACAAAGACTTTAAACACATGCATTAACTTGTTAAATGACCTTAATATCCCTCTATTTCTCTCTCAAAATATTTCATCATTCCTTTTCCCGCCATTTTAATTTGCAAAAGTGAATCTTCTCAAAACATTTCACAATTCATTTTCCCACCATTTTAATTTACAACAATGAATAGTTGATTTAAATAATTGTAACATATTTTTGCTTTGCTTCTAAGGTCTTTAAAAAGATTAAAAAAAAATTATTGAGACTATTCCTTAATTTTACATCGTGTATTTTATTTTTGTTTCGACTATGTTAATCCGTTGGCGTAACATTTCATGCGCAAAGTCGAAGGTCTTGCAATTAATCCTAAACCTCTATATACTAATTCAACAATACTAATTATGTTTGAGATGACAAAAGAACTTTGTTGCAAAAAAAGTGTACAAAGTCAAAGAAGGGTATTTTTGTAAACAAACATTTCCTTTTCATATGGGAAAAGTATTGCATTTAAAGGCCCCTACAGGATGTATTGTTACTTGTCTTTATCTTTCAGAGGAATAATTATTTGCTAGCCTTCATTTGAAATTGATTAGTTGATTCTTGATGCAGAGACAGCTGCTTTCATCTTATGATATGCTAGCCTTCATTTGAAATTGATTAGTTGATTCTTGATGCAGAGACAGCTGCTTTCATCTTATGATATAGACATGGAGAAGAAGTGCAAATAAAATCTTCAATGACAACCAACTTAAAAGTGTTGCTCAGTTCGGCTGCTGCATACACAATGGTCTTCGCATACCATTCCCATTATTCTTTGCTCGAGAGTATTATTGTCTGGATGAAGGCCATATCAGAGTTGGTCGGAACAAACGGCGAGTGGAGGATCCACATATAATAATACCAGGAGCCTCTGGTTTGTTTGATAGCAGCTGCTAGCTATGTCACATTCAGAATTGGTTTGCCTGTGGAGTTCTTATTTGTGTATATACTGTAAGATATAAACAGAGATGATAGTTGTGATGCTGGAAGTTAAGTATATAAAGCTGGGTTTATGTAAATTCAAGTTTTGACAGACTCGTCTCTGAAGTACTGGTAAATTTTTTCATGCCAAATGTAAATGCTTCAACAAAAATGAGATTGTTGATTTGCACTGGTGTTTGCTTCCCTTGCCTCATGTTTGGACTGCTCAACTAGTGGACTTTCAGGTTAGTGATTAAAGAGTTACGACAATGCACACGGGCCTCTGGAATCTCTTTTGGCCTCTTATTTTAAAACTGCAACATAAATTGTGTAGGAGTAGATGTTGCCTAACTCCGCCCTCCCCGTCACTGAAGTTTGTGGAGTATGTTATCTTATTTGCAAGGACAAAAGAAATAACAGCAGAAATAGGATAGTGCATGGAAGCAGAGTGAACTAGATTTTAGAGTACTTAAAATAATGTAGATGTAGGGAAACACCAAGTTTTACTCACACCAGCGGGTGAAAAGTTGAATTTCGTTTTGTAAGATAATCCTCAGCACGCATTGTGCTTATTGGAAAAATTATTTCCTTTTCTGTTAGCATTAGGGGTGAGAAAATCGAGTTGATCGATAAACCGAACCGATAAAAATGATTGATTTATTGTTATTTGGGTTATTAGGTTAATGGATAATGGCCCGTGCCAACATTTGATCACTTGATTTTTATCTGCTATAAAGAATTTTTTTTGATCATTAAATACGATATTTTATTAATCTCAAATAAATACTTAGTCACTGGATATGAAGAGGATTTGAGTAAAAGTAGAATGATCTACAAATTTTATATTGATCTTTCGTGTTGTTTCATACATCCGTCAATCACAAACATTCGCCATTTGAATTGCTGCCTTGATTTTCTTCAATTTGAAAACATTTTCTTTCGTTCTAAACTACCATAAAATAAAAAAAGCATTCTTGCATTCCAGCATTGAATGTTTGCTTGAGTTGGTAACAGCTCCAACAATTTAATGTTCAAATCTGCCTCTAACTTCAAGTACCAAAAGTGATTATATTTTCTGATAAAAATAGGTAAAGAGATGGTCGGTGAATAAAAAAAATCAAATTTGTTAGAATACAATCAGAAAAAAAGTTAACACGTGAGGAAGTTGGCAAAATTTTGCTTCCTCCCAGGTTTGATGCAAGTTGCTATTGCTCATTTCAAGAACTACAAAATTTTCACCAGAGAAACCACTTCGGCTACATTTACCAGGTTCTATGGGTGATCCTCGGCAGATGACCTCTTTACCCATTTCCTGTTGTAACTGGTGCATCATTAGCTTGTTGTCAGGAGTCGCTGCCAGGAGATATCTATGAGATTCCGTATTTCAGCAGCAGCATGGAAACCACAATCATCCAGAACTTTGATTGTACAGTCTTTGTCCTTCCCAACAAAGAAGCAAGCAATATCAAGAAATACATTTTTATCATGGTCATCTGACAAAGCTTCATAGCTTAGTTCAAGAAATTTATGGTTATGGCAGTCAGAATATCTTTCTAATTTCTTTATTGCATCTTCCTTCATATCTATACTTCCACCACGTAGTGAAGAGGATAGAACCTGAAGAGCTAAAGGAACCCCTTGACAATGTTTAACTATCTACTTGGATTGCTTTATGTACTCCTTGACAGTAGGTCCTGACCAAATAAAAGAAAGCTGAAGAACTGAAGCGCCTCTTGATTGTCCAACCTTTTGCTTTCATATATCACATAAGCATCATGAGGGTTTAGCAAGTGTTCATTTGTAGTCGTTATAATTACTTTACTCCCTGGAGGAATCCAATCTCTTGAATCAAGTATCCTTTCAGTTGATTCAAATCATCAACATCATCAAGAACAAGAAACTTTTTATGGACTAAACATTCTTTGATCATGGACACTCCTCTATCAATATCACTCAGATCAATCTTATCCTTTTTCAAAAGATCTGAAAGAAGGTTTTCCTGTAGGCTAATCAGACCACAGCCTTCTTTTGCAATTTCTCGAATATCTGCAAGAAAACTGTTGCATTGAAATCTGTCACAATGTAGCTTAAAAAGAGCTTTGGTAATGTTTTTTTTTTTTCCTATTTCAGGTTCTCCATAATCATCAATGTGCAAGAATTAGTCTAGCTATCTTGTAACCAGAAACTATTCTCTTTTACAAGGGAGGGTGCGTGGATTGAGGTTAAAAATGGAAGCTGGCTTTGAGACATACCTAGGATTGTAGAATATTGTGAATGTGCTTCTATTAGCACGCAGCAGCTGCAAGTACTTCAATATACGTACTATCAGCAGACAGGACTGAAGAGGGCAATGAGGTTTGCTGATGGTTAGCCCGCTTCAGTCCCAGCAATAATTGTGACTTCTCATCCCTACAGCAGCAAAATTCAAAATACGAATCAGCGGTGAGACCTAAGGGATTTAGGATGCCATCTGAATGTTAGGAATTTCGTATAGCCTGATTAACATGAGCACCTATTTCTCAACATTGAAAAATTCATGCGGGTGCAACTTTCAGTACTTTGTTTTTGCAATACCTGAAAAATAGAACAAAATTACCAGCTCTAAGGCGTTTTGCCCCAACAAACATGCTCTATCCAGTTGTGAGAAGATGTCGCTTCGGCTTCCCTACACAAATAGACAATCAGGTGGAAAAAAAATTAAATACAGCCAAGTGAATCATGAAAAGACAAACAACCACAACACGAAAGTAACACTGAAGAATAGAACTTGGTACAATCCAATTTCAGCATGCTCACCGCGGTATATGTGACGAAATGTCCAAGTATTATCGTGCAAGTCTCATACAACAAGCTATTGTGTTGGAGGTTGCATCGAGTAATCCTAAAAGAGCAAGTAAATACAACATGGAAAGCCAGGGAAACTTTTAAGTCTTCTCTTCTTCCTTTTGGCAAATGCAACTTATTCAACAAAACATAAAACTCACCAAGGGTGGGAACAACTTTTCCGCTGCTCTTCTAGGAACAGAAAAACCACCATGTGTGCTTGTATCACTGGCATTCAAAGTTCTGCAAAAGAACTCACTTGGATGCTTATTATTATTAGGTACTCCCAGATATGATGCTATACCAACAACGACAACAAAGTTCCATAAGACCTTTTTCTTGGATTTCGTAACTACACAGATAGAATTACAGGAATACTTTTTCCAGGAAAAATGATTCTTTCGCAGGGTTAAAAATGAACTTTATTTTCAAAGATATAATAAAAAGAATCATCTGCAGTTCAATTAGTAGCATAAATTCCTGAAAGTGATTAATACGATTCACTGCCTCTGCAGAACTACAACAATTCACCATATATAAAAATAAATCAGACTTCCCATAAATATGGCTTAGAGAAATAAACAACAAAGTAAATTTTTCTTTTTGATGAATTTCTAGGTCAAACGAACAATGAAACAACAACTATGTTGCAGACTTCCTGTTCAGTCAAGAGGTTAATGCAATAGCCTACGAAGGATAGGCTTTTCTTAATGTATATGAAGTCACATAATATTGTCAACCCCAACACGAATCAATATACTCTCTCCATTTCTTTTTGTTTGTCTTAGTTTGACCGAGCGCAAAGTTTAAGTATTATGTAAATAAGACTTTTGAAGCTTGTGGTCTTGAACTGAACGTGTATAATATTCCAAAAAATAAACTTTCAATCTTAAGCATATATGGTCATTTCTATAAGGGAATGTCATTCGATGTAAATGGGAATGTTAAAATTCAGAACTTACTAAATATACAAAGGTCAGAGGCATTTTGATCCTAAACAAACTAAATCTGTAAGTAAGACAAATTGCCGTTTATCAAATTTTGGAATGCATAATACTTACCCAATCAAGCATAACGCCTTTCTGATTTGCTGCTTTACCAAATTCAACAGCTCTCTGGCCAGATATCAACTCTAGAAGGAGAATGCCAAACCCGAAAACATCTGTTTTATCAGAGGACTGTCCTGTAGAGAGATACTCAGGAGCTATATGTCCTACGGTTCCCCTAACTGCAGTTGCGATATGCGAATCGCGATGATCCAAAAGCTTTGCCAATCCGAAATCTCCCACAACAGCCTCACAGTCATCGTCGAGCAATATGTTTGCAGCCTTCACATCCCTGTGGATAATCTTGGGATCACACTGCCCATGTTGATATAGTAAACCTCTTGCAGAAACTCCAGACATTCCGAGTAAACCTTAAGTTACCAACTACAAATTTAGATTGACAGTTTTGTCCAGGATAGAATAGTGGTTTGCGTGAAGATACATACATAGCATAAACATCAGGACAATAAACAGGTAGTAGTAATAGAAACACATGACAGTATCAGATTGGTAGCATCGCTAGCAAGATGTGATGGACACCGCAAGAATATGCTGACATGATATAGAACTAAACGAGGAATTTGGGAGATGGAGTTGGGACCGAAAGCACAAGAAAAAAATTGTTTGCATGCAGATGGAGTGTTGAGGATTTCCTTCTCTAATTCGAGTGTCATACCATGTCATACCAGACAGATGACGGTAGAAAACATCCATAGACTACATGAAAGAGAGGTGTCATGGAATTGAGGTACATCATACCAAACGATACACCTTCCCTCCGATTGACTCAACAATTATTCAAGTCTAATCCATTTGGACCACGAACATCTATTTAATTGCTCAACATATCATTATAACAATAACCAAAGCAACAATGGGATAGAGTACCTCCTTATAAACAACTAGCAAATCATTAGAACTCGTGAGAGTTGCTTTTCACATCTACATTTTTTAGGTGTATTTATAACTCTCTGTATTTAGCAAATGGAGGGATTCACACATCATGTTTTCAAAATTATAATTGTAGTAATATCACTGTATAGTGCAAGTACGAATTACTACTTGAATCTCAGCTTCAAAAAAACTACGAAAGACATTGAAGAGCACAGAAGAGAGGAGATTGATAAGGAATTCGATTGTTCGGCATATCTTAAAAGATGCCAGATAATGGCGGCAGACGTTTGGTATAATAGAAATTAATCTGAGAAGCAAACATGGGATAAGAAATTCAGTGTTCCACTAAGATTAATCAAACACTCCATGAGCTAAATTCGAAAGAAACTAATTAATGCAATGTCTGTTTCTTTGAGAAATTTTCTCATACACATAGATGCCAAAGCAAAAAACTAAATTTTCCTTCAAGTAAATCGATACTATCAAGCGAAAGAAAAAATATGCAGGGTGAAATCACCTTAGAAAGATGGTTGAAACAGAAAATCATTACCTGAAATTTTTCACAGCTCGAAACTAACTTTAGAATTCTAAAAAATTAATTCCAATAGCTATTAGTTTGAGGAGTTGACAATCGATTCGTCGCCAATGAGAAAGCAACTGCATCTGATCAAAAGGAAAACGCAGATAAATATATGAAAAAACATGAACTAAAGATGAGAATACTGATCAAGGAAAAATCATGAGGCACTGAAGTAACTATTACCTTCATCAGCTGAAGAAGACGGAGAAGCAGCGAGATGAATGATCAAGAAATCAAGAAAGATAGGTGAGTTGGTAAACAGATACGGATGAGAAGAGGCGGTGAAGAAATGGATTGTTGTGGAGTCTCTTTTGACGGTGCAAAATGACCAATTTACCCTTGATCGCCTTTCTAGATATATATTAGAAATATATGACTTATTATTATATACTAGTAAAATTATTCACGCGGTTATTTAAAAGTATTAGTGAACCTATTAAAAAATTATCTTATAATATATTTACCATTTGATAAGTTAAGTAAATTCTTTTAGAATTTTACAATTACATTGTTTAAAAGCATTTATTAAGCAAGCTGTTAAGAATTAATAAAGAGATTTAGAGGCATGCTGATGTGACATGCCTCAATGATATGTTTTTTTTAAAAAAAAAAAGTGAAAGCAAAGTTCAAATTTATAGATGGAGGGAAAATATATATGTAGATGGAGGAAAAATGTACAGATAGTATGAATGGCTTATACCCAAAAGAATATCAAAGTCCAATGTTTGATAACTTCTTGATCTCTAGAGGGCTAAGCTAATCAAAGGAAAAACCTCGCTATAACAATAAAAAGAAACTATTGATGTCTAAGGAAGCCAAAGCCCAACAACCTCCGGTAAAGATCTTGTACCCCGTGAAGTAGAAGGCTGAAAAGAGGTATTACGTCAGTGCAACATGAACTATTGCCATTATCCTCGTACTCATCATTTCTTCCTCGAGACTAATGGAACTGGAGTCGGACTTAAGTTGACAAACGGGAAGGATTTTCCCAAAACATTTAGGGTCTTCACTCGTTGCATCTCCTTTCCTGATTGAGTAGAGAAAAGGGATGTTTCATTGAATTGTTCTTGTGTTGGTTGTATTGTCCTGTACTTAACAGATCTGGAAAAAGTTTAAAACTACCAACAATGAATGGACACGATTGATGTGAATAAAGAACCTACAAGTAAGTAAATTTCAAGGCTTAAAGCCTTACTCTTGACTCATTTGAAGCCAAGGGTTATTATGTAAAGTTTGAAACCTTATTGCAGTCTGACTTCCTAAGTACCTGTCTCTAGACTCTCATTCTGTGCGTTGCAATTAAAACACCTCCTAAGCAGTGGCAGAGTCAATATTTTCACTAAGAGGGTGTAAAATATGAAGAATAAAACACATGAAGAAGCCAAAGGAATTTCAACATCTACATAAGCATGAGAAGTCAAACAAATACTTTTCATGATGGAATCTGCATTTATAATAACATGTCGTGGTAAAATGCCATGCACTGAAGAATGTTGGGTGCTTGATTCAAATAGAGACAGAGTTAGACTTAGTGGACAAGTAATGGGTTCATCATAATCAAAGTTGAATTTATAGGATTAAGCACCTAATATTCAATCATTTGTGTTTTTTCGTCAATTATTTTCATTACAAACTAATAGATAAACAACAGGTTGTAACTAAATTCATTGCGCTCATTCAGCAATAAGTGCCTCAATTTTTGCTTAGTTGAATTTGGTTAAGTGGAATTCATGGAAATAGATGATTATCTATGCTGGGAATCGTTACTTGAATTTTCTTTGGATTGCTGCCTTATTGTAATTGAGTGTATTGCATTTTCGAATTATGCCAGAAGTGAATTTAACTGTAAGTTAGATAAATTCGAGAAGGAAGTGTCCTTCGAAATTTTACCTATGCTGGATTTGTAGGAATGCTTTTACATATATATTTCAAATGGTGAGATAAAACCAAATCCAACTATTTACAGGGAGTAAGGTAGGATACCAGTGCTTAATCGCCTAGGTTTTTGAATTTTGTTTTTTTTTCTTTCAATGGAAAAAACTCTAAATTCATTTGCTAAAAGATAAATGCTTCAGAAAAAGTTAGTAGCTAACAATTTTCTAATAAAAAATGCTTTAGTCAGAAGGTTTTTAACATAGAGCCAACGTTGAGAACTTATGGAACCACTTTTATTGTTATTTCTCGCAAATTTATAACCTTCTTATCACAGATGAACAGTAGGGCAATGAAAAAGGTGATTAATGTTCTCTTCTCTTTAAAATTTTCAGATAAACACTGTATCTGCATTTAAGTTTATCCTTGTTTAGCATCAGGAAGCATGCCAAGGTTGAATCTGATACCTGATGCTTTCATCCAACAGTTCAATCCTCCTTTTATTTCTTTCTTTATTTGTTCTTGATCGAATGTATGTGGTAAATTTCAAACCTTGAACCCATAAAGTTCAAATCCTGTTCTTTAAACTGAGAAATACTTTAAACTTAAGAAGATACTTATGTCTAAAACAAATATATCAAATCAAGCATACTCCAAGCTACTAAATAACCCTACCAAACGTATCTTAGGAGTCATTTTGTTGCAGAATAAGTTTCTGAATACATGGAGTAAGCTCAGCACTTGATTTTTTAAAAGTTACACCAACAATTTTCTATGTTCATTTAACACACACAGAAATTCAGTTCTACTTCTATTTGCTAGTCGGAAATAAAGAATGCAATCTAAGAATTTTATTACATGACAAAAGGAGCAGCGATGAGTTAGACCATACCCGCTACACTGCAGACAAAATCCTTGCTCAATCCCATTAACAATGACTATAGCAGTTTTTTAGTGTTCATTACATACTTTGTGTCTCTTGTGATAGTCTTTTGAGGAGTTCAGGTCCTTGTTACAACCATGAACCTGACAGATAAGAACCTCGAAATGAAAATTTGTAGTCCGTAGTTTTTTTCCATGGAGTGATGGATTGACTGAAGACAAACTCGAAACACTAAGTCAAATCAAGTTCTTATCTGTGCGATTTTGTTCATGGATGATCTGAGGATGGTTGATAATAAAAGTAAGATTTATGCGGTCTGCTTTAACAAAATAAGTGACTAACTGGAACAATCACACAAATATTAATACATCAATAGACATGCCATTAACCGCAGAAAATACAATATAGGAATGACAACAATATACATTGGCAAGAAAGGAAGTGACCTTATCAAGTAATCGTGTTGTGGTATGAAGTGGCAGACATATACATCAAGTTCGTCAACATATGTCTAGCAAGTATTTATTAGCATCTTGACTGAAAAGATCTTTGAGTACACAAAAAAAAATAACACCAAATACATACACAGAAAGAGAAACAAAGAAAATCAGAGAGAAGTTTCAGTCCATGGTATTGCTTATTGTTGGTTATGTTGCTTACTCCGGAGCTACATAACCATATGTTTCAACAACTCGTGTTGCAGAGGATTCTCCATCATTAGTTATATCCATAACTTTTGACAAACCAAAATTCGAAATCTGTCGCAAAACAAAAGCAGTGAGAATTTGAGTTTGAAAAATAACAGCCAGCAAGGAGAAAGAAATCGGACACCAAAATAGTTATAACCTTCAAAGAGCTCTAACCGATCCCGTGATCCAAAAACTCGTGTTGCAGAGGATTCTCCATCATTAGTTATATCCATAACTTTTGAAAAAACAAAATCCAAAACCTGTCGCAAAACAAACGCAGTGAGAATTTAGGTTTGAAAAATAACAGTCAGCAAGGAGAAAAAAATCGGATACCAAAACAGTTAACACAAAAGTCATCTTTTAGGCATAGATCGACTCAATAACACATCAAATCAATCAAAATTCAGTCATTTCATCAAAATTGTACAAATTAACAACCACACAAATAGAATTTTTTTTTTAAATTATACCTGCAGGAACATGATCAAGTCCAATTCCAGTACTATTAAGCGCTTGTTGAACAAAAGCAGAGATCTTAGTCGTATCACCATAAGCGAAAATCAAAACAGGTACACAATAATTCATATTCACAAGCGCAAAGCTTATATTCTGCGCTATCTCATGAGGATCAGATTCTCTAGGTACTTGATAATTTTATATATCCCACCATACTGAAATCCTCGCCGCTGAGTACAACAACTTCGCCACACCCGATGGCTGTATCCCTCCTCCTCCTCCGTTCCCGTTTTCACCTGCACCGCCTATTTTCGACAAAGATAAAACAGGAATGGTGCACGATAGCAAACTTCGATGAGTAAAATTTTATCTTTAAAATTATTTTTATGTTTGTCTGTAGATTAATTCCTCCAAAAAGGTGTAATTAAGAAAAGCCGTGAGTAGGGGAAAAGGCGAAAGATTGAGGACTTTTGTGGGTTAATGGTGCTAATGATGAAGGATAATCAATGGATTTATTAATTAAAAAAATAGATGGCAATGAATTAAAAATGAAAAAATAACTCAAAAAAAAAGATAAATATGTTTGTTGATCATTGAGGTATGCCACATCAGCATGCCTCTAAATCTCTTTTATATATATAGATAGATTTCTCTTAATTTCTCTTTAATTTTATCAATTAACAAATCTATTATTTTAATTATACAAACTTTTAGTTTCTCCTAACAATATTTAGTTCAAACCTGAAGATTCTTGTAAATTAAAACATATTATGTAGGATTTTTAGTTGCAACTAAGATTCGATTTTTTTTCATGTTAGTTACTACTATTTCTATTTTATGAGTATTTTCTTATCGGTTAAATCGAAAATCAAATCATTAAGAACTAAAAATCGATAAACCGAAAATCGATAAAAAATATCTTATTGGTTTTATTATTGGTTTAGCATATTTAAAAATCGAAAATCAATAAACCAAACTGATAATATATAAAATCGAATCGAACCGACCAATGCACACCCTTAATTAGCTGAATGTTGAACACCTTAATGAACATACTAGTCTTTCATAAAAACGAAAATCCTGTCTTTTATCCATCCGTTATTTCTATAAATCTAGTCTTGTAAATCTGCACTCAGTCCACATATTTTGAACGGAAAAGGATCAAATATTTTCTTCATATTATAATAAATAGTACGTATATATCCTTTATCATATTTTGGGCATACATATGCTCTTACCGTCAATAAAATGATACGTATTTCAAGCTAATGGTAGGGGCATATGAGTATTCAAATTATGACAGGGGTATATACATACCATTTATTATAATTCGGAGGTATATTTATCTCTTTTTCATTTTAATTTTTTTATCCCAAATAATTAACTCAAATCCACTATTCGACTCAATAAACTCATTATATTGAACGCTTTCAAATCAACTCGATTAGACCACTATTTTTTGTTTCAAACCTAATACTCTCTCTGTTTTTCTCTTAAACGTGGATTCTAAACAAATTACAGCTGTTGGTCTCTACTACTAATTGGTGTTTACTAGTTAGAGGGAGTGGAGATTAGGTCAAAGATGGCTCGGGCTAAGAGCGCTATTTTTCTCTTAAACGTGGACTCCAATCAAATTGCAGCGGTTGATATCTAATACTAATTGGTGTTTATTGGTTGGAGGGAGTGGAGGTTAGGCCGAAGGTAGCTTGGGCCTAGGGGTGCAATGATGGTTCGTCGGTGGGGTGTTTTTGATTTGACGAAGACGGTGGCTATGTGGAGTTGACCGATGTTGAATAATATTTTTTCAGTAGAATTTTGCTGAAAATTGAAACTTGAGGAATTTAATTTATCTAGTGTTGTTTTTTGGTATTATGGATTAATAATTTTTTTAAAACTAATCATTGTGACTGTTACTGTATTGTGTGTGTATCATTATAGAGGTAGAAAAAACATATCTCTTAGATAAGCGTCTCTGGAATTGTAATAGAACCAAGTTGGATAGTGGGTTTGAATTAATTATCTAGAATAAAAATATTAAATGAAAAAAATACAAATATATCCCTAAATTATGATTGGTGATATGTATATACCTTCCGTCATATTTTGGGTAAATACCTGCCCATCAATTAGTGTGAGGGGCATATATATCATTTCATCAATGATAGAAGTATATATGTATTCAAAGTCATACTTTGGGTACTTACTTGTCCATCGGTTAGCGTGAAGGGCATGGGCGGACCGACGTACAATTTTTGGGTGCTCGAGCACCCACCAAACTCAACGTAGAAAAGGTATAATTATATAAGAAATAGTGAAAAATGATAAAATATATACAAAAGCACCCAGAAAACAAAAACATGGTTGGGTGCTTTGACTTTAGACATAACTTTCATATCTTCCATCCTGAAATTGAATCTCTGTAGCTGCATTATTTAGTAAATTTTTATTTTGAGCACCACAACCTAAACAAAGCTGGGTCCGCCACTGGTGAAGGACATATACATATCATTTCATCAATGGTAAAAGTATATATGTATCCAAACTATGATAAAACATATATTTATACCATTTATCATAATTCGAGAATATATTTGTCTCTTTTCCATCAGAGCGCCAAGGATTATAAAATTTCTAAAGAGAACTTATCCTTCTCTTGTGAACTCTCTCCATCACTCACTTGATTTCTCCCCCAGTCCCCTTCCCTTCTTTGATTCTAAATCTCGGAAACAAGAAGAACCAAAGAGTGCAAATGAGGGCTGGGCTCAGTTGATTATCCTATCAGAAGCAATTGGACAACACCTCGCCAGGAAGTCCTGACAATTATCGAATGGTAGATTATACCCTCTCTAAGGACAGAAGGTCCATCATCGCCGTTCTTCAAATATAAGTAAGTAGAGACCATGACAGATTTGATGATTTGGGATTGAATACGACGATTAATGCATCGTGTCAACCGGAAACTCGATGGATTTTAAGCCGGTCTCTCACTTGCAAGAAATCAACATTAAATTTGAGATGCTATTGCTTTGTGACGTCTAAACCTTTCCCTGTGAAGTCCATTTGCTTTGCTGAAAAGTACCCGTGTGGCACACCATCACATCCATAAGCACTACATAAACATTCCTGCATCAAAGTCCCGTTTTGCGTGGGGCCCTTTTCCTTTCACAGTCAGCTCAGTTTAAGCTTAGGTTTATGCCAGTGTGTGACTGATTAGGTTAGGGCACGTATGAAAGTGGAGGGGAATGTCTCATGTTGGAAATGTAATGTTCACCAAATTTAAGACGTTTTACTCTCGTTTAAATTTACGAACCGTTGACCACTACGTCACACACCCGTTTTAACTTTGAAGAATACATGAAGAAATGATAAATTGATACACATCCGTTTTAACTCTGAAGAATACAAGAAGAAATGATAAATGATCAGATAGAGGAAGATTGGATCATCAGATAGAGGACAAAAACAATTATCTAATTAAGGGAACATAAAACAACAGAACCCAATTATTACTTTGTGTACGATCCTAGAATGGGACATAGTTTGCTTACACAATCACAACAGAAACCCAACTATTTTCGAAGAGCAAAGCCAGGAAAATGAACAAAACAGAGATGGAGGAGAAAGAAAGAAAGAAGACTACTGTTTTAAGGTATCCGCAATCTCAATATGAACACCTTCAGATGACGCAAAGTTGGTGCTTACTGCTAGTCTACTTCCTCCATCTTGCTTTCCTCACCAGTCTCCTCTAGAGCAGGCATATCAGCATCCTCACCAGCTTCCTCTTCTTCGTCAATACTCAAGCCCAACTTCAACATTCTGTGAATTCTTGCAGCAAAAGTATTGGGGTCATCAAGACTAAAACCAGATGTCAGCAGAGCTGTCTCAAAGAGCAACAACACAAGATCTTTCACCGACTTGTCATTCTTGTCCGCCTCAGCTCTCTTCCTCAACTCCTCCATAATTCCATTATCCGGGTTGATTTCCATTGTCTTCTTGCTAGACATGTAAGAGCTCATGCTGCTGTCCCTCAAGGCTTGAGCTTTCATGATTCTTTCCATGTTAGCCGTCCAACCATACTCACCGGTCACTAAGCAACATGGGGAATCAACTATCCTATCAGAGACCACAACCTTCTCAACTCTGTCTCCTAGGATGTCTTTGATGATCTTGCAGAGGTTCTCAAAAGACTTCTTTTTCTCCTCTTTTTTCTTCTTCTCTTCCTCAGTTTCATCATCAAGCTTCAATCCCTCCTTTGTAGCAGAAACTAGTTTCTTACCATCATATTCTTTCAGTTGCCCGACTGCATATTCATCAATGGCATCAACCATGAAGAGCACTTCATATCCTTTCTTCTTTAGCCTTTCCAAGAATGGTGAGTTTTCAACTGCCTTTTTGCTCTCTCCAGTGATGTAGTAGATGTCTTTCTGACCCTCCTTCATCCTAGTGACATAATCTTTCAGACTTGTCAGCTCATCACCACTCTTGGTGGAGTGGTATCGAAGAAGGTCAGCCAACTTAGCTCTGTTCTGGCTATCTTCATGAATGCCCAACTTCAGGTTCTTTGAGAAAGCCTCATAGAATTTGCTGTAGTCCTCCTTGTTCTCGGTAATCTCATTGAACATCTCAATGCATTTCTTCACAAGGTTCTTCCTAATAACCTTGAGAATCTTGTTCTGCTGCAACATCTCGCGGGAGATGTTGAGAGGCAAGTCATCAGAGTCGACAACACCCTTCACGAATCCAAGGTACTCGGGGATAAGTTCCTCACAGTTGTCCATGATGAACACCCTCCGGACATAAAGCTTGATGTTGTTCATCTTCTTGCGGTTGTCGAATAGATCAAATGGAGCCCTCTTAGGTACAAAGAGGATGGCCTTGAATTCAAGTTGCCCCTCAACAGAGAAGTGCTTGACTGCAAGGTGTTCCTCCCAATCATTAGTCAGGCTCTTGTAGAAAGCGGCGTATTCCTCCTTCGTGATTTCTTCTGGTTTACGCAGCCAGATAGGTTTCTGCTTGTTAATAAGTTCCCACTCATGAGAAACCTCCTTGATTTTCTTTTTCTTACCTTTCTCCTTTTCTTTATCCTCATCCACTTCCTCAATATCACCCTCTTGTTCTTTCTTGGGTTCATCATCTTCGTCATCGCTAATCTGCTTCTCAGTTGTCTTCTCGGCCCAAAGGTAAATTGGGTAGCTAATGAATTCAGAATGTTTCTTCACAAGGTCTTTGATTCTCCTTTCCTCCAAGTACTCCAACTGCAAGTATCAATGCAAGTTAATTACACGTGAGGTTATAAAACTGCACCAAACCTAATTAATTTAACTACAAAGTGCATTAACAAGAGTACATCTCAATTAAAGTATAAATGAGATTACCTGGTCTTCCTTGAGGAAGAGAGTGATTTTAGTTCCTCTGCCTAACTGCTCTCCATTAACATCCCTTGTAACAGTGAATGAACCACCAGCTTGTGATTCCCAGATATATTGCTCATCGTCGTTGTGCTTGGTCGTTACGATAACTTTCTCTGCTACGAGGTAAGCGGAATAGAAACCCACACCAAATTGACCAATCATGCTCACATCAGCCCCAGCTTGTAGAGCTTCCATAAACTCCTTTGTCCCAGACCTAGCAATTGTACCCAAATTGTTAACCAAATCTACACATCCACAGAGAAAACAGAGGTATCAGTACCACTCCTAAATTTGTAGAATAGAATATAAAGCCTATAAACACAACGACCCGGCTAAAATTCAAAATTCAACCATAGGATCACTTCATACACGTCATGAACATCTATAGGCCTAAAAATTCTTCAAACATCAGAGACGTATCTTATCCTCATTCAGTTGATTAGGAAAGCAAATGGTTTAACTACATAAACAAACACACGTAGTAAAAAGTTTGCAGCCAACTATTTATAAATTGAATCCAAATGAAGGGAAAAAAACTAGAGTCATTAATCTCCGAAGCCAACAAAGATAACGACACAAGAACATTACATACTTATCCATTTTTTCTAGTCCAATTAATACCACTAGACACTGTGTCTAGTGGCCACATACTTATCCATGTAGAGGCGGATCTACGGCTTAAAATTCTGAGTTCATGTCGATTATTTATTGAATTTTTTTACATAAATTTATGCTTAGCGTCCTAAATTCTGGATTCAATTGAACCATACCTACTAATATGTTACATCCGTCTCATGAATAACATCGAAAAGCATAGGAAAAGCAAGTTGATAGATGTGTTGAAAGGAAGTGAGTTAAAACGATGTAAAAATGGTGAGAAGCAAATAAGTACATTACCTGCTTTGGTCATGCCAATACCACTGTCAATGATGGAAAGAGTCTTATTGGCCTTATCAGGAACAAGTCGAATGAAGAGTTCAGGCTGAGCATCGAGCTTGCTCTTATCCGTCAAGCTCTCGAACCGAATCTTATCCAACGCATCAGAAGAATTGCTAATGAGTTCACGAAGGAAAATCTCCTTGTTGCTGTAGAATGTATTGATGATCAAACTCAATAGCTGGTTGATCTCAGCTTGAAATGCAAACGTCTCTGCTTCAGCCATTTGGACATCAGCCATTGATGCTCAACAAATTCAAAAAAGCGCTGAGAGAAAATGAACGAGGAGTTGATGAAAATCAGATCAGAAAGAAGATTTGCGAGTAGCTATTTTGATGTGGGAGAGAATGGAAGTGGTGGATTTATATATGCATGAGAAATTCTAGGTCCTTCTATTAGTGTTGGAAGCAGGAAGCCAATACTTGCTTCTGGAGTCTTCGGTATTTTACGGTTATAATGACTGAACCGGTGGTAGACCGGGTTTTTTCTTGTGTGAAAATTAGTGTGGGCAAAATGGTCTTTCTACATCAATTAAGACATCTGGAATGTTCTTCGCCTGTCTTCTGAGGTCTCCGCCTCTCCGGCCCGCTATGGAGTCAAAATCATTTTTCCTCAATTAAATAAACTTTTAAAAGAAAAAATCGACTGCGTATGAGACCATAAAATAAATATTTTCTCCGTTTTATAATAAATGAATTATTGAATTTTGACATATAAATTAAGAAAAAAATATTAAAAACATAAATTTAACATAATTTTTCATTTTTATCCCAAAAAAGAAAAAATCAACCTGTAAGACTTTTTCAAAAGTTAATTGGTTGTCAAATCATAAGGGTAAATTTGAAAAAAAATTCAATGATTCACTTATTTTGAAATATCAATAAATACTCCAACAATTCGCTTATTCCGAAACAGAGGGAGTACTAGATAAGGATTTACACGGGCCAAAACTATTACTTATTACATAAAATTTCTTATTTGAAAAGTAATTATAAAAATCCCATATCAATTAGATAAAACCTATTCCTTTAACTTTCTCTCTCTTGTGCCTCATACATCCCAAAACACTCATTTTTTACTTTATTTTTAGTTCGATTTTTGCTCCATTATTACACTCCTTATTTTACGCCTAATTTCAAGCTACTTGATTTGGGGTTTCAAATTTGTCAGCTAGCAAGCATTAATTGAATAAAGAGATTAACTTCATCACCTTCTTACTTTAATTTTGAGGTTTTTTTTTTTAACTTTATCAAATCAAAATTAGTTTTGAATTTTTTTTGATTGTATGTATGTATTTATCAAATTAGCTGCTTTTGCAATGTCATACATAGAAAGTAAAGTATAATAAAAACATATACACTTGCATCATACATAGAAAGTAAAGTATAATACATTCTTATACATATAACACATGTTGTTGGAGTGTAATTCATACATATAACACTGATATCATACATAGAAAGTAAAGTATATACGTTCTCATACATATAATGTGAAATGGTTTTACTTAAATATAAAACCGAAAACATTTGCATCATATATAGAAAGTAAAGTATAGTACATTCACATACATATAGAAAATATTATTGTTGGAGTGTAAATCATGCACATAACACTACATCATACATAGAAAAAATGTATAACATTCTCATACGTATAGCACATGCTGAAACGACTATGTAAATTAAACTAACTTCCATACAAAAGTGTAAATAAATATCAAACACATACTGTTGTTGGAGTGTAAATCTAATATTTGTAGTGTAAATTTCATAAATAATGTCAAAATATCATTCAAACTGGGTAATGTATTATAACTTCTCATACAATACTGTGCAAGTTTTTACTAAAAGCTAAAAAATAAATACACTAGCATCATACATACAAAGTATTGTATAAAACCTTCTCATACATTAATTTTTCCAATCACTCTATGCAAAGTAATGAAGTATTTCACTTCAAATTTTAAAACGTATAAGGAATACTGATTTTGCAGCAAATTTGCGTTTGTTTGAATTGAAATCGCAATTCTAAAAAAAAAAATTGTGGTGATGCTTCAGGATATTTTTTGAATTTAAATTACAGTTACTAGTTTTAAGTATCCACAAAATTAGAACATTAATTACTGTCATTATTAAGGTAAGATAACAATTGGATCTGATTTTATTATCATAATTTAAGGAGAAACAATTCCCTCGTACATTGGAGTTACTTATGAGGTACATTGACATGTATATGTATTTTTTCAAATTTAGGAGAGAGAAAGTCAATCCGGGATCTTATGTAATTAGTTTTATTTAGGATAGGATTATGTTCTTTATACTAATTTTATGTGTATGGGTGTGTGGGTGTGTGGATATATATATGTCTGCATGTATACATAAGATCCCAAATGTTTGTTTTATACGACCGTAGGAATATCATACTACTGAATACGCACATGACATTCATTTCACATATCATATTGATTGTTGTCTATTTACACTGTATATGTGCACTTATAAATTCTACAATAGCAGATGCATTTTTTCTTCCTGATGTGATCAATCTCTTGAGCATTCATGATCAATACCAGTTAAATTAAATTTAATGATTAAATTAGTTTAGAAGTTCAAAATCTATATCGAAAACACATTTTTTTCATTGTAAAAATGTATTTCATTCCAATCATGATTCACAAAATTTTGTACACATTAATTATGTCACACGGTAATAGAAGAATGCCAACAAGAGCTAGCTTTGGATACCTCTAACAACACGAATAAGTTGTTTCCTAAATTATCTGGAACACCATCTTGATCTTGATGTCCCATAGACATTTGAAGAAAGCTTCAACCTTTGCCTTACCAAAATGACACTGAAAAAAATCAGATCAAGATTTTAAAAATAACACAAACAAATCACAACACACCAAAAAACTCAGACATCTTGTATCTAGCAAGATGAAAGTAGCTTCTCAAAGAGAAATACATTTTTCATTATATGCAAGTAGTTTGTATTTGTTGTCAACCTGTTGTAAGCACTATATCAGGTGTAAACTAATTTAATGACTCATTACAGCCAGAACAAAGTTAAATTGAGGTATAGTTTTTGAAGCAAATTACAACTATAGAGATGCACATGACTAACATAAGTAAAAGAAAATACAAAAAGCCAGTAAGCTTTACTTGTTAAAAAGGAAAAAAGCAAAATAAGTTAAAAGTCAATACTATAAGTAGGTCAACCCTATAACTATGAATTAACATCTGCTAACAATGTTAAACAAATTAGATAATCACGAAAAGCATAAAATAAATGTTTTGGCACTTAACAGAGTTTAGTAAGTACTGCAATCAAGTCAAAATTGTACTAAATATGCCCTGTAAGTACCTTCATTATGATAGTCGAAATTGTATCAAATATGCCCTGTAAGTACCTTCATATGATTAACATTCCACTGGCTACTAATGTTGCATCAGAAAACCTTCATATGTAGATCTGAATACCAAAATCAAAACCTCCACAACAGATTGATCTTCATAAGCTAAGGCTCCTTAAGAGAAGTTTAGATAAACTAAAGAAATAAAGCAACACTCTTCCTATTAAAAATCATCATCCAATCTAGAGCTTAATTTATTAAAAAGAGTTTTCCTTCTACACTTTTCTTTAGTTCATTTAAGAAAGTGAAGACTAATCAAACCAACAATCTCAAGGAACCGATATGATCCTTCTTTTCACTGTCCTTCGCAGTTAAAAATAGAGATAAATCATCACGTTAAATATCAACAATAGAGAGCTAAAAATAGATTGTATATTACACAATTATACAATCATTATCTTTTTAACTCTACTCTTCTTGCTCGTCGATGTGCTAAAAGGACTTTTTTCTCTCAAGTGGCATTAGTCTATATAATTTACACCTTTTAGCATTTTTTTGATATTTTTCTTAAAAAGTTTGATCAATTTTAGAATCTCTATTACACGATATTTTTTGTGGCTCAAATATTTTTATGAATTCTTGATAAAAAACTAATACAAGTAAAATTTTATTACACATCCATACCAAGAAATAATTATATTTATGCAAGGCATGTGACTTTTAAAAAAATATAAGAGACGCTAATTAACAGAGAAAAATAAGCATTTCATGTTTCATATTATATTAAAATCATGAAGAAAAATATTTATAATTAAATTAAAAAATAAAATAAGTTGTACTTGTCACAGAGTCAAATATATACACAGACGTACAGATAGCTATTACCTAAGAGATGAAACTGCAAAACAGACAATTTAAGATGTTTATATTTAATTAATTTTACTTTTAAATAAATTTTATAAAATAAATACGCAAAAATTTTTTATAGAAAAATATGAGTAGATCTTAAAGTTAGGTATTATTGTGATATTTTAAAATCTCCTTTAAAAAGATAAGTAGATATAAACTTGGTTTCACTGAAATATATATTTTTTTATTTTTTTAAAATCTAAATTAGCTAAAAAATAAATTAGTTAAAAAGCCTTAGATGAAGAAGGAAAAGCAGCAGCATATATGAATCTAAAGCCCGACGAACGCGAAAAAACTTAGGCAACTACTGGGGGAATTTAGTCAAAAGTGACAAAAAAGTTTGAAAATGAGGTGTAGGTGACTCAAGTCTTAATAATTGAGTGGAGGTGACAATTACTTTATTATGGATTAAGAAAGTTGAGAAAGTTTGAAAATAGCCCATAAATTTTTAAATTTACACTTTGATCCAAATATTAGTTAATATAACAGAAAACAGAGGAAAAAAGAAGTATTTCTCTCTCTTCTCATCCGTTGTTATTTTCTATCTCTTCGCGATTTTTGTTGTTCATTGTTGCTGCTGCTTTATTCATCATTTTCTACTTCATTATCATCATCTTCTACTTCATTATCATCTTCATCTTCTTCTTGTCGACCATTGTTGTTGTTTTTACCGCTACTGCTGCTACTTGAATAATTTTTTAGGTCAAATTTTGTTTCGTACATCTCTTTGGCATTACTTCATAGGTGACTTTGGTAAGTAAAATTATGATTTTTAGTTGAATTTGTCATCTGGTACACTGCTACTGCTGTTTTTTCAACAATGGATAGAACCCGTTCATGAATCCAACATAAGAGCCATTTGTTTAAATAGATCACTCATCATCACTCATCTGTTGTGACAAATGAGTCATCTGTTGCAATGGAAGATTCACATGTTGGATTCAGGTTTATGGTTCTATATAGTGCCCGTAATATGAATTGACCAGATGAGTCATCTGTTGCAACAAACGAAATATCTATTGCAATAGACTAGTTATCTATTGCATCAGACTAGTTATCTATTACAAGAGATGCGTTATCTATTGCGACATAGGAGTAATCTGTTGCAACAGATGAGTAATCTGTTTGGAACAACACAATATAACTCATGCCATAAACACAATAGATAACAAATATGTTTTAAAAAATGGTCCATCTGTTGAAAGAACTCAAAACTCTTGTTATTTTTACTGAATTACAAATTGTTCCTTATGTTCAATCGTCGATATATTTGTTAAGAAGAATAAATAGACAGAAACATAAATTTTTCATTAAACAAAAAGAAAATACATTAATATAAATAAAAATACATACGCTAAAAGAGAAAACATAACGTAATTATTATTAATATTATTCTTATCATCAATATTATTATTGCCAGTTGGTTAATCGTCAACCGAAAGCATCAGGGCCCTCATCAGCCTGCGAATCTCTCGGAGCATCCTTGCTCTCACAGCGCCCAACTCCCACTGTAGGTCATTAACTTATCTCTGAAGTTCCCGCACGGTGTCGCGCAGAATAACAATGTCCCAAACAAGATCAGACATATCTAGAACACACATGAATTAACAAAAAACGTAAAAACACAAGAAAATAAAAGAGTTTGAATGTAATACAACGTATATGAATGTAATACAACGTATACTACTAATTGGGTAGATTTGTAGAAAAATAAAGAAAAAAACTTACCCGAGTCAGGGAAAATGTATCTAGTCTTTGAAGAGAAAGTAGTTGAAGATGTAATCTGAAAGAAAAAATGCAATAAATAAATAGAGTATAGTAGAATTAACGAGTAAGGAGGGAGAGAATTGAATTTGAATGAGTTAGGCAAAAAGACGCGACTGTTCACCTCCATTTTATTAATTACATTCAAACTGGTGACTTTTTTATTACTGTGAAAAGTTATGACTTAATTAAACCAAGTTGTTGAATTTTTTATTATTGTGATAAGTTATGACTTTTTTCAGCTTATTATTATTAATTAGTTCTTAAATTTAAATAACCTTTTTCTCAATTAAATAATCAAAGACTTCTTACCTTTTCAATAACTGTTTCTTTTAATCATAACCGTTTGTATTGAGTTGTGGCGACAAATTATATATCTGTTGCATCAGATAACCCATCTGTTGCATCAGATAACCTATCTGTGGCAACAGATATACCATCTGTTGCAACAATTCGACCATCTATCTATCTGTTGCAATATATAATCATTTTTTAATAATCATCATATATTTTCATTAATTCAAATTGGTGACTTTTTATTATATAAATTAAAAAAATAAATTTATAACAAAAATGGTGAAAAGTCACTACTTGTTGCCTATTTAATATTAACATCAACTATTCAAATTAAATAATCATTTTTACGGTTATAAATTGTGTTTATCATTTATTTTCTTATTGTTTTCTATGAAAAGAAATGACTTAATTAAATCAAGCTGGTGAGTTTTTGATTACTGTGACAAGTCATGACTTTTCAGCTTATTATTATTTATTAGTTCTTAAATTTAAATAACCTTTTTCTCAATTAAATAATCGAAGACTTTTCACCTTTTCAATAACTATTTATTTTAATAAAATAACAACCATTTTTATTGAGTTATGACAACAGATTGTATATCTGTTATATTATATAACCCATCTGTGGCAACAAATTGACCATCTGTTGAAGGAACTTTTTTGATTTCTTCTAACAGTTGATTCATCAGTCGCAATAGATGAAGAATTTGATTCATCAGCTGTTTTGAATGTGTTAGACAAAAAGTCACGATTGTTTACCTCTTTTTTAAAAATCATCATATACCTTAGTTAATCCAAAGTAGTGAATTTTTTATTACTCCCTTCGTTTTAAAAAAGAATGACCTAGTTTGACTTGGCACGAAGTTTAAGAAAATAAAGAAGACTTTTGAATCTTGTGGTCTTAAATTAAAGATATGTCAAATGTACCAAAATGCCCTTCAATCTTATGGTCTTAAACATGCCACGTGGAAAATTAAAATTAAAAAGTTGCTAAAATAGGAAAGGGGTCATTCTTTTTGAAACAGACTAAAATAGAAAGTAGATCATTCTTTTGAAATGGAGGGAGTATATAATAAATAAATTAAAAAAAGATTTAAAAACAAAAATGATGAAAAGTCACTTGTCGCTTATTTAATATTAACATCAGTTATTAAAATTAAATAACTATTCTTTTACAGTTATAAATTGTGTTTATCATTTATTTCCTCATTATTTATTTACGAACCATTTTTCATATTAAATAATTGAAAAGTTATGACTTTTCACCCTCTCAATACAATAAATCTTTTTTATTAATAACCGTCTGTTACAACATATAATCCATCTGTCACAAGAGATTAATCATCTGTTGCAACATATGGTCCATCCGTTGCTACAAATGCTCAATCCCTACCTCCAACCATTGACATATTGAGAATAATGAATAAACAGAATGAAAATTAAATATTAAATTAGAATTTAAAATTCAAAGTCGACCAAACATAGATTTTTGAATCCATTATTTACAAATATACAATAAAAAATAAAACATACATTAGGTTCCTCCCTTAGGTAGCTCCGATATAATAAAAGAAAATACATACGCTAAAAGAAAAAAACATAACCTAATTATTATTATTATCATTATTATTATTATTATTGTCAATCAGACAATAGTCATCCGATAGCTGCAGGGCCCTCCTCAGCCTTGCTCTCATGTCGCCCAACTCTCACCGGAGATCATGAATCTGTCTTTCAAGTTCCCGCAAGGATTTGCGCAGAATCACCTTGTCCAAATTCGGATCAGACATATCTATAAGTGGAGTAGACTGAATGAGTAAGAGGGGCCTATTTATAAAGGATTGAATTTGAATGGGTTAGTAAAAAAAACCATGACTGTTCACCTCTTTTTTAATAATTACATCCCTTAATTAAATAAAATTGGTGATTTTTCGAATATGTAAATTAAAAAACGGATATAAATACAACATTTTATCTTTATTGTATTTCCAAAAAAAGAAAATTTCTTTAAAATAAATCTAACAGATGCGTAATCTGTTGCAAAATATATTCTACCTGTTTGTTAATTTACAACATAATGATAATTTGTTGCAAGAGATGTATATATCTGTTTGTTTTCAACAGATAAGTCATATGTTGCAACAGATTAATCATCTATTGTAATAGATATTTATAATTGTTTGATAGTTTTAACAGATGTGTCATCTATTGCACCAAGTTAGTCATTTGTTTACATAGATGGGCTAGGCAGAATAAGGTGCGTGGAGATGGATCCACTTTCATGTGTGGGAGTTATGTATTACTAATAAGGTCATCGGAACAATAGACATAAAGTACAATGATTTTGTGAATGCATTTTTTAACCGATTAGGCATTGACCATTCAAACAAAATCCTGCATTGTACAGTTAAGTTTGATAGGTTTGAATTGATAAGGCCGAGGGGCCATAAAGATGGTGCCAATACCTTATTACGAATTAATGACGATTGTTGCTCATGTTTATACGTGTCAAGTTTTGAGAAGGGTTCAATATTTGGTGTCATTGCAGAGATCCAATAGTGATTCAGCTAACTTTAAGGGTGCATTGGACTCTGAGAAGGCCTTCGAAGCCTCCTACTGTAGCAAACAAGAACGAAAAACCATTAGAAATTCCCCTGGCCCAAATTTATATGGATGGGTTGTTTGAGAAGATGATTATACGCTAGAAAGAGCCGTAGGAGAATACCTACGAGGGAAGGGGAGTTGATGAAAGGCTATATAATTTTATAGCTAATTGAAGAGGAAACATTGGGTAGCAAGGAACTTCTAGAGAATCTGGCTAATGAAACTAAATTAAAACATGAGAAATCTGAATAAAGTGCAAATATGAAATTGAATCCAGTAATGAAAATTCATCTGTCGTCTCTCTCAAAGAAAAATAGTGCAGCTGGGCACTTTGCTAGAGAGCTGCGACTAGTTAGAGTGGTTAAAATGATCACCTATATAAAAAATAACAGAACACCAAGAAAGCAGCATTGCGGACACCGAAGGTTGTAATGATGTACAGTAAGTCAAGAAAACTTGTGTCAAGAACAACTACAGTTAAAATAAGGAATCAAGCCAAGACGATAATTTTTGAATTTTAAATTGCATCCCATGCCTTCTTGTTTGTGTTTTTGATTAGGTCCACAACAATTGGCCTGATTGGAACCACAAACAAGAATGAAAGATAGATTGAGTATCATTACTTCCTTAGCAATATGGATATAATTGATTGTGTTTTCTTGCCTTAGTATGCTTTCAACATATCTTGGAAAAAATCAGAGGCTTGCTATAGTATGTGAATCCCAATAATTTTCAGTTTTGCCTCCAGCTTGCTACTTTGGTCATCAAGTTTGTCATTTTGTCTTTGAGGTTAGGATATAGTTCTTGGTCTTTTGTGAGCTCGTCAATGAGGAACACTTTCTTCGAAGTTGTGGCATTGTAAAAGGCCTTCAGAAGGATTCCAGAACACTTTCTTCAGAAGGCTTAAATGATACATGGAGGGTCGCTATATTTGTTTTAGGTCAACGTGTTGATGCACACTCGAGAAGTGGTCACCATTCACAAACAACCTTCACAAAATCGAAAAACTCTGTGTGTTTTTACGATAACATGATCACTAATACATACCTTCCACATATGAAGTAGTTCCATCTATAAGAAGCTTATTCCTCTGAACCTATCTTTACTGTAGCCTTTTGTGTTGGTCGGGAAAAAGTTGATCAACTTTCATTTCCTTATATCTACTAACAAGAGAAAAACAATTAATATCAAACAAGAGAAGAACAGAAAGAGAGATTTTGTTAGACATAATTTTCTATTAATTATGGTATATTCAAAATATTGTAATTATTTTATCACGAATTTATACAATACCGAATATGTATACAGTGTAGAAAAATTATTAATTATGGCCAATGCCATGACATGTGGGGCAATAAATATGGACAACAACATATTGCTTGGTGGCAGCCATACATGTATCCACTTGATTAAAATTTTATCTTCTTTTATACATATATATACTTGGTAGTAGTGTCATTCAAAAATAAAAATTCCCTTTAACAAAAAGGCAAATCTAAGTGCTAGTGCTCTTATGTGTATACACATACTGTACGTTTATATATATACTTTGTAGTAACAGTTCTTGGGCAAAAAAAAATATTTTGGCATCATTTGAACATCAAATTAAAATTTGATTATTCAAAGCTCAGGTTTTAGTAGCGTTATTTTGAGTTTTCGTGGAAAGGCTTTTTTAGCGTTGGCGTCTAGGTAGGCTAGGCTTACCCTACTTTTAGATTGAGCTTATTTACTGAAATTATAAATTATTATGCTAGTTCTAGATAAGTACTTGTAGTTGTGTACCATATGATATATAATATGTCTTATTTATCCGAATTAAGACCCCGTTCTAGTAGATTTTTAAATATTACCTTTTAATATAATATAATGTCTATTACCTTTAGAACGTTAAATTAAATTGCAAAATCTTGAATTTATCCCTTTTTAATTAAGATTGGAGGATGGTTATTTAGATGTATTTTAGCTTCTATTTAGGTTTAGTATATAGTTTATTGCTGTCATTAATTGTGAACTTTGGTATCATGTTGACATTGTTATGGTAAGGTATGTATTTTACTATTACAGTTAGGTATGGTTACTTTGAGTTCTGGTTCGAGTCCGACATCTAATTATGGTTGTGGTTCCGCTGAGTTCCGGTTCAAGTCTGGAATATGATTATGGGATTTGGTGTATATTATATATGTGACCTCTCGTTATTACCCACAATGTTCGGTTCAAATTCGACACGTGTCCTCTTGATATTATCCATCATTACCGATTCGAGTTCGGTGTCTGGCCTCTCGTTACTACCCATTGGTGCCGGTTCAAGTTCGGTGCATATCTAGATGACTACTATAATTTCTTAGGATTAGTTCAGTTATAGATTATTTATGTTTATTTTCATTACTTCTTGTGTGTCCCACCGACTTATGGGGGTACAGTTAGGTTAATTGTCTTCTTTAGTGTGCCTAACATGCTTATGGGGCCCAGTTAGGTTATGTTTGATTTGTCTATAATTATTGTATTATTTATTTTCTATATCGCTTACATTTATTCCTTTATCTTACTGGCGCAACCTGGCAGTTGCCTGCCTTTCTGTCCTTTTTTACTGTTGACTTAGATTACATCCTCGCATTGTAGTTATATTTTTTCTGTATTGAGCTCAGTCGGCCGATGATGCCCACTGAGTACCCATTGCTTTGGTACTCATACTATACTTCTGTATCTTTTTTCTGATGCAGATCCGGGTACTAGCAGTCGACATTGACGTAGTTCTTACCTTTCAATACTGGTTTAGAGTAGGGTGAGCTTACTATCATCTGAGGCTGATCCTCTTCTATCTACTCTAGTTAGTCTTTTGCACTCGAGACTGCTTGTGTATGTTGTGCATATTTTAGATTTTTTTCTAGTACTCTGGGTATTTTCGTAGTGGCTTTAGTATCGACATTATCAGGTCTTGGGAGGAATTTGTTTGTATATTTGGTCCTTTTTCCTCCTCTTGTTTTGATATATTATATATGCTCCCTTCTTAGTCTTCACTTATTATTGTTGTTGCTATCACTATACATGATCTTGTTTTGTCTTTGCCTATTAGCCCATTACTTATCATTCTAGACTCTGGCTTGGTTTGCCTACTGGTGGGTTAAAGTAGGCGCCATCACGACTTGAGAAATCTGGTTGTGATAGCGTGGTATTAGAGCTTAGGTCTTATGGGTATTGTTAGTACTGGAGCCGATATTTAGTAGTGTCCTGTGGATCGGTACGGAGATGTCTGTATCCTATTCTTGGGAGGCTATAGAGCATTTTAAAGAAAAAATCTCATTTTCTTGATCCATTTTTGTGCGTTGAGTTTGGGTTGGTTGTAATTTTTTTTTCATTGGTTCACTCTTTACGCAGATGGCTAGGATGTCAGCTTCAAGAGCAAGGGGTCTGGACCTCGGGTCTGCTTTTAGAGTTCTAGCTTGGGTGGACGTCGACCTAGAAATCGAGGTCAGGATAGAGCAGCAACCCCTGTTCGAGATCAGGCCAGGGATTTATCACTTGATCTTGTTATATCTCTAGGGACTGAGAGAGCTAAAGGTATTCCACCACAACAGCAGGTAGGCCAGGAGGCAGCCCAGGCTCCACCTGGCTTTATATCTTCTTCGGTTCTTTGGGGTGTAATGGTACAGTTATTGGGGTTAGTTGGCGGTCTACCGACTGAGGGAGCTCAGCCAACATCACAGGGTGGTGTTGATTTAGGGGAATAGCCTACGGCAACAGTGCCTAGGGTGGAGGTTCTACCAGCACCAGTAGTCCCACAATTGGTAGTATCCCAGCCAGATATGTCTTCAGAGGAGCAAAATATATTGGGCCAATTTTTGAAATTGGCTCCACCCAAATTTGCCGAGACACTAGGAGAAGATGCTAATGATTTCTTATCCAGTTGTGAGGAGCTGTTACAGAATTTAGGTTTGGTTAAGGCACAGGGAGTGGACTGTGTTGCTTATCAGTTTGACACGACAGCGAGAAGGTGGTGGATAAGTTATCTTGATTCCAGGCCAGCTGGATCTTCACCAGTGACTTAGACTCAATTCTCCGAGGCTTTCTTGGAGAAGTCTATTCCTTGCAGCATGCTTGAGTATCTTTGGGATGAGTTTACAACATTGAGATAGGGTTCTATGACTATGGCTGAGTATGAGAGAGATTTTATGAGTTAGCCTGACACGCCACTATGATTCTCCTTACGGAGTTTGAGCGGATTCGATGCTTTGTCAGGGGATGGAGATTATCACTTCGTAGGGCTACATAGAGTTTGGTGACTTCAGAGAAGTCCTTTTTTAGATATAGTTAAGCATCTTTATTCTATAGAGGAGATGGATCGTGAGGCCTAAGGGGGCAACGATAAGAGACCACATTACTAGGGTGGCTATAGCAGTTCATAGTTCACAGGCCGAGGATTTCACGGTAGGTACCCTCAACAACAACCTTCTCAACATCAGGGTTAGCCTCATCGGCCAATTCAGGCATCACTCCAGATATCAGACAGGGGTCAACCCGTCCATAGTAGTTCTAGTGGTTAGAGTAGCAGCCAGCCGCTAAGGGGTGTTCAGTCAGGATCGTCGAGTAGGGGTGGTCATTTCGGATTTGTCAGACCTTCTAGGCAGAGCAGGGTGCCCGGGGCATGTTATGATTGCGGGGTTGTTGGTCACTTTACCTGTGAATGTCCTCAGTATAGGATGATTGAGCCTTTAGTTTTGACTGCCTCCGTTAGGTAGGGGTGGTTTACAAAGTCGTGGAGGTGGTTCTTAAGGTTCTAGAGGTGGTCCGCAAGGAGGTAGGGCAGGCGGTCGAATAGGCACCCAGTCTAGTAGTGGACAGGGTTATTTTTATGCCATACCAGGTAAACCAGAGGTTGAGGCTTTGGATGTTGTGATCACAGGTATGATTTTCGTATCCCATCAGCCAGCTTCTGCTTTGTTTGATTCCAGTTCCACATTTTTATATGTTTCTGCTTATTTTGCATCGTGACTGGGTTTATGTTCGGAGTCTTTATCGGTGTCATTACGTGTGGCTACCTCTGTGGGTGATTCTTTAGTATTGGATCGAGTATATAGATCTTATTTGGTGATTGTTTGGGAGTTTGATACTTATATTAACCTTATTTTCTATGATTCTAGGCATGGATTGGTTGTCTCCCTACCATGCGGTCTTGGACTATTTTTCTAAGATCGTTACTTTAGCTTTGCCTGGAGAACCACCAGTTGTGTAGCAGGGTTCTGTTAGCCACGCACCGACGGGGATTATTTCGTATATTCGGGTTAGGAGACTGATATTGAGGGGTTAAAAATCATTTCTTACTTATGTTTAGGATGTTAGTGATGAGAGTTCGGGAGAAGGGGCAAGCTTAGCCCTAGATATATTGGACCTTTCGAGATCCTGCAGAGAGTTGGGGAGGTAACTTATGTGTTGGCATTGCCACCTACCTTCTCAGTCATTCCCCCGGTGTTTTATGTATCTATATTGTGGTAGTATATTCCAGATGAGTCGCATGTACTTTAGTAGGACTCAGTTTAGTTGGACGAGAGGTTGGCGTTTATAGAGGATTCAACATCTATTTTGGCGAGGGACGTCAGACGGTTGCACTCCAGGGACATTTCTATAGTTAAGGTTCAGTGGTGTCACCGTCCAATTGAGGAGGCTACTTGGGAGATCGAGCATGATATGCGTGCCCAGTATCCCTACATGTTTGAGCCTTCAAGTTTGGCCTTATCTTTTACTTTCGAGGCCGAAAGTCTTTTTAGTAGTGGATGTTGTAATGCCCCTTACGATCATTTTTCTGTATTTTCATATATTTTTGATATCGATAAAATTCTTTAAGTGATAATATATTTATGTTACTTTATAATAGATTTTTATGATTTACTAATATTTTAAACGGAGATAGTAAATCTAGAAATGTCAAAATATTATTATTATATAATAGAGGTTTTGTTAGAAATAATTTTCTATTAATTATGGTATATTCTAAATATTGTAATTACTTTACCATGAATTTATACAATATCCGAATATGTATACACTTTAGAAAAATTATCAATTATGGCCAATGCCATGACACGTCGGGCAAGAAATATGGACAACAATATATTTCTTGGTGGCATCCATACATGTGTCCACTTGATTAAAATTTTATCTTCTTTTATTCATATATATATATACTTGGTAGTAGTGTCATTCAAAAATAAAAATTCTCTTTAACAAAAAGGCAAATCTAAGTGCTAGTGCTCTTATGTGTATACACATACTGTACGTTTATATATATACTTTGTAGTAACAGTTCTTGGAAAAAAAAAAGAAATATTTGGCATCATTTGAACATCAAATTAAAATTTGATTATTCAAAGATCAGGTTTTAGTAGCATTATTTTGAGGCTTCGTGGAAAGGCTGCTAGGCTTACCCTACTTTTAGATTGAGCTTATTTACTGAAATTATAAACTACTATGCTAGTTCTAGATAAGTACTTGTAGTTGTATACCATTTGATATACAATATGTCTTATTTATCCAGATTAAGACCCCGTTCTAGTAGATGTTGGAATATTAGTTTTTAATATAATATAGTGTTTATTACTTTAGGACGTGAAATTAAATTGCAAAACCTTGAATTTATCTCTTTTTTATTAAGATTGGCGGATGGTTATTTAGATGTATTTTAGCTTCTGTTTAGGTTCAGTATATACTTTATTGCTATTATTAATTGTGAACTTTGGTACCATGTTGACATTGTTATGGTAAGGTATGGATTTTACTATTACAGTTGGGTATGGTTACTTTGAGTTTCGGTTCAAGTCTGGCATCTGATTATAGTTGTGGTTCGGCTGAGTTTCGATTTGAGTTCGGCATCTAATTATGGATTTTGTTGTATATTATATATGTGGCCTCTCGTTATTACCCACTATGTCTGGTTCGAATCTGGCACGTGTCCTCTTGATATTATCCATCACTACTGGTTTGAGTTCGGCGTCTGGCCTCTCGTTACAACCCATTGGTGTCGGTTCAAGTTCGGTGCATATATTGATGACTACTATGATTTCTTGGGATTAGTTCAATTACAGATTATTTATGTTTATTTCCACTACTTCTTGTATGTCCCACCGACTTATGGGAATACAATTGGGTTAATTATCTTCTTCAGTGTGCCTAGCAGGCTTATGGGGCCCCAGATAGGTTATATTTGATTTTTCTATAATTACTGTGTTATTTATTTTCTGTATCGCTTACATTTATTCCTTTATCTCACTGGTGCAACGTGGCAGTTGCTTACCTTTCTGTCCCTTTTTACTGTTGACGTAGATTACATCCTCGCATTGTAGTTATATTTTTTCTGTATTGAGCTCAGTCGGCCGATGATGCCTATTGAGTACCTGTTGCTTTGGTACTCATACTACACTTCTGCATCTTTTTCCTGATGCAGATCCGGGTACTAGCAGTCAACATTGATGTAGTTCCTACCTTTCAGTACTGGTTCAGAGCAGGGTGAGCTTATTGTCGTCTGAGGCTGATTCTCCTCTATCTACTTTAGTTAGTCTTTTGCACTCGAGACTGCTTGTGTATGTTGTGCATATTTTAGATTTTTGTGTAGTACTCTGGGTATTTTCGTAGTGGCTTTAGTACTGAACTTATCAGATCTTCGGAGGGATTCGTTTGTATATTTGGTCCTTTTTCCTCCTCTCGTTTTGATATATTATATATGCTCCCTTCTTAGTTTTCACTTATTATTGTTGTTGCTATCATTATACATGATCTTGTTTTGTCTCTGCCTGTTATCCCGTTACTTATCATTCCGAACTAATGCTTGGCTTGCCTACTGGTGGGTTAAAGTAGGCGCCATCAAGACTTGAGAAATCGGGTTGTGACAAAGACGAGAATGAAAGAGCAATAGTGAACCATACTTGCAATGTCTAAAAGAAGGGGATCAAAACAACAAATTTAGTCAAGAAAAGATATAGATCGATTGAGATCCAAAGGATCTTCATGAGAAAGAGTAGATAAAAGAGAAAAAAAAGAGACAGTAGTGATAACTCTAAAGAGGAGAGAAAAAAAGAGAGATGAATTAATTTATGACTGAAGGAGAGATAATTCTAGAGATGGGTTTAAATATTCATTAATATTCATTAATAACTTTGAGAGGCACGAGGAGCGGGTGACATTGAAAAGGTAAGATAAGACTACTCAAGGAGGAGATTTATAAGTTATCCAAAAAATATTTTTTACCGCATTAGTATTTTATCTTTTTTTATTTTGAATAGAAAACTGCTTTAAAATGAAAAAAAAATTCAAATAGATCTGTCATTTGTTGTAACAGATATCAATATCTTTTTAAAAATTTTCAACAGCTCAGTCATCTGTTGCAACAGATACAAATGTCAATTTGATATTTAAAATAGATAGGTAATCTATTGCAACTGATCTCAATATCTGTTTGAAAATTTCCAACAGCTTAGTCGTCTGTTGCAAGAGATTTCTTTACAATTGATTTAGCTAGAACTAGGGATGAGTTGATAGGGTCAACTACAACTTCAATTGAGTCTTTGTAATTGCATGATGTTGGTATTGCGTTCATCTCAACCTGAATCGTCAATCGATCAATATGAGTTGAAAAGATTCTTATTAACTTATTAGTAAGCTAATACCTAAATTGATTTAGCTAGAACTAGGGATGAGTTGATAGGGTCAACTACGACTTTAATTGCGTCTTGGCAATTGCATGATGTTGGTATTGCGTTCCTCCCGACCTAAATCGTCAATCGATCACTTTGAGTTGAAATGATTCTTATTAACTTATTATTAAGCTAATACCAAAATTTATTTTGCTAGAACTAGGGATAAGTACATAGGGTCAACTACAACTTTAATTGAGTCTTTATAGTTGCATGATGTTGGTATTGCGTTCCTCTCGACCTGAATTGTCAATCGATCACTCTAAGTTAAAATAATTCATATTAACTTATTATTAAGCTAATACCTAAATTGATTTAGCTAGAACTAGGGATGAGTTGATCGGGTCAACTACAACTTCAATTGAGTCTTTGCAATTGCATGAAGTTGGTATTGCATTCCTCCCAACCTAATCGATCACTCTAAGTTGAAATGATTCATATTAACTTATTATTATTCTAATACCTAAATTAATTTAGCTAGAACTAGAGATGAGTACATAGGGTCAACTACAACTTTAATTGAGTTTTTGTAATTGCATGATATTGGTATTGAGTTCCTCTCGACCTGAGTCGTCAATCGATCACTCTTAGTTGAAACGATCCTTACTAACTTATTATTAAGATAATAACTAAATTAATTTAGCTATAACTAGGGATGAGTACATAGGTCCAACTACAACTTTAATTGATTCTTTGCAGTTGCATGATGTTGGTTTTGAGTTCCTCCCCACCTGAGTCATCAATCGATCAATCTAAGTTGAAACGATTCCTATTAACTTATTATTAAGCTAATACCTAAATTGATTTAGCTAGGGATGAGTTGATAGGGTCAACTACAACTTCAATTGAGTCTTTGCAGTTGCATGATATTAGTACTGCATTCCTCCCTACCTGAGTCATAAATCAATCAATCTGAGTTGAAACAATTCATATTAGCTTATTATTAAGCTAATACCTAAATTTATTTAGCTAAAACTAGGGATGAGTACATAGGGTCAACTACAACTTCAATTGAGTCTTTGCAGTTGCATGATGTTGGTATTGTGTTCCTCCCGACCCGAGTCGTCAATTGATCACTCTAAGTTGAAATGATTCATATTAACTTATTATTAAGTTAATATCTAAAATTCATCAGTGTTCCAGTTGAACTTAATACACTTTATTATAATGAGACGGTTAAAAATTATATCTTTTAACATTTTAAAAAATAATTAAGAACAATTCAGATCAAATTAACAATTTCAAAACTTGTCATTCTTTTTTAAAAATACAAATCAACCCATACAAATCATCCATTTGTGGGAAAAATATTTCATCATTTCAAATCTCGAGTTCTCACTATTTTCTTTCTCTCCCAATAATACAGACAATAACTACTTAACATATTGCTCGACCCTTCAAAATATATCGATTTTCTTTCCATTTTTGATCACATAGTTGTTATTTTCGACTTCATTCTCACTTGCATCCATCGTTTTCTCTGTCTTCGTAGGTAATAGAGTTTGAGAATATTTCTACATTTGTTCTTTATTCTAAAATTTATGACTTTTTAGTTAATAATGAAAAATAAAACTTTTAGTTGTATTACCTTCGAGAATGGTTAATAATTTTGAGTTTTGATACTAAAAACGTAGGAAGAAACTGAGTAAACCCTAGTTTTTGTCATAGTGTTTCGTTGACTGTCGTGGTATTGTTGGATGGTATTTGTTGTATTGTTTCTAGCTGTTGTTGATGGTGTTGGTATTGGTGTTGGTATTTATTGTATTGTTGATGGTGTTTGCGGTCTTGTAGTCTTGGTGTGGGTATTGGTGGTCTTGGTGGTCTTAGTGGCATTAGTGGATGTCTTGGTGGCATTGGTAGTGGTCTTGGTGGCATTATTGGTGGTCTTGGTGGAATTGGTGGTGGTGTTGGTGGTCCATCTGTTGGGAGATATTAAATAGGTCTTCAAATAGATTCCCCATCTGTTCCAACTGATGGGTTATCCGTTGAAATATTTTTTTGTAATGTGGCGTATAATAATTTATTGAAATTTGTCTTACCTTTTTTAAAAATTATGCAAACATTAAATGTATTTTATTTTTGTTTTTCTGTTGTTTGTAGTTAAAAGATGCCTCCCAAAAGAAAAGAAACAGAAAGTTGATCAACTTCTGACACTTAACAAAAAAGGTTAGAGTACAAATGGATTCGGAGGAACTTCCTGAATAATCTCAGTCAGGGAAAAATAAAGCTAAGGAAAGTCATGAAAAGGGAGGTGGAGAAGGGTTTATAGAGGTTGGTGAGGAAAATAAAAGTAAGGAGAAAAAAAAAGATAAATAAGAAGAGGAAGAAGTAGAAAGTAAGAAAGAGAATGCTGAGAAACTTCCTAAATAATCTCAGTTAGGGAAAAATGAAGCTGAGGAAAGTCATGAAAAGGTAGGTGGAGAAGGGTATATAGAGGCTGGTGTGGAAAATAAAAGTGAGGAGGAAAAAGAAGATAAACAAGAAGAGGAAGAAGTAGAAAGTGAGAAAGAGGATGATAATCAACATGATGATAATGCATCACCAATGGGGCATAAATTAAGATCAAAATTCCAGCATGATCCTGTCCAAACTATTAGTATTGACAGGTTTCAAGTTGTGATGCCGATAGATGACTTTGCAGAACTAACTAGTGATTTTGTACTTAAATGTCAGTTGGGGAAACCTTTTGATGAATTTAGGAATATTATGAAGAATGAAAACATAAACGAACTTTTTAAGAAGAGCTACTTTGGATTCTTTCTTGAGCTGCCTGAGGACCACACTACCTGTTTCCAAATAAGCATGGTATATGGTCTTCTCAAGTGCAGGATCAAGTATGTGGGGAATGATAAAGATTTGATAGAGGGGGGGGGGGCAAAAAGATGGATGAAATTTGGATCAACTATGTGGCATGTCGATTTGTTTTAGCATGAAAGAGTTTGCCATATGACAGGCATGAGATGCCATCATCCAAAGAACCTCTCACCAAGGAAACACCTCGTAAAAATTCCAAGGCAAACAGAATAGCCAAACCACCACCATCAAATAAAGGGAAGGCATTGTCCAACACCCACCAAAACCAACAAACGCAAAGAAAAAATAGATGGGTTGTTCGACATTAAGGGACGTAGCTATAAAACAGCGGATTTGATAGAAGATCTCAAGGATAAAACCATACTAAAGCAGTACAGGGAGAAATTTTGCTTTGTTTGGTTTGCCCATTTCGTTATATTGGCAAGAGACGTCAACAAAGTCATAGAAGATGATTTGTTATCTCTTGCTGAGGATTTTAAGAAATTCAACAATTATCCCTGGGGATATGACATCTACAACTTGAATGTCAAATATTTACTGACAAAGCTATCCCCAAAGACGATCACATTATATGGCTTTTCTTGGGCTTTCATGGTAAATTTAATCATTATTTGTTTACTCATCCACTAATTTATATTGAATAACTATTATGACTATTTTTTGCTTGCTTCCTGTTTATATATTTTAGGCTTGGTCATTTGAAGCCATTCCTTCCCTCCGAAAGCAGGTCAAGGATTACCTGAATGAGGTTTCTCATTCAAGGATCCTTAGGTGGTTGGCTGCAAAGAGCAACACAAGAACTAAGGAGGCTAATCTCTTTAACCCTCCGGATGATGCAGTACATCTTCTTTCAAGCAAAATAATTTGACTCAAAAAAGGATATTGAAATAAATGTGCCATCTGTTATGATAGATGGGTTGTCTATTACAAAAAACTATCTGTTGTGATAGATGTGCCATCTACTACAACCGATGCCATAGATGGGTAATATATTGCAATAGACGATCCATATTTCACAACAGATTACCTATCTGTTGCTTTGGTTCTCTTAACCCAACGCAATATATTACCCATCTACTATAAATTATGCGACATATAGGTAATTTGATACAATATATTATTAATCTATTGCGACATACAGATCAACTTTTGTGACAGATAGATCATCTGTTGCATAAGTTGTCTATGTTAACATGTAACCCAACTGATTGCAAATTATTATATGATTTAAATGTATCTATCTATTTTTATAGGTTGTACATCCATGGATCGTGCCTATTGAGCAGTTGTTAGGGAAGAATTTTATTACTCTAGGTTTTGTTGATACAATAGCAGACCCAACGGTGTAGTTAATAAAGAAGGAATTGGCTACAGTAACAGTCATAAGAAGAGCAGTTAGGCAAGGTCAGTCTAATTTAAGGCTCTTCATGACCAACCAACTGCAACAGATCCGGGTGCTTCTTCTAGGAATATTACTGGTGGAGTTATTTGATGTTGGTGGAAGCCATCCTAATGTTGTTGCTGCCAGTCATGATGATGAACATGTAGATGCTCAAGTAAAATTAAATATGTTTGAAATCACCCTTTACACAGGTCAATCTCCCCTTTACACGGGTCCCTCTCACCCTTACAGTGGTCCCTCTCACCCCTATTCACCCTCATGTTCTTATTGCAAATGCAAAGTGTACAAATATAGACAGGATAAAATCCTTGAAAAACTAGAGGATATTGCTAAAGCTGTCGAGGAATTAAAATCCAAGAGGGGTGTCATACCATCCAAGACGGTGAGGGAGCCATACACTCCTACAGTGGTGGTTAGGAGGAAGAAAAGATAAATTAGCCAAATACTCTCCAATCTAATACCAAAAAAATTACAACTCCTCTCTCTGCGAAAATTGTTGAATTTCAGGGACCATTGAAGAAGGTGGACATATACGCAGAACTTGGCAATGAAGAGAAGAAGGATCTGCGAAGGACCATGAATTCTAAGAAAGATACACAAGAATACACCCTGCATACCTTTCGCGTCCAAGACTTCAAAAAAATAACAGATATGCGTATGTGGTACGTGGACTAGGTAAATTTTCTTTTCCTAACCTAGCCTTTAATATACTCCATGAAGAAGAAGCTATGCAATAGATGTGTCATCTGTTGCAACAACTGGGTATTTTGTTACAACTGGTGGTGGTTCTATTGTAGAATATTATCCCTCTGTTGCATAAGTTGCATTAGCTGGATAATCTGTGAATAAATTCAGAGAACCCTCTACAACAGATGGACTATCCGTTGCATTTTTCCACTATATTTTTCTTCTTTATAATTATTAACCTATTTAAAAATTATCTTTTTATAGCACAGTATGTTGATGAAATTTTCTACCTCATGAGGGCCAGATAGTTAACATACTCGAATGCTTATGATGCTGCCGATAGGATAATGGACCTCAACTTCTACAACAATTTCAATGATAGGTACAATAAGCTCAGGTTGCTAGCTGACACTCCCGATGGCCCGAGATTTGATTGGTTAGTTTATAGGTTCCAATGGGATGAAGATATGATTAAATATGTTAAAGAAAAGAGGCCATATCCACACAACAAGAGCTGGACCAAGGCAAAGAGAATTCTTGTAGTCATAAACGTGGACGCCAAAAACTTTTTGGCTGTTGAGATACTACTCAAGAAGGGAAACATTAAGTTTTATGGCTGTAACTTACTTGTCTTCGACGGCGGCATTTGTTTTACCGACATGCAGCCATTGTTAGAGTTGTTCCCCAACTTGTTGAAGCAGAGTAAATTGATGGATCATTGGTCAGCGGAAGTGTTGATGAAGAAAACATGGGATTTTGAAGGTCAAAACAAGGACATGGACCTTCCAAAAAGTAAAACCGATGCTGTGTGCAGGTCATACGCGCTTGCATACATCGAATGTTTGCTGACTAACACAAAAATGGTCGAGCCAACGACCGCTCTGTGTGATGACGTTGTGGCAAACATGCAAGAGGTCTGGGCTTATGGGATACTAACTGGATGCTTAGAGCTTGTGTATAAAGAAGATGTAGAAACACAAACACCATAATAATTTTTTATTTCAAGCTACTTCACTTTACATGTAGTGACAATTTTTTATGTTTGATGAAAGTTGAATTTTTTATAATGTAACAGATTGTCTATCTATTGTAATAGATAGTCTATCTATTCTGACAGATTGATTATCTGTTGAAATAGGTTGGTCATATGTTGCATTATGCAAATATTTCTAAGTCTATTTGTTGCAACAGATAGATAATTTGTTGCAACATATAGTCTATCTGTTGTAAAATCGATTGGAACAAATCAAAATAGTAGGATGACCTATTTGATAATATCCAAAAGATGACCTACATGAATATATGTCTAAATCTGTTTGATAATTTCTAACAGATAATTTGTCTGTTGCAACAAATGAATTATCTGTTGCAACAGATGCATTATCTGTTAAGATATTTGAATCTAGTATTCCATTTCGATTAATAAGTTCAAATCTAAGGATTAAATTAAATTCATAGACAACATAAAATAAATCTAAGCCTTCAGAAATTACCTGAAATAACTCAACAAATAAATGAAATGTAAAAAAATTATTATGGGTACAAATGATCTACTCAACAAATAAATCAATAATTTAACCCTTGGTGCCAACAATTCCTATGGAGAGGTTTTTACTTTGAAAAACTCAAGCTATAAAGATCTACTAAATATGGACAAGTTGTTCTTCATCCGATGCTATAGAATTTAGTTTTGGTCGTAGTGAATCTTTAATGTCGCTTGCGTACACTTTCTGAGCTTTCACTTTTGTATTTCCATAAAAAGTAGCATATTTTTACGGAGTAATCCAGCATCAAGTCCATCATTTGGTACTTGTAATCCATCACTAAATACTAGGCGTAAGCGGCAACAAAAAGACCACAATCCCTGCATTTTTTAAAAATCAGATAATCCATATCTTACAATTTATGTAAGCGTTGTGAAATTTATTAAATAAAACTAAATCATGATTCTTACAGGCTACCGATGAGTTGTTGAGCAATTCCTTCAACATATTCTGCATAAAATGGATTACCTATTTTATCCCGGTATACTTCAATCATCGATCAATCAGTACGAACCTTTTGGTCCAATAATCCACTTATATCAGGGTAAGTAGGCAATACTTTGGCTATCTTTTGTATCTCAGATGATGCCCTGTAACGTCTCCTTCCCGACATCGAGTCATAAACTCGGATGCACCTCCCTTTTAGATGACATCTAACACCCAATGGATTCATCACTATAATTGATTAGGATGTACACTTTGTCGACCAAATGCCAAGTAAGCCAGCTGGAATGCTAAAACCTTTGATGAAATTGATTAAGTATTCCTCAATTCGAGAAACTTCTGGTTGTTGTTGACAATATCTATCATAGACATTATTGATGTAAGCTTTGTACAAACAATTATCTATCATGTATCTATATTGTTATTGTGTTTTCAACTTGGCCTTCTTTTAGAGGTAGTAAAAAATGACATCGATGTGCTGCACATATTATCAAACATTTTAGATTACGTGACAGTAAAATTAATACACAGATACAATTAAATAAAGTATTAATTAATAGTTATATGTATGACATTTAAACCTCATCATTCCAAAAAGTTTGGGGCTATAAGATCAAATAGAACTAATCCTTCATTCCGGGATGTGCAACAACAAAGTTGAATATATCAAAACCAAGAACTAATTCATTCCCTTTGTAGTGTTCATCATTTTGTTTTCTACATGATTTATATATGTTATTGTCATATTTTTATAATAAGAATTGTATAAATCAATATCTTTAAAAATGATTTATATACTTACCAGCATGATGCTTCAATAGACCATCGACAATCCATTCTAAATTGTTATTGATCAGCTTTGTTAGTTTTCTTGGAGCCTCATCCGAGTGTTGAACCCTTAAAATGGGTAATTCTTTCGTTCTCCCAAACTGACAAACTCCATTTTTTTTCTTCTTTGGAAGCAGTTGATGGACTATTAACTTGATATTATACTATTCGGTAGTAGCTTCTACTGTGACATCCATCGAGAAAGCCAGAATTGTCAATGCTAATCACAGATAAGCAACAGATTATCTATCTGTTGTAATAAATGGATCATCTGTTGGGATAAATTTGAACAGGTAAAAAGGCACTGTATGATAATTTTGAATAGATGACCCATCTGTTGAAATATATGACTCATCTGTTAGTACAAATTAAAATAATATGAAAACCTATTTGATTTGCGAAAATAGACGGGCATATATTACAACCGATAACACATTTGATGTAACAAGTTAGACAACTATTGTAACAAATGTATATATCTGTTTGACAATTTTCAGCAGATATATCATCTGTTGAAACAAATATGTGTCTATTTGTTTGTTAGAACAGATGATATATATTCAGCTTTTTCAGCTCATGCTGCTCTCCTGTGGCCCTTGTACATTGATCAAATGTGTAAGACAAAGACGGAGGAGTTGTAATTTTTCTTTTTTCGATGCTTGATGATGCCTTGAAAATTTCCTTCCTTCTCCTCTTAGCCACCTTAATTGCTAGTGGAGTGTACGAATATGAAGTCCTCTTTGATGGATGACACCCCTCTTAGATGTCAATTTTTTTACCGAAGCAGTTAATGCATTAATAGTATTAATCTCTCTATCATGTTTCGCCTTGCAGTCTTGACATTTGCATGCAGAACATTCACTAGATGGGGCAAAATCTGTACAACCACCAATATGATCATAATCATAATGGTTTGTTGTTTTAAAAACTGTAAAAGGAGATTTATTAGCCCCAACAACAGCATCACTACCACTAGCATCATCAACAACAATAAGCCCACCCTCCAAAATTATTTTCTTTTGTGATGGTTGTTGCTCCAAACAATTCTTTTTTTTATTTTATCAATGATCTTAGGATCCGATAAAGTTTGCAAAGACTGTAAAGTAAGAAAAAATGATATCTACAACTCTCGATTGATTGGAACAAGTGACGAATGCATAATCTAACATAAATCAGTACATATATTAGAATGATGATTAGATCATTCAAAGAAATCATTAATTAAAATAAAAACTTAATTAGAATTAAACTTACTACATCCTTCAGGGGGTTGAAGAGATGAATAAATTTTGCATTTTTATCAGTTTTGGCCGACAACCATCTCAGGATTCTTGGACAGAAAATTTCTTAATGGTAGTTCACTTATTGTCTCAAATAAGGAATGACTTCAAACGCCCAATCCTATAAAATAATGCCAATAAATTAAAAGCATTATTGAATAAAAAAATAAATTATATCATAATAAAAGAAATATTTACCATGAAATACTATAGAAAGCAATATAAGTTAACTGTTTTTGGCATTAATGGAGTTAAAAAATATTTGTTAGTCATTTTGAAGCTTTCATAACCCTAAGGATAGCTGTTAAATGCCTTAAGATCCTCGGAGATCTTTATTAAACTAAGTGGTATGTTGTTGTTAACGTCTCTCACCTAAATAATATTATGTACAAATCAAACCAAGCACAATTATTGCTTGTGCTTCTTTGAAAGTCTTTTACCTTTTAATGTTTCTAACACATTTTTATTTTTGAATCTTGGACCAACAAGGGACACCAAGTCTTCATGATCACTTGACTTGCATTTGCCTTTTTTGGGTGTGTGGGGTGCTTTTTTGGGGTTAGAATAGGTATAACTTGAGAATAAGAAAGAGAATAATATTTTAGTTCAGTAAATATGGAAAACTCCTTCCAACCAAAATAAACAAGCATGCCACAATAATTTATCCATACCTCATCCATCTTATCTTTGTTTTCATACATAAACCTACGCTTGAGAAGATCATATACCATTTTCATTTGGAAACAAGCATTGTTGTCCTCCGGCAAATCAAGATATTGCCAAAAGAAATTGTCCCTAAAATAAGCTTCCAAATTTTATTCTCAAAGTATTTTTCTGAGGTCGTCGAAATAATTTTCCATGGCTGAATTAATCACGAGATCACCCGTTAAATCTGTGGAATCATCGCACTGCATTCTCACAGAATAACTATCAATGCAGAGGGTTTTGAACAACTCTTCGGTGGAAGGACTTTTAGTAATTAGATCATCTCTTTTAAAATATTCTTCTTTCCCATATTTATTATCTTCTGCTTCTGATTGAGATAACGCTTGTTAAGAAAGCTCATATAGTGGTGGATGTAGCCTAGGTGCTTCACTTGTTCCTTTACTTGGACTTGATTCGATTTCTATTTTTTTGGGAGCCATATAATCTGAAAATAACAGAAACATAAAATAGATTATAATTGATCAATGCATCATTAAAAAAGGATAACAGTATATCTAACATGTACAACAGTAAAATAACAGTTCCAACATATTACACATCTGTTGCACCATGTAGGTTATCTATTGCAACATATAACTAACCTGTTGCAATGAATGATTAATATGTTGCCACAATAAAAATATATCACTTATCTTTTGAAATCGATGACTGGTTTGTGCAATAGATCACACATCTGTTACAACATATGAGTGATCTATTGGAATGATTATCAACGGTCAATATTATTTAGATTTCTTCCAACAAAAGGGTCGTCTATCACGACAAATGAATGATCAATTGAAAAAAATCAGGCCTTCGACATGTACTGTTGGAATAATTGATGGAATTTTATCAACAGATGGTTCATTTATTGCATCAAATGATTAATCTGTTGCATTAGATTTTTAATCTGATGGTTTTTTCATTGCCTCGGATGGTAAAGCTATTGCATTAGATGATTAATTTGTTGCATCAAATTTTTCATTAGATAGTTCCTCTGTTGTATTCAATGGTAAATCTGTTGTATCATATGGTTAATCTATTGCATCAGATTTTTACTTCGATGGTAAATTTATTGCATTTGATGGTTAATCTATTGCATCGAATTTTTATTCGATGGTTCCTCTGTTGAATCATACGGTAAATCTATTGCATCAGATGGTTAATTTGTTACATCATATGGTAAATTTGTTGCATCAGATGGTTAATCTATTATATCAGATGGTTAATATGTTGCATTAGAAGGCTAATCTATTACAGAAAAAAATAGTAGCATGATTTTGTTTAATAGAACAACAACAATATCACCATTTTACTAAGAACAAATCAACCCAGCAACGGGTGTAACACCAAAAACACCAACATCATTGTTTTATTTGTACAAACACAAACAACAAAAATCAAACTTAAAAAATGCAATAACACAAGAAATCATATTTCACTCCGAAAAGAGAAGAGAAGATTCACCAGAAATTAGGATTTTGTTCAGACCGCATTTCAAATTAAAGCAACAAATATTAAAATTATTCACCAATACTAAAAGAGAAGTTAGCTCAAGTTCCTTTTTTTCTTTAAAACTAAAAAGGTCATATTGTTTTACTTGTGAAAGAAGAAAATGGATGATGAAGAACTCGAAGCTATTGTGGCTGATGAGTAAGGCTATCACGTCGTTTGACCATTGAAAGTTGAAAAGGAACTCGAAGCCCAACTATTTATCGTCGGAGGTTGAAGTCGTCGAGGATTGAAAGAAAAAATTTGTAGAACTGTTGGTTGGAAGAAATAATCTCGAGAGAGAGAGGAAAGACAGTTGATTTGTTGAGGACAGGGGCGTACGTTGATTTTTATTTTTGAAAAGATTAAAAACTTTAGAAAATACTAATTAAGTCCACAATTTACTTAATCAAGTTTCCTAATTATGTTTGACCCTTTAAGTTGGTCAATATCGCCAATTCTTCATTCAAGACTTAAATAGCACATTTTCGTCAATTTTCTCTAGTTACTACGAATGTTTTGAGAAACAAAACTTATGATGTATCTTTATATACGTTTTACAGTTTCAAAAGCCAATTACATTATACAGATAAATTTTTATTAAAACACCTGCTGAAATTAAATAGTAAAATTTTTTCATTCTACCAAAAAACGTCTACTTATAAAAAAAACATAAAAAATGTCCTTTTTTGAAGGAATAAATAAATATTCAAGAAAAAATGAATGAGAGTGTAAAGAAACTTACATACGTACAAATATACGAGAATTGGAAATTATTGATGAGAGAAGAGTTTACTTTTTGGGTTAATATGAAGAGTCGTTTGGCTTTTTATTTGATGAGTAGTCTATTTTCTTGTTTGATCTAGAGAAGCAATATCATATCAATTCTAAAAGCTAGTGTCATTAATTTTTTAATGGAAACAATAGTAACCTTGATAGATATTTGTGTGGTAGAATAGTAATTATTATTATTTTAATTTAATTCTAGTATTAAAAATTATGAATTAATAAGATTTACAAAATTCTTCCTGGTAATCATTGAATTTTTTTCTTCATATATTTATTTTCTTATATTTTAAATTTTCTAAGTGAAAGTTCTTATTCTGTCAAAATTTTCAATATTCCATACTTTTAATATTTTAGTTTGTTTGCTCAAAACATACTATCACGCATGAACTTGATGGGTTAAATTTTAAAGTTGTTAGCCTATTTAAAGATATATTTTCTTATTCATTATCAAATTTTTTATTATTATTTTATTATATATAATGTCATTAATTTAGTGGTGGAAACAATAGTCACCTTGATAGATATTTGTGTGGTAGAATAGTAATTATTATTTTTTAATTTAATTCTATAATCATCATCATGAAATATTTTTTGATGTTCATGTGGTGGAAACAATAGCCACATGGATATAGATATATATTTTTCTACCATTATTACATTAATAATATATATATTAAATACAAAAAATATTCTTAATTATTAAAAAATATATATGAAATACAAAAAATACCCTTAAATATTAAAATAGATTTGAAAAAATAAAAAAAAACTAATGAATTAATAAGATTCCTTTTAAAGGTATTTTAATATTTACTTTTTAGTTGTAGTTTTTATGTAGAGGGGCAAAATGGTACTTTTAGTATATTAAAAAGTAGGGAAGGCAATTCTTCAAAGACATTCTTATTTGGGATCAAATATCTAAAGTCACCCATATTTGGGTCTATGACATCCAATTTCTCTCAAATTTTCAAACTCGATTAACAGAAAAACATGGATGTTGCTTCTGATGAAGAAATATAGCATCTCTCAGTGGATGTTGCTTCTAATTCTTCGAGACTTTTGCCTTCAAACTTAATTGACATTATTGTTGATGTAGGTTTCTACTAAATTTAGTTTATCATTTACATGTAATTTATCTTATTTTTTTGTGTTATTTTTGAATTGGGTGTTTGAATCTCTTTTTGTTGTTTACGTTTAAGGTTTTAGCTCATAATACAAAGTTGTTGTATTTTTGACAGTTATGTTTAGGGATTTGTCAGATTGGTGGTTGTATAGTTAAGAAGTTTATTTTGTTAGTTGTGTGTTACTAAGTGAATTTTGAATAACCCCACATTCTTGATTTCATGGAAATAATAAATCTTGATTGAAATTAAAAGTTTTATGTTACTAGAAAATCTTAGTAGCTCGGTTGATTGACTATTTGAACTTTGTGCTATTGGGAAATCTCAGTAGTTTAGTTGGTTTACCTGAACTTTGTGCTAGCAGGAAACCTTAGCAGCTCAGTTGGTTGGTTTGAGAAACTTTCACCTTGTTGGTGAGGGTTTGGTTTCCCATCTTGTAATATCCTATCGTCAATTGAACCAAAAAAGTTTTGTGCTACTAGATTTGAAATCTTTGATAATTTCTACTAGTACTATGTAATTTCTATTGTGTCAAGTTGGAGGTCTTGTAATAGGCCTTTACAATGTGGATATCTTTATTTTGCCTCTTAGATGATGGTTAGATTTCTTTTGATGAAATGCACATTTTTGTTTCGATTTTCGCACTTGTGGAATTACATTGGGATTTTTGTTGTTGCTGAAATACAGATTGTTGTTTTGATTTTTTATCCCATCGCAGTTGCTTTAGGTAGTTCAGTTTTTAATTAAAGACTTTATGAATTTCTATTAAAGTCAATCATTTGATAGAAAGGACTTAATCATTTCTACTTATTTAATCCTATGTATAAGTAGTACATGTAATTATACGACATATTTAGTGCTCCTACTAGTTTTATACAAAGTAATCACAACATTAATAATAGGAGTACTATTCTTATTCTAACACAACCTATTCGTTAAATATAAAAATCCAAACCGTCAATAAAATATAATGTCAACATTACTAGTGCACCCTACTAAACGGCCCATGAGTGTATAATTTTTAACGGAAAACTTGAATGAGGGATCTTAGACAAAGAAAAAGAATAATCTTATAGCTCATGAAGCCAGACTCAAGGAATAGACTTTCCCATTCTTTCTCAGTTCTCTGCACCCCCCACCCCGACAAGAAGCACCGTCATCAGTACATCAAAAAGGAGCTTCACTTCAGTAATGTCTGCTTCATCTTCATCTCTATTCAATACCATGTCAATGATAAGGACCTTCCCTTTTCTTCCTTCATCGTTATACGTGCTAGCCTCTCTGCATCTCTGTAGTATCTTCACATAATCTTCATCGCTCCAATTATGCATAACTAACTGCAAAAAGTCATATTTTCTCAAACATCATAATCAGTGACCTGTAGCCTCTAATATACAAACTAGAAATACTCAGCGCTGCAAGTATTATTAGAAAATTACACTATATATACAAGATCAAAATTGTATTTTATTTGTATATAGTAGATGTTGAATCGCGTTAGCTTTTTCATGTGTTTACTTTTTCTATTTTGAATACCTTTAGCATGAAGCGAAATAGAACTTTGAAGGACATGTTAAGAATAAAACTTTTGTGCATACCTTAAGCAAAATAGCATCAGCATGGGGAATAGACTGAAACATATCCCCTCCTACAAAGCTTAAATTTTCAGTCTGTGGCATGTTTGGAACAACATGTGGAAGATCAAGAATGGTGCATTTCATGTGGAGTAGAGGTTGTTGTTGTGTTTATTTTCAAAGTCTTGTTGTTTGCATGAAAACCTTCCCATGTACATTAGTATTTGATCAAAAACACCATCGTTGTTTAGTTTCTGAATAATTGTACTTCTGGAGAGTGCTGCTGATGAGTTCTGAGGACTCTCAAGAGCCTTATGGTAATTCTTCTTCTTGAACACACGGCACACCACCCACCCTTCTTCCTGGTTATTTGATCCCAATGCCTAGATATTAATGAAACAATATAAGTTATATATATCGTTGGTAAACTATACTATATGGTCGTCTTACTTATGTATGTACTATAGAAAGCAGGTTAATGCCATAGTTTCAAAGATAAAAAAGGCATACCATGCAAATTTGTTTGCACAATCAGGACATTCTTTCTATACACATACATTATCATAACATGGTATGGGTGCTTACATTAATGTTGAGAGAGGGTGCTTACATAGTGGGGGTGCTTACATTTTTTCTATATCATGTGCTTACATTAATGTTGAGGGCTCAAACAAAAAAATCAGACACTTTCACTTACCATACAATGCCTAAAATGGAGCCATCTGAATAGTCAAATAAAAGTTGTTATTATGCCCAAAATCCACCAAGGCTAAAAATTTGTCCTCGTAACCTCCAAAATCCAAGACATAAGAGCAAACCATATCCTTCAAAACTTTAAAAGTTTGCTCTGACTGCCTATCAATTTGGGGATAAAAGTTGGTGCTAAAGTCAACTTAGGTACCCAACTCCTCCTGAAATGTCATCTAGAAGCTAGAAGTAAACTGAGAACATCCATCTAAAATAACGGACGTGGGCACTCTATGTAGGTAAACTACCTCTCGAATATAGATATGTGACAATCTCTCTACAATGTAAGAAATCTAACTATGGGAAAATAAGCAAATTTGGTGAATTGATCCATGATGATTCAATAGATATCAAAACTATGAAAATTTATTATTTTACTATTAAATCATAATTCAATGTTGAGTTTGTAACTTACTTTAGTAATCCTTTTTTTTTTTGCAATTTTCATGCAGAGAGTGACATCTTCTATTAAGACTCATCTAATACTTCTTTAGATGGGATTATGAGTCATATTATGGTAGTTTTCTCATTAGATTTTTTACTCAATAGAAACAACATCATTATATCAATAATTGTGTTGATTGTGTTGTTGACATTATTAATTTTTTTTGATATAGTCTCTAGAATCTAAGTGTGATTCTATTGTGGAGCTTATTCAGGGATTGCATAAACCATGTGACGGACGAGGAGTGGGCATTGTGAATTTCAAGGGGGTGAATGAAATGTAGGAACAGGATGTGCCTATTCTTGAAGATGAAGTCAAGTTTGAAACTGGTTCCCAGATTTGTGCCAAGTTTCAAAGCGGAGAAATTAATCTTTCAACACCTCCTAATGACTTGCTTTCCAGAAAAAAAAGCGGTGTGAAGTATCAGATGAAGATTATGGTCCTAGTTTTACTCTAATAACTCCAATGCCACTCGATGTTTCTGACCATATTTCTATAAAAGAAGAATTTTGTACAGCTGAAGACGTGAAAAATTCTTAAGAGGATTTAAGTTCATCTTTTATTTTTTTTATGATGTTTAAAGATAGTCACTCACGTTGTAATTGACGGTGTTTACTTTCAACTAATTTGCCACAGTTTCTGCTTATCCTTTTATAAATTGTTGCATTTTTTTTCTTGTTTTATTTTTCTTATTAGCTTACTACTTGCTCTTTCGACTTTTTAATATCAAATTTTGGATCTTAATCTTTTTTACTTGTGAGTTTATATTTGTCAAGTTATATAAAGGTCATGATATATTCTTTTTTTGAGTTATCAACTTATGTTAGAGTATCTCATAAGTTAGACATAGTGAAATGGTGTAAATTGTTTCACATACATTAATTTTTTGAAAAATTCTAAGATACATTTTGCCTCTAAGGAACGAACTACATAAAATTCAACTAGTTAGACTTAGTGAAATAGTATAATTGTTGCCCTTGAAATATTCGTAATTTTTTTAAAGACCTTGACCTATGTTTTGTCTATAAGGTAACCATTACTACATGTTATGTCTATGGGTCTCAACTTGTTCCTTTAAAACTCCTTGATGAACTCTTCTTGACATAATTCATAGAGTAGCTCATAAGTTAGACATTGAAAAATTATGTAAGTTATTGTCCATGAGGCATACGTTAATTTTTAAAAAGTCAATTCTTGCTTATGAGGCACAACTTGTTCTTTTGTGGTTTAAAAGTCTTGCCTCTATGGCAAGAGTTATAGATCATCTGCCAAATTAACAGACTTAAGGCAAATCCAACTCTTGCCCATGGGGCGCAACTTGTTCTTTTGTTATTTAAAGTTTTGCCTCTAGGGTAAGATTTATAGATCATCTGTCAAATTATTACAGACTTAAGGCAAAGTCAACTCTTGCCCATGGAGCACAACTTATTCTTTTGTGATTTAAAAGTCTTGCCTCTAGGGCAAGAGTTTTAGATCATTTGTCAAATTATTACAGACTTAAGGCAAAGTCAACTCTTGCCCATGGGGCACAACTTGTTCTTTTGTGATTTAAAATTTTTGCCTCTAGGGTAAGAGTTATAGATAATTTGTCAAATCATTATAGACTTAGGACAAAGGAAACTCTTTCCCATGGGGCACAACTTAATCTTTTGTGATTTAAAAGTCTTGCCTCTAGGGCAAGAGTTATAGATTATTTGTCAAATCACTACAGACTTAGAACAAAGTCAACTCTTGCCTATGGGGCACAACTTGTTCTTTTGTGATTTAAAAGTCTTGCCTCTAGGGAAAGAGTCATAGATCATCTGCCAAATCATTACAGACTTAAGGCAAAGTCAACTTTTGTCCATGGAGTATAACTTGTTCTTTTGTGATTTGAAAGTCTTGCCTCTAGAGCAAGAGTTATAGATCATCTGCCAAATCATTACAGACTAAAGGCAAAGTCAACTCTTGCTCATAGGGCATAACTTGTTCTTTTGTGATTTGAAAGTCTTGCCTCTAGGGCAAGAGTTATAGATCATCCGCCAAATTATTACAGACTTAAGATAAATTTAACTCTTGCCCATGGGGCACAACTTGTTCTTTTGTGATTTAAAAGTCTTGCCTCTAGGGCAAGAGTTATAGATTATCTGCCAAATTATTACAGACTTAAGGCAAATTCAACTCTTGTCCATAGGGCACAACTTATTCTTTTGTGATTTAAAAGTCTTGCCTCTAGGGCAAGAGTTATAGATCATTTGTCAAATTATTACAGACTTAAGGCAAAGTCAAATCTTGCCCATGAGTCACAACCTGTTCTTTTGTGATTTAAAAGTCTTGCCTCTAGGGCAAGAGTTATAGATCATTTGTCAAATCATTACAGACTTAGGACAAAGTCAACTTTACCCATGGGACACAACTTGTTCTTTTGTGACTTAAAAGTCTTGCCTCTAGGACAAGAGTCATAGATCATCTACCAAATCATTACAGACTTAAGGCAAAGTCAACTCTTGCCCATGGGGCACAACTTGTTCTTTTGTAATTTGAAAGTCTTGCCTTGGAGCAAGAGTTATAGATCATCTGCCAAATCATTACAGACTTAATTAAGGCAAAATCAACTCTTTCCCATAGGGAACTTTTATTTGGGTGGACTCTGTGTTAGACATTATAAAACTAGACATTATGATATATTATTAAATTATATCGATACAAACTAATAATGTCTACTCTTACCCGCGTGGCATAACTTATTTTGTTGGGTCTAAGTTTTTCTCTTGCAAAACATTAGCTAATTTAATACAGATTAATAGTGTTAATATTTGCCCATAAGGCACAATTTATGATTAATTATTTTATTAAAAATTAATTATTTTTGTAAATGACATAATTTATTTGCATCAAGTTTAAGTTAAAAATACATTTTTATACCGAAAAAATATTAAAAATACATTTACTCTCTGCACAAAGGTAAAGGCAAGACAAATTTCATCTCAAAGCTCGAAAGCGTCGGATTAATATAGTACATTTTGTACCAAAAAAAAGTTAGAATATTTACCCTTTGCAAAGCTTGAACTTTGAATTTAAAATAAATTTCATAAAGTTACAAAAAAATTTCATTTCAAAGCTTGAGCTTCGGATTTATTATAAATTTTTTAAAGGTACAAAAAAATTTCATCTCAAAGCTTGAGCTTCGGATTTACGACACATTTCACAAAACTACAAAAAAAATTTCATATCAAAACTTGAGCTTTGGATTTACGACATATTTCATAAAGCTACAAAATATTTTTATTTGGGGTTAAAATTTGAAAGCCACCCTGATTTGGGTCTATTTTTGAGATTCTCCCTTTACTGTCTTCGTTCATTAGAAAGTTAATAAAATTCGGTGGTTCAGTTCATACTTCAAAACAACTACTTGGAGTCAACTTCTGCCCATGCTTCGCAAGCTTATCAGCTACACTGTTGTGTCTCCTAGATTCACGCAACATCATTGGGCTCCCTAGACTGAGAAGAAGATCCCTACAAGAGAGGGTTAAGTTATTATTAGTTTGTGTGAGTGGATACAAAGAGTTGATTATCTCTAGGGAATCCGTGGATATTTTCAAATAAGAGACCCGTATATTAGTAGCAATAATTAGGCCAAAGAATAGATTGGTACGCTCAGCTTCTAGAGGTGAATGGATATTAATTCTAGCGCTCTAACCATTCACCCAAGATCCAAGTGAGTCACGAAAGACCCCCCAGCACCCCCCAACCTTAGTTAAGTGATTATATGAACCATCAAAATTTAGTTTTAGGCCTTTATCAAGGGTTTTTCAAGTTGTGTGAGGTTTTGGGCCTACATGAAGAGGGTTCATAGCAGGAAGATGAATTTCGCAGCTCGTGCAAATGGGGTGGAAAGAGGGATATTAATTTTTGAGTTATTGTAAAGGTTGTGGTTTCTAATGAGCCATATATTCCACATATAAAAGGGAAAGACGTCTTTCCAGGCTATTATATTATTTACTGGAGGTGCATGGATTTTGCTACACATTCGTAACCAGTCAGCGCGGTCAGAGGTCGCGATTGACTGGATATATGGGAAAAGGTGCATTTGATTCTAGAACTTTTAAATGCTGGGACATTGAAGAAAGATATGTTGCATGGTTTTAGGAGTATTGCATAGAGCTCAGTTAGACTAGGTGTATTCCAGACTGGTCAACACTTAACACAAAAAATGTTGTGAAACATACCAATGAGCAAGTATCTCTGGCACATTCAACATTAATCAAAACTGCCCCATTATTTCATTGTAGCAATAATTCAAACAATCTTATAGAATTATTGAGTCTAATTTACAAAATGACAAATCTCCTGGATAAAGAAATATATAATTTAGATCAACACTGATTACATGTCATCACACGCCGATTGAATAATGATCAATCTTTAAAGAAACTTTATTTTTCTATGTTTAGAAATCCTATAGTATTAAAGATGGTAAAGATATTAAAATCATTTTCGAATGTTGAAGTGAATTAAGGTTAGTCAAATGAAGATGTCGCTTCCTTAATCTCTAATGTTGAGCCATTGCCTGTTAAGCAACTGATCCTGTCAAGAAGAGACACAGAGAACAATAAGAACTACGTAAAAATCAAATGACTAACCAGAAATCTGATATTACTGATACATGGCAAACTTGAGTGTTCATGATAGCTAAAAGTGGCTCAGATTAAAACTTTTTCAACAGATTAGACTACTGGAGTTTCGAAACAACAAAGAAACTAGGATATACTTACGAATTACCCCAATTGGAGTATCAAAAACATCGTTATTATTGATTTGAATATGGCTCGTTTCCAGGCAGAAGCCGCTGAAGGAGCAAAGCTCAAGTCCAACTGGATGACTATTGGTTTCTTAAGAAAATATATCCCTAATATAAACAACATGCTGCATAATGAAATCTCACCATTGGATCTTGCTTCCTTGCAGCTAATGGCTACTTTTTGAAAAAATTCTTGCTAGCATCTGTAATATAGCAGTAAAAAGCAATGAGCAGTTAACTTCTAAGCAAAAGGAATGGCAAAGCCAATAAGTTTACTATTGGTAGCTCATGAAATCAAATAGTTATATGGCAAAATTTATATTTTTTTGCAAATCGCTGTAAACTACAAGGGAATGTGAAATTTTCAGTATAACAGTCCGTGTGAGCCACCAGGATATTAGACTGATAAGAATTTACTGGTCTAAATTGTCAACTCTTACTTATTCAAAGAAATTAGAAACAATTCTTGGAAAAAATTCTTCTCATAATGACTTTTACTTCAACATTAATAAACATCATCATAATTTGATGTTGTAAAGCCATTATCTTTCATTTTCTTTTCACTTTCAATCGTATTCCACCTTTATGTTTATGTTTAAAATATTCATCTAGGATCCCATTTGTTTTAATTCACGGCATCTTCTAGATTCCTTACGTTTTGACATTATTTTTGCGTCTTTATAGTAAAAATGATAACATCAATCTGTTCAATAACTACTATGGAGCATTCCTAAACCCCTCATATTTCCAAACCTATATTAAACCGCTCACTTAAAACCAAAACGGGCTCTAATCGAATATTTCACTGCTTTTCTAGGGAAGGGGTTAAATGTTTAATCTCTTTTCTCCCCTTTATTGTTCTCCATATTCATGTGGACAAGCATATGTAATTTAAACAAAGCAACTCCAATCAGATATTCCAAGAAAACCTTTTTCAGAGTCAGAATCCTCCTTTTTAGAATTCTTCAAGATCCAAAATAGCCTAATGAAGATCCATCCTATTGTTTCTCCTCATTCCTTGAGTAAATACAAAAAGCTAACTATTGCAAGAGAGTTCAACATTTCTTTTTTCCCCTTCTTCACAAACAAACTAGTTTGTACTTCGATATACATGCATATGCAGTATTATATCATAACAAAACCAAATGCAATAAAGCCAGTTTCGAGAGAAAAAACTATACTGCTACTAAAGCAAAACATACCATGCTTCAGATTTAAAGTTGGATCTTAATCATCTACATAACCAATCACTTTTACTGGTATTCCTGTCACTATACTGTAAAACCAAAATAAAGGCACATCACAACCAGTATTCCATGTAGTATCAAAACTCCTTTATAGAAAAACCAGAAGTTTTAAATATATAGTACTCAACCTGTGAAGAGCAACATCCTTCATTTCAAGAGAATCTACACCAACCATTGCACCTTCCCCTACTTTTATACTTCCAAATATAGTTACACTAGCTCCAATAAGTGCACCTTGACCTATTTTGGGGTGTCTATCACCAGTTTCTTTCTCGTTTCTTACTAAGGTTACACCCAGCACGAAATATATTTAGGTGGATAAGAAATTTAGATAATCTTCAAAGATTGAGGGAGTACATATGAACTTCCATATGAGAGTCAAGTTGCCCAGATTATATAGCACAGACTAAAAATAGTCTAGGTGATGGAATAAATTATTTAGGTAATAGATGCATAATGCTTCCTTCTCCTTTCACGTAGAAGGATCCCACTAGTTACCACCTCTGTACATAGCTAGAGATCACTACGCAAAAACTATACTATTGCCCTTCGGTGCAGAACTTTATGATAGGCTTCCTACCGTGCCCACAACAATATTTCCTTTTGGGTGGGTGTATAAACTAATTCTTATATATACAATTTGGCATGATAGAAATGCAAGACTATCCAATAAACTGAGACAACTAGAGAAGTTTGCAAGCTAGGTAGCTTTGTAGTTTGTGTTCAAGCTATAGAAATAATCAAACTTATTTTTATACCACCTTGACCATATACATTTAGCCTTCTCAAAAAATGTTGCGATCAATGTTACCTCCCATATTAACAGCCTTTCTGTCCAAGACCAAACCCCCGCAACTACTCAAATATAACTATAATCGCAATAACAAACTCCCCAAAACCTGTTCGACACAATTCTTTATTATTTTCTAACAATTCCTCATCATCTTTTAATGCTAATTATACCACTAGTTTGAAATATTTGGAACTAATTTTTTGTACCACCTAGACCTTATACGTTTGGCCTTACCAAAAAATATTGCGATCAACGTTAAATCTTATATTAACGGCCTTTTCCTCCAAGACCAACCCCCCTCAACTATTCAAACACAATTATAACCGTAAAAACAAACTCCCCAAAACCTGTTCGACACAATTCCTCAATGAAAAATATGTTACTACAACAACAACATAGCCCAACTTCAGCTTGCATTCACCTTCCCAAAAATCAAATCAATATGTTAATTATATAACAAGCTAAAATTTACCACAATGCACCAATAAGCTAAAATTACCACAATGAATTTTGATGATGAAATTTATACCTGAAGAAACTTTATGGCTAAAGTCGATTTTACAAATTTGGAAGAAAGAGCGAAAGAAAGAGATTTAACAATGAATATATTGGAGTAGGGGTAATTTCGTCCAAAAAATATCAGTTAACAAGTTAAGGCTATTTTAACAAAGCCTTTTTATTTGGGCTAAAATTGGAAAGCCACCCTAAGTGGGGTCTTCCGATCAAATGACTACTAGCCTAAGATCAAGAACGAAGGAAATATCAAATTATTCAACATCAAGTTATTTATACATGTTTATTATTTATCGCAATCATTCAAGTGTTTATGACGAATATCCAAATTCAAATTCAAAGATAAAAATTCAAGATCAAGCTATTTTGGCCCTTGAATCCAGATCAAGTTCAGAATCATATTATTTGAAAAATCAGAGGATTATCATAAAGACTGTAACACTCATTACATTTGAAATTAAATATTACATTCTATCACTCTGATTTTCTTGTCTTGATTATTATTTTGATCAACTCAAATTTTATTGTTTTCAATATACATTCTTCCTCTCTTATGCAGATTTGATTTTTTTAAAAAGTCGTATCTTAGCCTGTAAAGGAGTAATTTTTATGCTTTTTTATTCTTTTATATATCATGATATTTTGCTCTTATTTTATTTTTTTTTTTAAATATTATGTTATAAACTTACCTTTAAATAAATTAAATGTTATTTTTATAGAAAAATAAAATATTCAATAAGACTATGAAGATTAATAACATTTAAATCTATTTGAGAGGAAATCTTGGAATGACTTAGCGACGATAGATTTAGAGTCGAACTTCTTGAATTTTTTTTCAGTGTTTTTGAAATATGATTTTTAGTGTAAGGAGATGAGATATAAATATTATCCCATTGGATGTACTAAAAATTGTAAACAACAATTTTTTTGAGTCGAGAAAAATAAGAATTAAGATAGAAAAATTGTGTAGTAAAAGTAGTATTTAATTTCAATGTAGTGGGTGTTACAATTTTTATAATGATCCTCTGATTCTTTCAAAGAACAATATGAATGGTGTTAAACTTGAATTTGATTTGGACTTAAGGGGTCTGAATAGTTTGATCTTAAATCTTCATTTTTGAACTTGAATTTTAATTAGTCATCACAAAACTTGATTGGTATAACTATGTGGTTCATCCGATAGCAAGCTTCAATTTAGTTGGACATGTATCTACACACTAAGCATGACTACATTGGAGAATTAGTTTAGTTTAGATTGCCACATGATTTGACACGTGACATAATTTCAGTGGATTACTTATTTGATTTGAATTGTCACTTCATTTGGCACGTGGCATGATTTCAGTGACTCATTTATTTGACTTGGATTGTCACATCATGTGACAAGTGGAATGAATCTGGACTTTAAGATGGACTGATAGTCATTTAAACTTTAGATTATCAAATTCAATTTCTTCGTCAAAGTCGAAGTTTGAGTCATTTGGAATATGAGATGAAACCACCTTACATTTTTTCTAAGAATATTTTCGATTGGTTGATTTCACTTCAATATACAATAGCGATACTATCATCATTTTTTTTAGATAATTTACCCTTCATGAAGTCTTTATCGAGATTTGTGTGAATATATACAAGTCGAAGCTGGTAGAGACATCAAATTACCGCTATTTGAAAAAATAATCTTAAACTCTTGTGGGGAGTATATTTGTTTGATGGTTTCCTAGATATGTTTTCAGAAAAGAGAACACCAAAAAGAAATATTGGAAAACACCATAAAACTCATTTTGATGAAAAATCCCCAAATAACAAATCAAAACCTCCCAAATAAAATAAAAAATGCACTCCAATAAAATTGATAAGAAACTTCGAGAATCACTCTTCTTTGATCAAAATGAGTATTGGATTTTTTAGGAGAAATTATGTAAAAAGGATACTACAAATGAGAAAGAATAAGAGAACTTATTTTTGTTTTTAAAAAATAAATATTATGAAAGAGAGAGGGAAACGTGCTCATGAATTGGAATGTACATTTCAAAATTTTAGCCCACAAAATAAATAAAGGAAATATTATGCAAAATGTCCGTTGAATTATGTAATACCACAGGTTCTGGATTCTAAATCTTCCATGTGTTGTGCTCACTGCCCGAGCAACGACTCATGTGATGTGTCGTAATCACTCATTACGAGTCATATAGTACCAATCATAACTCGACCAGTGAGGTGGTCTAATGTCTCTGTCCTGATCATGACTAAGACCCTATAAGTCGTAAGGCTCGATCACGAGTTGTAGAGTATGACTCGTGACCATAGCATTATTGGTATCCAATGTTTCTGCCCAGACTACAGTCCAGGAAAAGACTCGTAGCTAGTCATTACGAGTCGTCACCTTGCCCGTAACGACTGACGACAGTTTTCCACATATTTTTATTAAGGTCTTTTTGGTTTTTTTTTTGACCTTAACTCATTACCCATGACATAAAAACACTCTTAGGATCCCATTATCACTAATAAACAAATTAAAACACACTTCTCTCCTCTTAAACTCTCTCAAAGCAAAATAAAGCTAGAGTTTCTAAGGATTGAGCACATATGGTTCAAATCATGGTTTCTTCTCCAAATTTTTGGTATTTCAGGCATGTATCTCTTCCCTAACCTGGTTTTTCATAAATACATGTGTTTGCTAATTGTTTGTGTGATTTTAAATTATGGGTTGGAATGATGGGTTGAGGGTTTTGAATGGTTGTTACTTGGTTGGTTTTCCCATTGTTTTAGAATTGTTATTCATGCTTTAACTTGTGGTTTATGAACTAATTGGATGAATTGGCATGGTGAATGGGACTGGGGTCGTGGATTTTCCCAAAATTATAGTTTTTGATTTGGAATTGGTATTAACCTCAACCCACTTGCATAATTGATTTTGAAATGTGGAAAATTACATGGTTTTGCTTACTTTTCCAAACTATTGCATTGAATTATTGGCTAAATGCATAAAAATGGTTTTGGAAGGCCTTGGTGGTCATGGATTAATTTTAAATTGGAAACTTTGGAGTTAATTTGGCTAATTGGTTTTGGTATGGCATAATGGAATTGGCTTGCAAGCTTAACTTTAGTTGGTATGACGATACCAACGGTAAATTCCTAATTAAAAGACTCCTTGTTTAACTAATGGTAATGTGTAAATGGTTTTAATTTGAGCTTAAAAGGGGTTGTGTAGCTCACCGTAGAAGGTGAAGGTCTTGGGGGGACCGGTACTGGAAACCACGTTTGCCGGTGTAGGGGTCTTGGTGACCGCATGCATAGTTCACACATTATATATATTAATTTTGGAGTGGTTGGAGCCTCGGTGGCTTTGGTCCTTTCTCAAATTTTTCTGGTTCGTGTGGCTAACATGCGCTGGGACCCTTTTCAACAGGAGGAGCTGAACTCATATAGCTCGTGGGTGCCATTAGGATGGTTAGAGCTACACAATCCAGGCTAATGGTTTTAAATCTCATACTACACCTTATTCCCTATCCTGGCATCTTATATATATGTGTGTGTATATGTGCGCATATGGTTTTTAGATTGATTTGTACTTAACATTATTTTATCCCTTTCCTGAGTTACATGATAGCACTCACCCTACTAATCATCCCCAAACTCTATATAATTTCATGATATAGAGTCCTAGGAGTTCTTCAATTACATTGTGCAGAGCTAGGTGATTCTGGTTCATCGATTGGTCTTTGTTGTAGTGGTGAGCCTCTATGTACCGAAAGGCTAGACATTTTACTACTTTCTTTATGATTATTGAAATCCATTAGTTTTTTTAATATATATTTTGGATTCCCTTTTTGGCCATGGTCGGAGGCATGTCTCGACGTAATATGATATTCAATTTTGTTAGCGGCTTTGTAGATAGATTGTGAGTTAGTTATTGTTTTGATCTCTTAGTTCCATTTGAGTTTCATTAACTGTCATATCTTTATACTCTGGTTACTTCCGTTGTTATATCATATTGTGTTATGATGGGTTAGGCTAAGGAGGTAGGCTCTAGCTCTCGATGGGCTTGAGATACCTGTGATGACTAGGCCTGGGGTCAGATCATGACAAGCTTGGTATTAGAGCATAGGTTTAGGGTCATTGGGTGTCCACAAAGCCGTGTCGATTAGAGTCCCTTTTATGGGTATGTAGCGTACCATATTTATAAAAGGAGAGGGAGGCTACAAAGCATTTAGGAGTGTTTTCTTTTCTTATGTTCTATTTTGAGCTATCGAGTCTGGTGTCATGAAATTTCCTAACTCCTAATTTGATCACATTTCAGATCATGTCTCCCGGAAGATCTGATGTTCGTATAAACTCTGTCAAGCCCTCTGTCCTACCTGAGGACAATGTAGATGGAACTCAACCTGCTTATAAAGTGCAAACTAGATCCAAGGTCCCTGCTCCTAATTGTATTGCCCCACCTAGAGTTCCACAGATCCTCATTAGTCCTTCCCTGGTTGGTGACACTTATGTTTAGTCACCTCAGGGGGATATCTCTAGTGTAGAGTTTTGACTATCCATTCATCTGCTTACTCAATTGGTGGCTTCTCAGTCTTGTCAGTTTGTTCATGTTGGTTCTATGTAGTTTTATTTGAGGTTACCCGAGTTGGGCAGATTATTATATTGAATCCCCCAACCTTTAAAGGCTCTAACGTTGAGGAGGATCCGCAAGGGTTCATTAATGAGATAGAGAAAACTTTTTTAGTGATGCATGCTACCGATATAGAAGGTGTGGAGTTTGTTGCGTATTATTTAAAGGGTGTTGCTTATCAATGGTATGGGAAGTGGGAGCAGTTAAGGGGTGACGATACTGAGCAGGCAATATGGGAGGAGTTTTTTGGTGGTTTTCTTGATTATTTCTTTCCATAAGAGTTGACAGAAGCTAAGGCTGAAAAGTTTATAAACTTGAGGCAAGGTAGGATGAGTGTGAAGGAATATTCCTTGAAGTTCCATCAGTTTTCACGTTATGCTCTGGAGTTGGTGTCTAGTATGAGGGCTAGAATAAGGAAATTTACTTTAGGTTTGTCTCGTGACTTGGTATTGGAGTGTAAGGCTGCAATATTAAAAAATGACATGGATATCTCTAGGATTTTGGTTTATGTGCAACAGGTAGAGGATGAAAACAACAGACATGCGAAGATAAGGGGAGGCAGAATAAGAAGTTCAAGTATTTAGAGCAGGGTGGAGGTCAGCAAGCTAGTGGGAGAAATGGTAAACAGTAGAGTAAAAAGAAGGCTTGGGAAAATTTTGGTTCATATTCTTCGACTAGTGCTCCTTATCCAAAGCCCTCCGGTGATCGTTTTTAGAATAGTTGTGTTCCTAAGGCACATAGTGCCCAGTCTTAGGCTAGTGGAGCTCAGTCAATCCCACCATATCCTTCTTGTAGATTTTGTAGCCAACTTCATCGGGGCTATTGTGACGAGGAGAGAAATTTGTGCTTTAATTGTGGTCAGCATGGTTACATGCAGTGAGACTGTCCCACAGCTAAGGTAGCCACTGAGGCTAATAAGGTTCCGATCTTTACTTTTTCAGCTTCTGCGCTAAAGGGTGCTACTTCTAGTACCGACACTGGCTAAAATAGTCTCTATGCTCTTGCTACCCGTTAGCAATTTAAGGTATCTCCTGATGTTGTTACCAGTACGTTACAACTTTTCTCTCAAGATATGTATTATTTGCTTAATACGAGGTCTACCCTTTCTTATGTGACCCCTTATGTGGCTGTGCATTTTTGATTTTGGTCCCCAAAATATTTTTCACCCCTTTTTTATGTTTATGTCGGTGGGTGATCTGTAGTTGCTAGAATCTTTTATAAGAAGACATTAGTGGATTTGTTAGATCTTGATATGGTATATCTTAATGTGATCTTGGGGATGGATTGGATTCACTCGTGCTATACTTTTTGGGATTATAGAACCAAAAAAGTCTGTATCCAATTCTCTAGTGAACCAGTAATCGAATGGGAGGGAAGTTCCTTAGTACCTAAAGGGAGGTTCATTTCTTATCTTAGAGCCTGGAAGTTGATTTCTAAGGGGTGTATGTATCACCTAGTTCACATTAAGGATTCTAGTTCTGAGGGCCCCTCTTTGCATTTTATCTGTGTGGTTAATGAGTTTCCTGAGGTGTTCCCCGATGATCTTCTCGACATTCCTCCCGATAAGGAAATAGATTTTGGGATTGATCTTCTACCGGATACCCATCCTATTTCCATTCTTACTTATAGGATGGCTCTGGTGGAGTTAAAAAAGCTAAAGGATTAATTAAAAGATCTTCTTAATAAGGGTTTCATCTGTCTTATCATTTCTTCGTGGGGTGCTCCTGTTCTTTTCATGCTTAAGAAGTATGGGTCTCTTCGGATGTGTATAGATTATCGTCAGCTGAGTAAGGTTATAATGAAGAATAAGTATCCTCTTCCTAGGATTGATGATTTTTTTACCAACTTCAGGATGCTAGATGTTTCTCTAAGATTAATCTCCGTTCGAGCTATCATTAATTGAAAATTAGGGAAGATGATATCCCCAAGACTAATTTTCAAAACTAGTATGGTCACTATGAGTTTTTGGTTATTTTATTTGGATTGACTAATGCTCCGACCGCATTTATGGATCTTATGAATCAAATTTTCAGGCAGTTTTGGACTTGTCTGTTATTGAAGGGGAGCCTTAGAGTACCTAGTAAAGTTGCTGCCATATGAACAGGAGGTCACAGGTTCAAGCCTTAGAAACATCCTCTGGCAGAAATACAAGGTAAGGTTGTGTACGATACATCCTTATGGTGGGGCCCTTCCCCAGACACCGCGTGTAGCGGTAACTTTAGTGCACTAGGCTGCCCTTTTTTCTAAGACTTGTTTGTTATTGTCTTCATTGATGATATTTTAGTGTATTTTAAAAGTGAGGAGTATTATATCAATCACCTCGGAATTATGTTGAAGACTTTTAAGGATCAAAAGATATTTGCTAAATTTTCTAAGTGTGAGTTTTGGCTGAATACTGTGACTTTCCTTGGGCATGTTGTTTCTAGTGAGGGAATCAAGGTAGATCCACAAAAAGTGGAGGCAGTAAGGAAATGGCCTAGATCCACGACTCTAACTGATATTAGAAGTTTCTTGGGTTTGGTTGGGTATTATAGGAGGTTCATAGAGAGCTTTTCATCTATTGCCGCTCCGTTGACGAAGTTGACTCAAATATAGGTAAAGTTTTTGTGGTCTAATGCTTGTGAGGGTAGTTTTGAGAAGTTAAAAGATAAGTTGACCTCTGATCCAATTTTGACCCTGCCCAAGGGTACCGATGGTTTTGTTGTTATTGTGACACATATCGTCTGGGTCTTAGTTATGTGTTGATGCAGCATGGTAAGGTGGGGGACTATGCTTCCAGACAACTTAAGGTTCATGACAAGAATTATTTGATTCACAACGTGGAGTTAGCGGCTGTGGTTTTTGCCTTGAAGATCTGGGGTCATTATCTATATGGGGTGCATGTAGATATCTATTCAGACCATAAAAGTTTGCAGTATGTGTTTACTTAAAAGGACTTGAATCTCAAGCAGATGCGATAGCTTGAGTTGGTTAAGGATTATGACATGAGTCTTCACTACCATCTAGGTAAAGCTAATATTATTGTTCGTTCTCTTACAGGCTATCTATGGGGATCCTATCTCATGTGGATGAGGAGAAACGAGGATTGGTGAAGGATATTCATCGACTGGATAATCTGGGAGTTCGTATTTTAGACTCAGAGGAGGGAGGAGTAATTGTTCAAGAGGTACTTAAGACATCTTTTGTTGCTGAAGTGAAGGAGAAGTAGGTTTTAGATCCTATACTTATGCAGATTAAGAAAGATATGGGTCAAAAAAGGTTATGGCATTTGAGATTTGGGGAGATAGTATCTTAAGGTACCAAGGTAGGCTGTACATTCCTAATATTGATGGGCTGTGAGAAAGGATTTTGGTTGAGGCTCGTGAGTCTAGGTATACAATTCATCTGGGGTCAACAAAGATATACCATTATTTGAAAAAAATCTATTGGTGGAGCAATAAAAAGAAGGATATGGTGAATTTTGTAGCCAAATATATGGTCTGTCAGCAGGTAAAGGTTGAACACTTGAGGCCTCGTGGAATGTCTCAAGAGATAGAGTTGCCTATGTGGAAGTGAGAGATGATCAAAACATGGACTTCATTATAGGTATTTCGCAGTCTTGCAATCAATATGATCCGATTTGGGTTATAGTGGATAGAATGAATAAGTCTGTTCACTTCTTGCTTATGAGGACTACCTACTATGGAAAGGATTATGCTAATTTATTCATTGATGAGGTAGTTAGATTGCATGGAGCATTAATTTCCATCATTTTAGACATAGGTAAGTAATTCTCTTCTCATTTTTAGCATTTATTTTAAAAAGGTTTGGGGACCAAGGTGAACCTTAGCACTACTTTCCATCCTCAAATAGATGGACAACCGGAACGGACTATTCAGACCTTGAAAGATATACTAAAGTCTTGTGTGATTGATTTTGGAAGAAGTTGGGTGGATCACTTACCTCTTATTGAGTTTGCATATAACAGTAGTTATCATTCGAGTATTCAGATGACTACTTTTGAGGCTATATATAGTAGGAGGTGTAGATATCCTATTGGGTGGTTCGATGTTGGTGAGACTAGGTTGTTTGGTCCTAATTTGGTTCACTAAGCCATGAAAAGGTGAAGGTGATTAGCGAAAGACTTAAGACTGCTCAAACTTGCCAAAAATCTTATGCGGATGTGAGGTGAAGGGAGTGAAGTTTGAAGTAGGTGATTGGGTCTTCTTAAAAGTGTCTTCTATAAAAGATGTAATAAGGTTCGGGAAAAAGGGGAAGCTCAATCAGATCCCCATTATATTGGTCCGTATTAGATTTTGAGGAGAGTTGGGAATGTTGCTTATGAGTTAGATTTTCCATTGAGTTTGGGTTCCATTCATTCGATTTTCTATATGTCAATGTTGAAGAAGTGTGTGGATGATCCTTTTTTGGTTGTCCCTATGGAGGATGTTGGTATTTCGAATTTCTTGTCTTATGAGGAAGTCCCAATTGAGATTTCAGATAGGCAAGTTCGTAGATTGAGGACTAAGGAGGTAGCTTCGATAAAAGTCCTTTGGAGGAACCAAAAGATGGAAGAAGCCACTTGGGAAGCCGAAGAAGATCCATTTTTGTTTCTCGCGTTGCATAAAAGTGTTTGAGGTATGGGTTCCCTTTCGTTTTTGTCATTTTTTGAATTTGTGCATGGTTTTGTGGTAGCATTATAGCTTGTATTCATGCTAATGGGTGCCTTGACTCCTTATTCGGGGATGAATGATTCTAGGGGATAATGTAATACCCCAGGTTCTGGAATCTTAATTTTCCATATGTATTGTGCTCACTACCCAGGGAACGACTCACGTAACGAGTCGTAATCACTCGTTACGAGTCGTATAGTGTCAATTGTAACTTGACCAGTGAGGTAGTCCAATGTTTTTGTCCTGATCACGAATAAGACCCTACGAGTCGTAAGATCCGGTCACGAGTCGTAGAGTGTGACTCGTGACCATAACAATATAGGTACCTACTATTTCTGCCCAGACTACAAGTCCAGGCAAAGACTCATAGACAGTCATTACGAGTCGTTACCTGGCTCGTAACGACTAGCGATAGTTTTCCTACATATTTTTACTAAGGGCTTTTTGGTATTTTCCCATCCTTAACTCATTACCCACAACATAAAAACACTCCTAGGGTCCCATTATCATCCATAAATAAATCAAAACACACTTCTCTCTTCTTAAACTCACCCAAAGCAAAAGAAAGCTAGGGTTTCTAATGATTGAGCACCTAGGGTTCAAATTGTGGTTTCTTCTCTAAATTCTTGGTATTTTCAGGCATGTATCTCTTCCCTAACCTATTTTTTTTTCATAAAGGTATGTGTTTAATCATTGTTTATGTTATTTTAAATTATGGGTTTGGAATGATGGATTGAGGGTTTTGAATGGCTGTTACTTGGTTGGTTTTTCCATGGTTTTGGAATTGTTATTCAGGCTTTAACTTGTAATTTTTGAACTAATTGAATGCATGGGCATGGTGAATGGGACAGGGGTCGTCGTTTCCCCCAAAATTATGATTTTTGGTTTGGAATTAGTAGTAACCTCAAGCCACTTTCATACTTAGTTTTAAAATATGGACAATTACATGGTTTTTATTACTTTTTCAAACTATTGCGTTGCACTATTGGCTAAATAGATAAAAATGACCTTGGAAGGCCTTGATGGCCATGTATTAATTTTAAATTAAAAACTTTGGAGTCAATTTAGCTAATTGGTTTTGGTATGGCATAACGAAATCGGCTTGCAAGCTTAACTTTATGTTATAACACCTTAGTTAATGGATGAAAATGTATAAATGGTTTTATTTAGGCTTAAAGGGGATTGTGTAGCTCGTCATGGAAGGTGAAGGTCCCGAGGGGACCTGTTTTACCCCTTTTTTAATTTGTCAAAAGGGCAGATAAAAATTATTTGAAAAAAATGGTTTTTGACTTTTTAAATCATTTCAAAACTTAAAGAAACTATCAAAATAACTTAAGAAAAATTACAGAGTCACCATTTAAATTTTGTAGAAAAATCAAGAAAAACTTGAAAGAATTTCAAAGGTTCAAAAACAAGAATAAACCTTTAAAATCAGAGAAAATTGGTCAGGGTTCAATTAACGTCCGAAAAAGGGTTTTAAGGCATTTAGGAACGTCCGTTTTAAAAAACGATTGACCAAAATATTTTGACTAACTTAAAAGGGTGGGTAATTTTACAAAAATATCAATTTTTCATTTTTATTTTTTAATAAATATATCAAACTTGAATCGAGCGATTTTTTAAAATAGCTTTTATTTCATTCAATAGTCTGTTTTTTAATTAACCAGTTTAAGAAAAAAAAAACTATTTCTTTTTATTTTTAAGAAAATTCTCCTTAGCCTAAATAAAATTAATTAATACATGAAAGGAAGGTCATCTTAATGTGAAAGATTTGTTTTAAAAAATATTAACTTAAAATTCAATTTTATTCCTTTATTTAAACATGATACTCCCCCGTTTAAAAAAGAATGACCTACTTTTCTTTTTAGTCCGTTTAAAAAAGAATGACCTCTTTTCTTTTTTTGCAATACTTTAATTTTAACTTTCTACATGACATGTTTAGGACCACAAGATTAAAAGACATTTTGATACATTTGATACAACTTTAATTTAAGACCACAAGATTCAAAAGTCTTCGTTATTTTCTTAAATTTTGTGTAAAGTCAAAGTGGGTCATTCTTTTTTAAACGGAAGGAGTAATTTTTATTCTTATTCTTATTATTATTATTATTATTATTATTATTATTATTATTATTATTATTATTATGTCTGTTATTTAGAAAAGGAAGATTCAAATAAGTAAAGATAGGAAAAATGAAGATAAATAAAAATGGCAATGCTTTGAGGAACTTATCTTAGCTTAATTAATTAAAGTGTTCAAGCAAATACAAATAAATAAATTATAATGGATAATAAATAGAGAAGAGTGAAATTGGGCCCTTTTTGGCCCATTCTTGATCTGTCCAATTTTGGACCAATTCCATGGACTTGCAGTCCATTTTCACCCCGGTATATCTGTTGTATATCAACAGCTTCTTTCCTACGTTTTTCTGTATACCACTGTGTATACAGAGTATATGAGTGTGGATACCTACGTATTTTTTGTCCCTTTTTCATCATAAACCGTGGTATAGCATACAGCTGCTGATTTCGATTTATATTCACTGTATATCAGAGTATAGCAATATATACTGCTTGTTTGTGAGTTCAGTTGAGGCTTGACTTGATCGAGGTTGGGTTTAACCCAACAGAATGAGATAGATAAGAGTCCAATGGACTCAATAAGGGAGTTCATGCAATAGAAGAAGATATGGATTAGATACTCTGGTATTCAATGAGAAAAAAATGTTTAAATACGATATACGAAATGCCACATATAAACTATTGAATATTCCCACAAAAACAAATGTATGCAAATATGTTTTCATGGCTGTCACTATTCAGAAAATTGTTACCTCCAGAACTATATTCCTAAAGCGCGATGCTCTTACTCCAACAAATTTTACAAATATTCTACCTAACATGTTATTATTAGTTGTGATAGTACAATTAATTCAAGAGGGTTCCCAAAACAAATTTCTTAATATATCAATAAATGATGCCCACATTTTAACAACAGTAGTTGTACTACTAAGAGGATACTAACATCATAATAAAAGTATTGAACATTAGTCACATTACAAAGCAACGTAGATGTCATAATGAGATAGCCATATAAAACATCGTCTATAAAGAAATATTAGGTAAGACCCGACCATATCACATGCTTGGACTTTATCAAAAGTAATATAGTAACAAATCGAACCTACCTAAATGAATATAATTTTTCTTCTTAAGTTTCGAACAATTTAACTACTATGTTGCTTTTATAGGGTCCTTATCCACCATTTTTGAGATTACATTTTATTCTTTAAATGTTTTTGCATTGCATGCACATGTTTAATTAATATTTCAGTCGTATTACAAATTTGCACTTACTAATATGAAATGCATGTGCAACACATGTTTTCAAAAAAAAAAAACTAGTGTGTCATTATAAGCATAAAAGTCCCAGTGTAAGACCGTGTACGATTTGAACAGGCAATGTCATCATTTTCTTTTCAAAGCAACTATCACTCAATAAGTATTATGAAAATCTTTCACACGTAAAATTATTTATGATGATTTATTTCCCAAGTGTTTTTGGAGAAAGGATCGAGCAATTCAATGAAGTAAAAAAAAAAGGAAAAAGAAGACAAAATGGCAATGAGAACAATTGTTACCAAGCAACCAATATGTAACGGATCCTTGAGGGTTGTTGCTTTTGATTATAAAATAAATTATTCTCGAAAGGGTGTTATGGTATTAGAACAAAAAATATTTTCCAGTAATCCCCCAAAAATCATTTTCAATATGACCATCTTGACTCAAAACAGCTTCATCTACCAAGAAGCATAAAGGATACTATCACTTTCTAGACATCAAATAGAACACAGTAACAGACAGAGGAAATTATTAAATCTGGATGGAAAAAAGCATGCCGTTTGAAGTCACCATTGAACAAGTAGGAAATTCACCTATTCTGCAAACACTATGGCCGGAGAGATACAAAGCAACTAGGCTAACTATATGATAACAAATTTGTAGATTTATTTCTATGAAAACAACTTCCTATGAACGACCTCATTCTATTTCACCTTTCACAAGCCAAAAGGGACAAAACACCAAATAAGCTACGCAATTATTCATATACTCGACTAGGAGAATCAATACTTCTTATAGAATTCTTAGCCATGTGAGTCTTTCTACATGTTGATTTTTATCGAAATGAGGACAAGTACACATATTCTACTACGCAATTCAACTAGTAGCTAAGCAACCAACAAGAGCAGTAACCTGCAGCATTCTATTCTAAAAATGGAACAGAAGGTGAAAAAGAAAAAGAAAACAATTATTAACCTTCTCCAGAGCAATAAACTGAGAGGACAGTCGAATAGCGATTCCGTCACTATCTTTGACTACGAACTCGACCGATAAAAAAAGACAATGAGAGTAGGGAGAGCAAATCGGAACAAAGAAAAATATAACAATGAGAAAAGAGAAAGCAGTGAATAACAGAGTGTTATGAAACTCAACAATTCCCTAATTTCTCTACTACCTAACCTTTTTCTCCCCCTTCAAGGAGTGAACACAACCTCTTTATATATGAAAAGGGCAGATTGCAACGACTTCCCTAAGAAGTTTTTCAAATTTTAGTGATGGTTTTTTTATTGAGAAAAGAAAATCACCTTTTCATAAAGGATTTGAAAGACTTAGACTTGGTAGAGATTTGATTTTGACAATTTCGATTCTTCAAGATGAACAATTATTTGTCCACAGAATCAAAGAAAAAATACTCCTCAAAACCTTTGAACCTCTAGGTTTCTCCTTTTTTAGAAAGAGTTGAGGTGATGTTGATCAAGACAGGCTAGAATTGTAGGTGAGGAGAGAGGACCGATGAGGGGTGAGGGGGGAAAATCCATCGAATTTTCCATTATTTGGTGGTTTGAGTGTTGTTTGGCATCGATATTGTTGATGTTGTTATTGTTGAAGCCATTGGGTTTGTATGCTGTCGTACGTTGTTTACTGCTAAAATTGGATATTACTGAGAAAATTAGGTTTGTTGTTGTTTTGTTGAAGAAGAGAAGTAGGCCGGGTCATTGGAGGTTTGGGCTGGGTTCATTTAATAAATAAGAGAGTTTGGGTTGGGTTGAAGAGATCAAGAAATTTTGTATTTTTATCAGTTTTGACCGACAACCATCTCAGGATTCTTGGACAGAAAATTTCTTAATGGTAGTTCACTTGTTGTCTCAAATAAGGAATGGCTTCAAACTCCCAATTCTATAAAATAACGCTAATGAATCAAAAGTATTATTGAATAAAAAAATGAATCATATCATACTAAAAGAAATATTTACCATGAAAGCCCATGGAAAGCCATATAAGTTGACTTCTTTTGGCATTAACGGAGTTAACAAATATTTAACAGTCATTTTGAAGCTTTCATAACCCCAAGGATAGCTGTTAAATGCCTCAAGATCCTCGGAGAACTTTATTAAACTAAGTGGTATGTTGTTGTTAACGTCTCTCACCTAAAGAATATTATGTACAAACCAAATCGAGCACAATAATTTTTTGTGCTTCTTTGAAAGTCTTTTACCTTTTAATGATTCTAACAAATTTTTGTTTTTGAAGCTGGGACCAACAAGGGACACTAAGTCTTCATGATCACTTGACTTGCATTTGCTTTTTTTTTAGGTGTGCGGGGTGCTTTTTTGGGTTAGAATAAGTATAAAAGAGAAAGAGGATAACATTTTAGTTCAGTAAATATGGCAAACTCCTTCCAACCAAAACAAACAAGCTTGCCACAGTAATTTATCCATACCTCATCCATCTTATCTTTGTTTTCATACATAAACCTACGCTTGAGAAGATCATATATCATTTTTATTTGGAGACGAGCATTGTTGTCCTATGATAAATCAAGATATTGCCTAAAGAAGCTGTCCCTAAAATAAGCTTCCAAATTTTGTTCTCAAAGTATTTTTCTAAGGTCATCGAAAGATTTTTCCAAGGATGAATTAATCACGAGATCACCCGTTAAATTTGTGGAACCATCGCACTGCATTCTCACAGGATAACTATCAATGTTGAAGGTTTTGAACAACTCTTCGGTGGAAGGGCTTTTAGCATTTGGATAGTCTCTTTTGAAATATTCCTCTTCCCCATGTTCACTATCTTCTGTTTCTGGTTGAGACAACGCTTGTAAAGCAAGCTCATAGAGTGGTGGATGTAGCCTAGCTGCTTCACTTGTTCCTTTACTTGGACTTGATTCGATTTTTATTCTTTTGGGAGCCATATAATCTAAAAATAACAGGAACATAAAATAGATTATAATTGATTAATGCATCTTTAATAAAGGATAATAGTATATCTAACTTGTACAATAGTAAAATAACAGTTCCAACATGTCACACATCTATTGCACCAGGTAGGTTATCTATTCAACATATAACTAACCTGTTGCAACGAATGAGTAATCTGTTGCAATAATAAAAATAGATCACTCATCTATTGAAATCGATGACTGGTCTGTGCAATAGATCACACATCTGTTATAACATATGAGTGATCTATTGGAACAATTATCAATGGTCAATATTGTTTAGATTTCTTTTAACAAAAGGGTCGTCTATTGCGACAGATGAATGATCAGTTGAAAAAATCAGGTCTTGGACATGTACTGTTGGAATAGTTGATGGAATTTTATCTAATAGAAGGTTCATCTGTTTCATCAAATGATTAATCTGTTGCATTAGATTTTTAATCTAATGGTTTCTCTGTTGCCTCAGATGGTAAAGCTATTACATCTGATGGTTAATTTATTGCATAAGATTTTTTATTGGATAGTTCCTCTGTTGCATCCGACGGTAAATCTGTTGCATTATATGCTTAATCTGTTGCATCAGATTTTTAATTTGATGGTAAATTTATTGCATTAGATGGTTAATCTATTGCATCGAATTTTTATTCGATGGTTCCTCTATTACATCATACAGTAAATCTGTTGCATCAGATGGTTAATTTGTTGCATCAGCTGGTTACTCTGTTGCATCAGATGGTTAATTTGTTGCATCAAATGGTTAATCTATTGCATCAAAAGGCTAATCTGTTGCAGAAAAAAATAGTAGCATGATTTTTTTCAATAGAACAACAACAATATCACCATTATTATCAAGAACAAATCAACACAGCAATGGGCGCAACACCAAAAACACCAACATCGTTGTTTTGTTTGTACAAACACAAACAACAAAAATCAAACTTCAAAAAATACAACAACACAAATAATTATATTTCACTCTGAAAAGAGAAGAGAAGAATTACCAAATATTAGGATTTTGTTCAGACCGCATTTCAAATTAAAGCAACAAATATTAAAAATTTTCATCAATACTAGAAGAGAAGTTAGCTCAAGTTCCTCTTTTTATTCAAAACTAAAAAGGCCATAATGTTTTACCTGTGAAAGAAGAAAAGGAATGATGAAGAACTCGAAGCTGTTGTTGCCGATGAGCAAGGCTATCACATCGTTTGACGGTTGAAAGTCGGAAAGAAAGTCGAAGCCCAACTATTTTTCACCGAAGGTTGAAGTCGTCGTGGATTAAAAGGAGAAATTTACAGAACTGTTGGTTGGAAAAAACTATCGAGAGAGAGAGAGAGAGAGGAAAGACAGTTAATTTAGAGAGGAGAGAGGTATGGGTTGATTTTTATTTTTGAAAAGATTAAAAAGTTTAGAAAATACAAATTAAGTCCACAATTAACTTAATCAAGTTTTCTAATTATGTTTGACCCTTTAAGTTGGTTAATATCACCAATTCTTTATTCAAGACTTAAATGCCACATTTCCTTCAATTTTCTCCAATTACTGTGAATGTTTTGAGAAACAAGACTTATGATGTGTCATTATCTGCATTTTATAGTTTCAAAAGCCAATTTCATTATACAGATAAATTTTTATTAAAGCACTTGCTGAAATTAAATAGTAAATTTTTTTCATTCTACCAAAACACGTCTACTTATAAAAAAAATATAAAAAATATCCTTTTTGAAGGAATAAATAAATATTCAAAAAAAAATGAATGAGAATGTAAAGAAACTTACATACATACAGATATGCGAGAATTGGAAATTGTTGATGAGAGAAGAATTTATTTTTTGGGTTAATATGAAGAGTCTTTTGGCTTTTTATTTGATGAGTCGTCTATTTTCTAGTTTGGTCTAGAGAAGCACTATCATATCAATTCTTAAAGCTGGTGCCATTAATTTTTAATGGAAACAATAGTAACCTTGATAGATATTTGTGTGGTAGAATAGTAATTATTATTTTTTAATTTACTTCTAGTATAGAAAATTATGAATTAATAAGATTTACAAAATTCTTCCTGGTAATCATTGAATTTTTTTCTTCATATATTTATTTTATTATATTTTAAATTTTCTAAGTGAAAATTCTTATTCTGTCAAAAATTTTAATATTCCATACTTTTATTATTTTAGTTTTTTGCTCAAAACATACTATCACACATGAACTTGATGGGTTAAATTTTAAAGTTGTTAACTTATTTAAAGAGATATTTTTTTATTCATTATAAAAAATTTTATTATTATTTTATTATATATAGTTTCATTAATTTGGTGGTGGATACAATAACCACCTTGACAGATATTTGTGTGGTAGAATAATAATAATAATTTTTTAATTTAATTCTAGAATCATCATCGTAAAATATTTTTTGATGTTCATGTGGTGGAAACAATAGCCACATGGATATAGATATATATTCTTCTACAATTATTACAATAATAATATACATATTAAATACAAAAAATATTCTTAATTATTAAAATATATATATGAAATACAAAAAATACCCTTAAATATTAAAATAGATTTGAAAAAATAAAAAAATACTAATGATTAATAAGATTCCTTTTAAATGTCTTTCAATATTTATTTTTAGTTGTATTTTTTAGTAAGTGGGATAAAATAAGAATAAAATAGACACATTGATAGATATTCTTGGAAAGATGTTTTTTTGTGGGTAGATATTCACATTTGTTAGAGAAGTAGAAGCATGGAAAGATAAATAGCTATAAGATACAAAAAATATCCTTAATTATTAAAATAGATGTGAAATTCCAAATCTATCCTTGGACGTCCTCAACTCTTCTTTCTATATTGTAGAAATATATATATATATAGGGTCCAACATTGATTTTATTTAAAGTATTTTAAAATTAAAAGTAAATATTTGAAATTTGATATCAATCAGATGCTAAATTGTAAGAATGTATGATAGATTAGGAGACATTTTATGTTGTTAAATATTGTAATTTATAATACTTTTTATGTAATTTTCAAATAATATACGTTACTCTGCTTGTCCAAACTTTTGTGGCATTGATAGTCAATTATATGGAAAAGGCTCAAATATGCCACTGAACTATCAGAAATGACTCATTTATGCCATCAGTTAAAATTTAAGCTCATTCATGCCATCGCCGTTATAAAACAAGCTCATCCATGCCATTACTTTTTAACGGTGATTTTTAAAAATAACTTTTCCACGTTGCCTTTTATTAGAGGTCTACGTCGTTAATTAAAATACGCAAAAAGGCTCAAATATGTCATTGAACTATCATAAATGGCTCATTTATGCCATCAGTTAAAAGTTTGGCTCATTTATGCCATCACCGTTATAAAATCAACCCACTTATGCCATTACTTTTTAATGATGGATTTTTAAAAATATCTTTGTCATGTGGTCTTTTATTAGAAGTTCACGTCATTAATTAAAAAGAAATCAATATTAATTTCAAAATATCTGAAATTAGTTGGTATCGGGATTATTTATCTAAAATAATTTTTCAATAATGTATACTCCCCTAATTCGTGATGGGAGAATGGAGAAGTTGTATTAGTACGCCTCTTTCTTTTTCTTGCTTGCCCTAATCGTTCATTGGCTTATTTTCTTGCAACTTCGGAGTATTGGAGCCACTGAAATTTAAACTAATCAATTACTGTAGGATAGAATTTTTGAGGTTTCTGTTAAGCGCAATATTTATAATGATTTAGAATGAACTAGAAATAGCCAAAGGATATACATTAATCACTATTTTTTTTATTAGAAAAATAGTTGTTGTTGTAGGAAAAAAAATACTTTAATGGGTGTGGGTCGGGTTATGTTAAATGAATCGGTTGTTTTTAACGGGTCTAAGATATTTTGAAATTAATATTGGTTTATTTTAATTAATGTCGCAGACCTCTAATAAAAGGCCATATGACAAAATTATTTTTAAAAACCCACCATTAAAAAGTAATGACATAGGTGAGCTGATTTTATAACGATGATGGCATAAATGAGTTGAATTTTTAATTGATGGCATAAATGAGCCATTTTTGATAGTTTAGTGGCATATTTGAGCCTTTTTCCTTATTTTAATTAATGATGTGGATCTTTAATAAAAAGCCGCGTGGTAAAGCTATTTTTGAAAACCACCGTTAAAAATTAATGGCATAGATGAGCCGATTTTGTAACGACGATGGCATGAATGAGCCAAACTTTTAACTGATGGCATAAATGAGCCATTTCTGATAGTTCAATGACATATTTGAGCCTTTTCCCTTTTAAAAATAATTTAAGTTCTTAATTATTGTGATTTATAATACTATTTCTTCTATTCTAATTTAAATGACACTGATATAATTTTAAAAGTGAATCGAATACGTTAGATCTTTTAAATTTTTTAAGTTGTTAATTATTGTGATTTATAGAAATTTTCACATTTTTTTTGAAAATATATAACAAATTAAAAATAAAATAATAATTAAAATGGAGGTAAAAAAATAAAGGCAAGGTAAAGGATCAATGAAGTTGTGCCAAAGCAGACAAGTTGACCTTTTGTTAATTATTTTGATTTTTAGTTTTTTTTTAAAAGTATTTTTTGAAATATGTAATAAGTTTATTTATTTTTAGATATTTTAAGTTGCAAACTATTGTAATTTATAATACCTTTTATGTAATTTTAAAATTATACATATTACTCTCTTTGTCCAAACTTATGTGGCATTGAAAGTCATTTATATTTTTTAAATAATTTAAATTTTTAATTATTGTAATTTACAATACTTTTTCTTCTATTCTAATTTAAGTGGTATAATGCTTAGATGGTCATAATAATTAATTAAGGGTGATATAGTAAAATCACGATTGAAACAGCGAAATAGACATATCTTAAATGACTAATAACAATTAATTAGAAGTTATATAATAAAATAACTATAAAAATACTTGTGAAGAAATTTAAGTGGACTTCCTATAAGACGTCAAGATTATTTAAAATATCAAGAGTTAATTTATTATCTTATATCTATTTTACCCTTTTTATTAAATATTATTAATTTTTAAAACTTAGATGACTTATAATAATTAATTAGGATTGATATTAAGTAAAATTACGGTTGATGCAGCTGAAGCAGACATGTCATAAATGTCATGAGACGTCAAGTTAATTTAAAACATCAAGAGTTAATTTATCCTTTTGTTGTCTATTTTATCTTTTTTATTAAATATTATTAATTTTTTAATATTTAGATGACTTGTAATAATTAAGTAGAAGTGATATGAAAAATTATGAGTGAAGCAGCTGAATCAGACACGTCATAAATATCTACTTTACTTTTTTATTAAATATTATTAATTTTTTAATATATAAATGACTTATAATAATTAATTAAGGGTGATATAGTAAATCATGGTTGAAGCAGATAGTTGAAGCAGACGCATCATAACCAGCTGCTTCAATAATATCATATAGAAATATAAGTATTAAAATTTGAAATTCACAAACTAATTTAGACTATATTAAATTTGAGAAAATAATCATCAGGCCTCAAATGCATTAAACCAATTCAATTAATTGGACTTAAGATTATGAGCCCATGTTTATTAGCCTAACATTCAAATGACTACTAGCCTAAGATCAAGAATAAAGGAAATATCAAATTGTTCAACATCAAGTTATTTATACATGTTTATTCTTTATCACAATCATTCAAGTGTTTGTGACGAATATCCAAATTCAAATTCAAAGATAAAAATTCAGGATCAAGCAATTTTGGCCCTTGAATCCAGATCAAGATCAAAATCATATTATTTAAAAAATCAGAGGATTATCATAAAGACTGTAACACTCCTTACATTTGATATTAAATATTATATTCTATCACTCTGATTTTTTTGTCTTGATTATTATTTTGACCGACTCAAATTTTATTGTTTTCAATATACATTCTTCCTCTCTTATGTCGATTTGATTTTTTAAAAAAGTCGTATCTTAGCCTGTAAAGGAGTAATTTTTATGCTTTTTTATTCTTTTATATATCATGATATTTTTCTCTTATTTCTTTTTTTTTTTAAAAAATATTATGTTATAAACTTACCAATAAATAAATTAAATGTTATTTTTATAGAAAAATAAAATATTAATTAAGAATATGAAGATTAATAACATTTAAAGCTATGTGAGAGGAAATCTTGGAATGAATTAGCGACAATAGATTTAGAGTCGAACTTCTTGAATTTCATTTCAGTGTTTTTGAATATGATTCTAAGTGAAAGGAGATGAGAGGTAAATATTATCCCACTGGATGTGCTAAAAATTGTAAAAAATAATTTTTTTGAGTCGAGAAAAATAATAATTAAGACAGAAAAATTGAGTAGTAAAAGTAATATTTAATTTCAAATGTAGTGAGTATTACAATTTTTATAATGATCCTCTGATTCTTTCAAAGAACAATATGAATTGTGGCAATCTTGAATTTGATTTGGACTAAAGGGGTATGAATAGTTTGATCTTAAATCTTCGTTTTTAACTTGAATTTGAATTAGTCATCACAAAACTTGATTGGTATAACTATGTTGTTCATTGATAACAAGCTTCAATTTAGTTGGCCAGGGATCTACACACTAAGCATGATTACATTGGCGAATTAGTTTAGTTTAGATTGCCACACGATTTGACACGTGTTTTAATTTCAGTGGATTACTTACTTGATTTGAATTGTCACATCATTTGGCACATGGCATGATTTCAGTGACTCGTTTATTTGACTTGGATTGTCACTTCATGTGAAAAGTGGAATGAATCTGGACTTTAAGATGGACTGATAGTCATTTAAACTTTAGATTATCAAATTCAATTTCTTCATCAAAGTCGAAGTCTGAGTCATTTGGAAAAAGGGATGAAACCACCTTACATTTTTTTTAAGAATCTTTTTGATTGGTTGATTTCACTTCAATAGACAATAGTGATACTATCATCATTTTTCTTGGACAATTTACCCTTTATGAAGTCTTGATCGAGATTTGTGTGAATATATACAAGTCAAAGCTGGTAGAGACATCAAATTACCATTATTTGAAAAAATAATCTTAAACTCTTATGGGGAGTATATTTGTTTGATGGTTTCCTAGATATGTTTTAAGAAAAGAGAACACCACAAAGAAATGTTGGAAAACACCATAAAACTCATTTTGATGAAAAAACCCCAAACAACAAATCAAAACCCCCAAAATTAAATAAAAATGCACTCCAATAAAATTGATAAGAAACTTCGAGAATCACTCTTCTTGGATCACAATGATTATCAAATTTTTTAGGAGAAATTCTGTAAAAAGGATAACTACGAAGGAGAAAAAATAAGAGAACTTATTTTTGTTTTTAAAAATTAAATATTATTAAAGAGAGAGGGAAACGTGCTCATGAATTGGAATGTATATTTCAAAAATTTAGCCCACAAAAAAAATAAAGGAAATATTATGCAAAATGTCCCTTGGATTATGTAATACCACGGGTTCTGGATTCTAAATTTTCCATGTGTTGTGCTCACTGCCCGGGCAACGACTCACGTGACGAGTCGTAATCACTCGTTACTAGTCATATAGTGCCAATCAGAACTTGACTAGTGAGGTGGTCTAATGTTTCTGTCCTGATCACGACTAAGACCCTACGAGTCGTAAGGATCGATCACGAGTTGTAGAGTGGGACTCGTGACCATAGCATTATTGGTATCCAATGATTCTGCCCAGACTACAGTCCAGGCAAAGACTCGTAGCTAGTCATTACGATTCCTCACCTGGCCCGTAACGACTGACGACAGTTTTCCAAATATTTTTATTAAGGGATTTTTGATCTTTTTCCGTCCTTAACTCATTACCCACGACATAAAAACACTCTTAGGATCCCATTATCATCCATAAACAAATCAAAACAGATTTCTCTTCTCTTAAACTCTCCCAAAGCAAAAGGAAGCTAGAGTTTCTTAGGATTGAGCACATAGGGTTCAAATTGTGGATTCTTCTCCAAATTTTTGGTATTTTCAGGCATGTATCTCTTCCCTAACCTGGTTTTTTCATAACCTCTGAGGAAAGACGACCGATGAGGGGTGAGGGGGGAAAATCCATTAGATTTTTCATTATTCGGTGGTTTGAGTGTTGTTCGGCATCGATATTACCAATGTTGTAATTGTTGAAGCCATTGGGTTTGTATGTTGTCATACGTTGTTTGCTGCTAAAATTGGATATTGCTGAGGGAAATCAGGACTGTTGTTGTTTTATTAAAGAAGAGAAGTGGGTCAGGTCAATGAAGGTTTAGGCTGGGTTCATTTAATAAATAAGAGAGTTTGGGCTGGGTTGAAGAGATCAAGAAATTTTGCATTTTTATTGGTTTTGGCCGACAACCATCTCAGGATTCTTGGACAGAAAATTTTTTAATGGTAGTTCACTCGTTGTCTCAAATAAGGAATGGCTTTAAATGCCCAATCCTATAAAATAACGCAAATAAATCAAAAGCATTATTGAATAAAAAAATAAATCATATCATAATAAAAAAAATATTTACCATGAAAGCCCATGAAAAGCCATATAAGTTGACTGTTTTTGGCGTTAACGGAGTTAACAAATATAAGACAGTCATTTTGAAGCTTTCATAACCCTAAGGATAGTTGTTAAATGCCTCAAGATCCTTGAATAGCTTTATTAAACTAAGTGGTATGTTGTTGTTAAAATCTCTTGCCTAAAGAATATTATGTACAAACCAAACCAAGCACAATGATTGCTTGTGCTTCTTTGAAAGTCTCTTGTGCTTCTTTGAAAGTCTTTTATCTTTTAATGCTTCTAACAAATTTTTGTTTTTGAAGCTTGGACTACCAAGGGACACCAAGTCTTCACTATCACTTGACTTCCATTTGCCTTTTTTGGGTGTGTGGGATATTTTTTGGGTTAGAATAGGTATAACTTGAGAAGGAGAAGGAGGATAACATTTTAGTTCAGTAAATATGGCAAACTCCTTCCAACCAAAATAAATAAGCATGCCACAATAATTTATCCACACCTTATCCATCTTATCTTTGTTTTTATACATAAACCTACGCTTGAGAAGATCATATACCATTTTCATTTTGAAACAAGCATTGTTATCCTCCGGTAAATCAAGATATTGCCTAAAGAAGCTGTCCCTAAAATAAGCTTCCAAATTTTATTCTCAAAGTATTTTTCTGAGGTCGTCGAAAGAGTTTCCCATGGCTGAATTAATCATGAGATCACCCGTTAAATCTGTGGAACCATCGCACTGTATTCTCACATGATAACTATCAATGCTGAAGGTTTTGAACAACTCTTCGGTAGAAGGGCTTTAGCATTTCGATCGTCTCTTTTGAAATATTCCTCTTCCCCATATTCATATCTTCTACTTCTGATTGAGATAATGTTTGTAAAGTAAGCTTATAGAGTGGTGGATATATCCTAGCTACTTCACTTGTTCCTTTACTTGGACTTGATTCGGTTTCTATTCTTTTGGGAGCCATATAATCTAAAAATAACAGGAACATAAAATAGATTGTAATTAATTAATGCATTATTAAAAAAGGATAACAGTATATGTAACATGTACAACAGTAAAATAACAATTCCAACATATCATACATCTATTGCACCAGGTAGGTTATCTATTGCAACATATAACTAACATGTTGCAACAAATGAGTAATCTGTTACAACAATAAAAATAGATCACTCATCTATTGAAACCGATGACTGGTCTGTGCAATATATCAATTATCTGTTGCAACATATGAGTTGTATATTAGAACGGTTATCAACAGTCAATATTATTTAGATTTATTTCAACAAAAGGGTCGTCTATCCCGACAGATGAATGATCAGTTATAACAATCAGGTCTTTGACATGTACTGTTGGAATAATTTATGGAATTTTATCCAACAGAAGGTTCATCTGTTGCATCAATTGATTAATCTGTTGCATTAGATTTTTAATCTAATGGTTTCTCCGTGGCCTCAGATGGTAAAGCTATTGCATCAGATGGTTAATTTGTTGCATCAGATTTTTTATTGGATAGTTCCTCTGTTGCATCTAATGATAAATCTGTTGCATTATATGCTTAATCTGTTGCATCAGATTTTTAATTTGATGGTAAATTTGTTACATTAAATGGCTAATCTATTGCATTAAATTTTTATTCAATGGTTTTTCTGTTGCATCATACGATAAATCTGTTGATCAGATAGTTAATTTGTTATATCAGATGATAAATCTGTTGCATCAGTTGGCTACTCTGTTGCATTAGATGGTTAATCTGTTGCATCAGATGGTTAATATGTTGTATCAGAAGGCTAATCTATTGCAGAAAAAATAATAGCATGATTTTGTTCAATAGAACAACAACAATATCACCATTTTTACCAAGAACAAATCAACCCAACAACGGGCGCAACACCAAAAACGCCAACATCGTTGTTTTGTTTGTACAAATACAAACAACAAAAATCAAACTTCAAAAAATGCAACAACACAAAAAATTATATTGCACTCCATAAAGAGAAGAGAAGAATTATCAGAAATTAGGATTTTGTTCAGACCACATTTCAAATTAAAGCAACAAATATTAAAATTGTTCATCAATACTAAAAGAGAAGTTAGCTTAAGTTCCTCTTTTTCTTCAAAGGCCATAATGTTTTACTTGTGAAAGAAGAAAATGAACAATGAAGAACTCGAAGCTGTTGTGGCCGATGAACAAGGCTATCATGTCGTTTGATGGTTAAAAGTTGAAAAGAAACTTGAAGCCCAACTATTTATCACTGGAGGTTGAAGTCGTCGGGGATTGAAAGGAGAAATTTACAGAACTGCTAGTTGGAAGAAACTGTCGAGAGAGAGAGAGAGAAAAGACAGTTGATTTGGAGAGGAGAGGGGTATGGGTTGATTTTTATTTTTGAAAAGATTAAAAAGTTTAGAAAATTCTAATTAAGTCCACAATTAAATTAATCAAGTTTTCTAATTATGTTTGACCCTTCAAGTTGGTCAATATCACCAATCATTCATTCAAGACTTAATGACACGTTTCCTTCAATTTTCTCCAATTACTGCGAATGTTTTGAGAAACAAGACTTATGATGTATCATTATCTGCATTTTACAGTTTCAAAAGTCAATTACATTATACAGATAAATTTTTATTTAAACACCTGCTGAAATTAAATAGTAAAATTTTTTTATTCTACCAAAAAACGTCTACTTATAAAAAAAAACATAACAAATTATCCTTTTTGAAGCAATAAATAAATATTCAAGAAAAAATGAATGAGAATGTAGAGAAACTTACATACATACAGATATGCGAGAATTGGATACTGTTGATGAGAGAAGAGTTTATTTTTTGGGTTAATATGAAGAGTCTTTTGGCTTTTTATTTGATGAGTCGTCTATTTTCTAGTCTGGTCTAGAGAAGCAATATCATAGCAATTCTAAAAACTGGTGTCATTAATTTTTTAATAGAAACAATAGTATCCTTGATTGATATTTGTGTGGTAAAATAATAATAATTATGTTTTAATTTAATTCTAGTATAAAAAATTATGAATTAATAAGATTTACAAAATTCTTCCTGGTAATCATTGAATTTTTTTCTTCATATATTTATTTTCTATATATTTTAAATTTTCTAAGTGAAAATTTTTATTATGTCAAAATTTTAAATATCCCATACTTTTAATATTTTAGTTTTTTGCTCAAAACATAGTATCACGCATGAACTTGATGGGTAAAATTTTAAAGTTGTCAACCTATTTAAAGATATATTTTTTTATTCATTATTAAATTTTTTATTATTATTTTATTATATATAGTGTCATTAATTTAGTGGTGGAAACAATAGCCACCTTGATAGATATTTGTGGGGTAGAATAGTAATTATTATTTTTTAATTTAATTCTAGAATCATCATCGTGAAATGTTTTTTAATTTTCATGTGGTGGAAACAATAGCCACATGGATATAGATATATATTTTTCTACAATTATTACAATAATAATATATATATATATATATATTAAATACAAAAAATATTCTTAATTATTATAAAATATATATGAAATACAAAAAATACCCTTAAATATTAAAATAGATTTGAACAAATAAAAAATACTAATGAATTAATAAGATTCCTTTTAAAGGTATTTTAATATTTATTTTTTAGTTGTATTTTTTATTAAGTGGGACAAAATAAGAATAAAATAGACACATCGATAGATATTCTTGGAAAGATGTTTTTCTGTGGATAGATATTCACATTTGTTAGAGAAGTAGAAGCATGGAAAGATAAATAGCTATAAGATACAAAAAAAAATCCTTAATTATTAAAATAGATGTGAAATTTTATATCTATCCTTGGTCATCCTCAACTCTCCTTTCTATATAGTAGATATATATATATATATATATATATATATATATATATATATATATATATATATATATATATGGTCCAACATCGATTATATTTAAAGTATTTTAAAATTTAAAAGTAAATATTTGAAATTTGATATCAATCAGATGCTAAATTGTAAGAATGTATGATCAATTAGCAGACATTTTAAGTTGTTAACTATTGTAATTTATAATACCTTTTATGTAATTTTCAAATAATATACGTTACTCTACTTGTGCAAACTTTTGTGGCATTGATAGTCAATTATATTTTAAGTTCTTAATTATTGTGATTTAAAATATTATTTATTCTATTCTAATTTAAGTGACACAGATATAATTATGAAAGTGAATCGAATATGTTAGATCTTTTAAATATTTTAAGTTGTTAATTATTTGGTCTTTTTCCGACCTTAACTCATTACCCACAACATAAAAAAACTCTTAGGATTCCATTATCATTCATAAACAAATCAAAACACACTTCTCTCCTCTTAAACTCTCCCAAAGTAAAAGGAAGCTAGAGTTTCTAAGGATTGAGCACATGGGGTACAAATTGTGGTTTCTTATTCAAATTTTTAGTATTTTTAGGCATGTATCTCTTTCCTAACCTAGTTTTTTCATAAAGGCATGTGTTTAATAATTGTTTGTGTGATGTTAAATTGTGGATTGGAAAGATGGGTTGAGGGTTTTGAATGGTTGTTACTTGGTTGGTTTTCCCATTGTTTTAGAATTGTTATTCATGCTTTAACTTGTGGTTTTTGAACTAATTGGATGCATTGGTATGGTGAATGGGATTGGGGTCATGGATTTTCCCAAAATTATAGTTTTGGGTATGGAATTGGTATTAACCTCAACCCACTTGCATAATTGATTTTGAAATGTGGACAATTACATGGTTTTGCTTACTTTTCCAAACTATTGCATTGCATTATTGGCTAAACAGATAAAATGGTTTTTGAAGGCCTTGGTGGTTGTGGATTGATTTTAAATTGGAAACTTTGGAGTCAATTTGACTAATTGGTTTTGATATGGCCTAATGGAATCGGCTTGCAAGCTTAACTTTATTTGGTATGACGATACCAACGGTAAATACCTAATTAAAAGACTCCTTGGTTATTAAATGGAAATGTGTAAATGGTTTTAATTTAAGCTTTAAAGGGGTTGTGTAGCTCGCCGTAGAAAGTGAAGGTCTCGGGGGGACCGCTATTGGAAACCACGTCGATCGGCTTGGGGTTCTTGGTGACGTGTGCATAGTTCACACATTATATATATTTATTTTGGAATGGTTGTAGCCTCGGTGGATTTGGTCCTTCCTTAGATTTTCTTGGTTCGTATGGCTAACATGCATTGGGACCCTTTTCAACTGGGAGAGCTGAACTCATATAGCTCGTGGGTGCCATTAGGATGGTTAGAGCTATATAGCTTAGGCTAATGGTTTTAAATCTCATACTAAACCTTGTTCCCTATTATAGCATCTTCTATATCTGTGTGCGTATGTGGTTTTTGGACTAATTTGTACTTGGCATTAATTTATCCCTTTCCTGAGTTACATGCTAGCGCTCACCCTGCTAATCATCCCGGAATGCTATATCATTTCACAATGTAGGGTTGTTTGATTACCTTGTGCAGAGCTAGGTGATTCTAGTTCATCGGTTGTTCTGTGTTGTAGTGGTGAGCCTCCATCTTCCGAAAGGCCAGACATTTTACTACTTTCTTTATGATTATCAAAATCCATTATTTTTTTAATATATATTTGATTTTCTTTTTGGCCATGGTCGGAGGCATATCCCGACAGAGTATGATATTCAATTTTATTAGAGGCTTTGTGGACAGATTGTGGGTTGGTTATTATTTTGAACTCTTAGTTCCATTTGAGTTTCATTAATTGTCATATCTTTATACTAAGGAGGTAGTCTCTAGCTCTCGGTGGGATTGAGATACCTGTGATGACTAGGCATGGGGTTGGATCGTGACAAGCTTGGTATCAAAGCATAGGTTTAGGGTCACTAGATGTCCACAAAGCTTGTCGATTAGAGTCCCTTTTATGGGTGTGTAGTGAACTATATTTATAGGAGGAGAGGAGGGCTACAAGGCATTTAGGAGTGTTTTTCTTTCTTACGTTCTATTTTGCGCTATCGAGTCTGGTGTTATGAAATTTCCTAACTCCCAATTTTCTCACATTTTAGATCATGTCTCCCCGAAGATCTGATGTTAGTAAAAACTTTGTCAAGAACTTGTCTTACCTGAGGACAATGTAAATGGAACTCAGCCTGCTTATAGAGTGCAAACTCAATCTAGGGTCCTTGCTCCTGATTGTACTACCCCACATGGAGTTCCATCGATCCCCACTAGTCATTCCCCGATTGGTAACACTCATACTTAGTCACCTCAAGGGGATATCTCTAATGCATAGTTCTAATTATCCATTTTTCTGCTTACTCAATTGGTGGCTTATCAGTCTCATCAGTTTGGTCCTGTTGGTTCTATGTGGTTTCATTTGAGTTTACCCAAGTTGGGAAGATTATTATATTAAATCCCCCAACCTTTAAAGGCTCTAACGTTGAGGAGGAACCTCAAGGGTTCATTGATGAGATAGAGAGGATTTTTTAAGTGATTCATGTTACCGATATAGAAGGTGTGGAGTTTATTGCGTATCAGTCAAAGGATATTGCTTATCAATGGTATAAGGAGTAGGAGCAGTTAAGGGGTGACGATGCTGAGCAGGCAATGTGGGGGGAGTTTTTTGGTATTTTTCTTGATTATTTCTTTCCATAAGAGTTGAGAGAGGCTAAGGTAGGATGAGTGTGAAGGAATATGCCTTAAAGTTCCATCAGTTGTCATGTTATGCTCCGGAGTTGGTGTTTAGTATGAGGGCTAGAATAAGAAAGTTTACTTTAGCTTTGTCTCGTGACTTGGTATTGGAGTGTAAGGATGCGATTTTGAAAAATGACATGGATATCTCTACGAATGTGGTTTATGTGCAACAGGTAGAGGATGAAAACAAAAGACATGCAAAGATAGGGAGAGAAAAAATAAGAAGTTAAAGTATTCAGAGCAGAGTGGAGGTCAGCAAGCTAGTGGGAGAGATGGTAAACAGTGGAGCAGAAAGAAGGCTTGGGAAAATTTTGGTTCATATTCTTCGACTAGTGCTCTTTATTTGAAGCCCTTCGGTGATCATTTTTAGACTAGTAGTGTTCCTAAGGCACATAGTACCCAGTCTTAGGCTAGTGAAGCTCAGTCAATCCTACCATATCCTTCTTGTAGATTTTGCAGCCAGCTTCATCGAGGCTATGGTGATGAGGAGAGAAATTTGTGCTTTAATTATGGTCAGCTTGGTTACATGTAGTGCGACTGTCCCACAGCTAAGGTAGCCACTGAGGCTAATAAAGTTCTGATCTCCACCTCTTCAGCTCCTGTGCCAAAGGGTGTTATTTCTAGTATCGAAACTGGCTGAAATCGTCTTTATGCTCTTGCTACCCATCCGCAGTCTAAGGTATCTCCTGATATTATTACCGGTACATTACAACTTTTATCTCAAGAAATGTATTATTTGCATAATACGAGGTCTACACTTTCTTATGTGACCCCTTATGTGGCTGCGCATTGTGATTTTGGTCCCCAAAGTATTTTTGACCCCTTTTTTTATGTCTATGTCGGTGGATGATTCTTTAGTTGCTAGAAGGATCTATAGGGGTTTTGTGGTGTCTATTTTTTATAGGAAGGCATTAGTGGATTTGGTAGAGTTTGATATGGTAGATCTTAATGTGACCTTGGGGATGGATTAGATTTACTCATGCTATGCTTTTCGAGATTGTAGTACCCAAAAAGTCAGTATCTAATTCCCTAATGAACCAGTAATCGAATGGGGAGGAAGTTCCATAGTACCTAAAGGGAGGTTCATTTCTTATCTTAGAGCCTGAAAGTTGATTTCTAAGAGGTATATGTATCACCTAGTTCGCATTAAGGATTTTAGTTATGAAGGCCCCTCTTTGCATTTTATCTGTATGGTTAATGAGTTTCCTGAGGTGTTCCCCGATAATCTTCTCAGAATTCCTCCCGATAATGAAATAGATTTTGGGATTGATCTTCTACCGGATACCCATCCTATTTCCATTCCTCTTTAAAGGATGGCTCCAGTGGAGTTAAAGGAGCTAAAGGATTAGTTAAAAGATCTTCTTAATAAGCGTTTCATACGTCTAAGTATTTCTCCGTAGGGTGCTCCTGTGCTTTTCATACGTAAGAAGGATGGGCATCTTTGGATGTGTATAGATTATCATTAGCTGAATAAGGTTATAATGAAGAATAAGTATCCTGTTCCTAGTATTGATGATCTTTTTTCCATCTTCAGGGTGCTAGATACTTCTCTAAGATTGATCTACGTTCGAGTTATCATCAATTGAAAATTAGGGAGGATGATATCCCCAAGACTACTTTTCAAAATTAGTATGGTCACTATGAGTTTTTGGTTATGTCATTTGGATTGACTAACGCTCCGACTGCATTTATAGATCTTATGAATTGGATTTTCAGGCAGTTTTGGACTTGTCTGTTATTGTCTTCATTGATGATATTTTAGTTTATTCTAAGAGTGAGGAGTATCATGTAAGTTTTGTTTGAATGTTGTGACTTTCCTTGGGCATGTTATTTCTAGTGGAGGGATCAAGGTAGATCCAGAAAAAGTGGAGACGGTAAAAAAATGGCCTAGACCCACGACTCTAACCGATATTAGGACCTTCTTCGATTTGGTTGGGTATTGTAGGAGGTTTATAGAGAGCTTTTATTCTATTGCCGCTTCGTTGATGAAGTTGACTCAAATAAAGGTAAAGTTTTTGTGGTCTAATGCTTGTGAGGGTAGTTTTGAGAAGTTGAAGGATAAGTTAACCTTTGATGCAATTTTGACCCTGGCTAAGGGTACCAATGGTTTTGTTGTATATTGTGACATATATCGTGTGGGTCTGGGTTATGTGTTGATTCAGCATAGTAAGGTGGTGGCCTATGCTTCCAAACAGCTTAAGGTTCATAACAAGAATTACCTAATTCACGACTTAGAGTTGGCAGTTGTGGTTTTTACCTTGAAAATCTGGCGTCATTATCTGTATGGGGGTATATGTAGACATCTATTCAGACCATAAAAGTTTACAGTATGGGTTTTCTCAAAAGGAGTTGAATCTCAAGAAGATACGATGGCTTGAGTTGGTCAAGGATTATGACATGAGTCTTCACTACCATCCAGGTAAAGCTAATGTTGTTGTTTGTTCTCTTAGTAGGCTATCTATGGGGATTCTATCTCATATGGATGAGCAGAAGTGAGGATTGGTGAAGGCTATTCACCGACTGGCTAATCTAGGAGTTCATCTTTTGGACTCAGAGGAGGGAGGAGTAATTGTTCAAGAGGCAGTTAAGACATCTTTTGGTGCTGAAGTGAAGGAGAAGTAGGTTTTGGATCCTATACTTATGCAGATTAAGAAAGATATGGGTCAAAAAAACTATGGCATTTAAGACTGAGGGAGATAGTATCTTAAGGTACCAAGGCAGGTTGTGCATTCCTAATGTTGATGGGCTGTGAGAAAGGATTTTGGTTGAGGCTCATGAGTCTACGTATACAATTCATCTGGGCTCAACAAAGATGTACCATTATTTGAAAGAGATCTATTGGTGGATCAATAAAAAGAAGGATGTGGTGAATTTTGTGGCTAAGTGTATGGTCTGTCAGTAGGTGAAGGTTGAACACTTGATGCCTCGTGGGATGTCTCAAGAGGTAGAGTTGCCTATGTGGAAGTGGGAGATGATCAACATGGACTTCGTTATGGGTATTTTGTGGTCTCACAATCAATATGATCTGATTTGGGTCTTAATGGATAGGATGACTAAGTCTGCTCACTTTTTGCTTATGAGGACTACCTACTATGGAGAGGATTATGCTAATTTATTCATTGATGAGGTAGTTAGATTGCATGGAGCGTCAATTTCCATAATTTCAGACATAGGTAAGTAATTCTCTTCTCATTTTTAGCATTTATTTCAAAAAGGTTTGGGGACCAAGGTGAACCTTAGCACCACTTTCCATCCTCAAATGGATGGACAAGCGGAATGGATTATTCAGACCTTGGAAGATATGCTAAAGGCTTATGTGATTGATTTTGGAGGGATTTGGGTGGATCACTTACCTCTTATTGAATTTGTATATAACAGTAGTTACCATTCGAGTATTCAGATGGCTTTTTTTGAGGTTTTATATGGTAGGAGGTGTAGATCTCCTATTGGGTGGTTTGAGGTTGGTGAGACTAGGTTGTTTGGTCCTGATTTGGTTCACCAAGACATAAAAAAGTGAAGGTGAATAGCGAAAGATTTAAGACTGCTCAAAGTTGCCAAAAGTCTTATGCGGATATGAGGTGAAGGGAGTGGAGTTTGAAGTAGGTGATTGGGTGTTCATGAAAGTCTCCTATAAAATGAGTAATGAGATTTGGAAAAAGGAAAATCTCAATACAATCTCCGTTATATTGGTCTGTATCAAATTTTGAGGAGAGTTGGGAATGTTGCTTATGAGTTAGATTTGCCATTGAGTTTGGGTTCCATTCATCCGATTATCTATGTGTCAATGTTGAAGAAGTGTGTGGGTGATCCTTTTTTGGGTGTCCTTGTGGAGGATGTTGGTATTTCGAATTCCTTGTCTTATGAGGAAGTCTCGATTGAGATTTTGGATAGGCAAGTCCGTGATTAAGGACTAAGGAGGTAGCTTTGATAAAAGTCCTTTGGAGGAACCAAAAGATGTAAGAAGCCACTTGGGAAGCCGAAGAAGATCCTTTTTTATTTCTCACGTTGGATAAAAGTGTTTGAGGTATGGGTTCCCTTTCATTTTTGTCGTTCTTTGAATTTGTGCATAGTTTTGTGGTTGTATTATAGTTTGCATTCATGCTAATGGGTGCCTTGACTCCTCATTTAGGGACGAATGATTCTTGGGGGTAATGTAATACCCCAGGTTTTGGAATCTTAATTTTCCATGTGTGTTGTGCTCACTACCCAGGCAACGACTCACGTAACGAGTTGTAATCACTCGTTACGAGTCGTATAGTGTCAATTGTAAATTGACAAGTGAGGTAGTCCAATGTTTTTGTCCTGATCACGACTAAAACCCTACGATTCATATGATTCGGTCATGAGTCGTAAGGTGTGACTCGTTACCATAACAATATAGGTACCCAATATTTCTTCCCAGACTACAAGTCTAGGAAAAGACTCGTAGACAGTCATTACAAGTTGTTACCTGGCTCGTAACGACTAGCGACAATTTTTCTACATATTTTTATTAAGGGCTTTTTGGTATCTTCCCATCCTTAACTCATTACCCACAATGTAAAAACACTCCTAGGGTCCCATTATCATCCATAAATAAATCAAAACACACTTCTCTCTTCTTAAACTCGCCCAAAGCAAAAGGAAGCTAGGGTTTCTAAGGATTGAGCACCTAGGGTTCAAATTGTGGTTTCTTCTCTAAATTCTTCGTATTTTCAGGCATGTATCTCTTCCCTAACCTATTGTTTTCATAAAGGTATATGTTTAATCATTGTTTATGTTATTTTAAATTATGGGTTCGGAATAATGGGTTGAGGGTTTTGAATGGTTGTTACTTGGTTGGTTTTTCCATGGTTTTGGAATTGTTATTCATGCTTTAACTTGTGATTTTTGAACTAATTGAATGCATGGGCATGGTTAATGGGATGGGGGTCGTGGTTTCCCCCAAAATTATGGTTTTTCGTTTGGAATTAGTATTAACCTCAAGCCACTTTCATACTTAGTTTTAAAATATGGACAATTACATGGTTTTTATTACTTTTTCAAACTATTGCGTTGCACTATTGGCTAAATAGATAAAAATGACCTTGGAAGGCCTTGATGGCCATGTATTAATTTTAAATTAAAAACTTTGGAGTCAATTTAGCTAATTGGTTTTGGTATGGCATAACGAAATCGGCTTGCAAGCTTAACTTTATGTTATAACACCTTAGTTAATGGATGAAAATGTATAAATGGTTTTATTTAGGCTTAAAGGGGATTGTGTAGCTCGTCATGGAAGGTGAAGGTCCCGAGGGGACCTGTTTTACCCCTTTTTTAATTTGTCAAAAGGGCAGATAAAAATTATTTGAAAAAAATGGTTTTTGACTTTTTAAATCATTTCAAAACTTAAAGAAACTATCAAAATAACTTAAGAAAAATTACAGAGTCACCATTTAAATTTTGTAGAAAAATCAAGAAAAACTTGAAAGAATTTCAAAGGTTCAAAAACAAGAATAAACCTTTAAAATCAGAGAAAATTGGTCAGGGTTCAATTAACGTCCGAAAAAGGGTTTTAAGGCATTTAGGAACGTCCGTTTTAAAAAACGATTGACCAAAATATTTTGACTAACTTAAAAGGGTGGGTAATTTTACAAAAATATCAATTTTTCATTTTTATTTTTTAATAAATATATCAAACTTGAATCGAGCGATTTTTTAAAATAGCTTTTATTTCATTCAATAGTCTGTTTTTTAATTAACCAGTTTAAGAAAAAAAAAACTATTTCTTTTTATTTTTAAGAAAATTCTCCTTAGCCTAAATAAAATTAATTAATACATGAAAGGAAGGTCATCTTAATGTGAAAGATTTGTTTTAAAAAATATTAACTTAAAATTCAATTTTTATTCCTTTATTTAAACATGATAATTTTTATTCTTATTTTATTATAATTTTATTATTATTATTATTATTATTTAAAAAAGGAAGATTCAAAAGAGTAAATATAGGAAAAATGAAGATAAAATAAAAATGGCAACGCCTTGAGGAACTTATCTTAGATTAATTAATTAAAGTGTTCAAGCAAATACAAATAAATAAATTAGAATGGATAGTAAATAAAGAAGAGTGAAAATTGGGTCCTTTTTGGCCATTAAAGATCTGTCCAATTTTGGACCAATTGCATGGACTTGCAGTCCATTTTCACCCCAATATAGGTGTTGTATATCAAAAGCTTTTTTTTCAGCATTTTTCTGTGTACCACTGTGTATATAGTTTATATCAGAGTGGATACCTACGTATTTTTGGTCCTTTTTTCATCATAAATCGTGGTATAGCGTGCAGCTGCTGCTTTCGATGTATTTCACTTTATATCAGAGTGTATCAATATATACCGCTCGTTTGTGAGTTCGGTTAAGGCTTGACTCGATCGAGGTTGGGTTTAACCCAACAGAATGCGATAGATAAGAGTCCGATGGACTCAATAAGGGAGTTCATGCAATAGAAGAAGATACAGATTAGATACTCGGGTATTCAATGAGAAAAAAATGTTTAAATACGATATACGAAATGCCACATATACTATTGAATATTCCCCCCAAAAAAATGTATGCGAATATGTTTTCATGGCTGTCACCATTCAGAAAATTGTTACTTCCAGAACTATATTCCTAAAGCGCGATGCTCTTACTCGAACAAATTTTACAAATATTCTACCTAACATGTTATTATTAGTTGAGATAGTACAATTAATTCAAGAGGGTTCCCAAAACAAATTTCTTAATATATCAATAAATGTCACCCACACACCCACATTTTAACAACAGTAGTTGTACTATTAAGAGGATACTAACATCATAATAAAAGTATTGGACATTAGTCACATTACAGAGCAACGTAGACGTCATAATGAGATATCCATACAAAACATCGTCTTTAAAAAAATAATAGGTAAGACCCGACCATATCACATGCTTGAACTTCATCAAAAGTAATATAGTAACAAATCAGACCTACCTAAATGGATATAATTTTTCTTCTTAAGTTTAGAATAATTAACTACTATGTTGCTTTTATAGGGTCCTTATCCACCATTTTGAGATTATATTTTATTCTTTAAATGTTTTTGCATCGCATGTACATATTTAATTAATATTTCAGTTGTGTTAAAAATTTGCACTTACTAATATGAAATGCATGTGCAACACATGTTTTCAAAAAAAAAACTAGTGTATCATTATAAGCATAAAAGTCCCAGTGTACGACCGTGTACGATTTGAACAGGCAATGCCATCATTTTTCTTCAAAGCAACTATCGCTCAATAAGTATTATGAAAATCTTTCATACGTAAAATCATTTCTGATGATCTATTTCCCAAGTGTTTTTGGAGAAAGGATCGACCAATTCAATGAAGTAAAAAAAAGGGAAAAAAAGACAAAATGGCAATGAAAACAATTGTCACCAAGCAAGCAATATGTAACGGATCCTTGAGGGTTGTTGCTTTTGATTATAAAATAAATTATTCTCGAAAGAGTTTTATGGTATTAGAACAAAAAATATTTTCCAGTAATCCCCCGAAAATCATTTTCAATATGACCATCTTGACTCAAAACAACTTCATCTACCAAGAAGCATAAAGGATACTATCACTTCTAGACATCCAATAGAACATAGTAAAGGACAGAGGAAATTACTAAATCTGGACGGAAAAAAAGCATGTCGTTTGAAGTCACCATTGCACAAGTAGGAAATTCACCTATTATGCAAACACTATGGTCGGAGAGATACAAAGCAACCAGGCTAACTATATGATAACAAATTTGTAGATTTATTTCTATGAAAACAACTTCCTATGAACGACCTCATTCTATTTCACCTTTCACAGGCCAAAAGGGATGAAACACAAATTAAGCCAAACGTAGAAAACAAAAAACAAATAAGCTACACAATTATTCATATACTCGACTAGTAGAATCAATACTTCCTATAGAATTCTTAGCCATGTGAGTCTTTTTACATGTTGATTTTTATCAAAATAAGGACAAGTACACATATTCTACTACGTAATTCAACTATTAGCTAAGCAAACAACAAGAGCAGTAACCTGCTGCATTCTATTCTAAAAATGGAACAGAAGGCAAAAAAGAAAATTAAAACAATTACTAACCTTCTCCGGAGCAGCAAACTGAGAAGACGAGTCGAATAGAGATTCAGTCACTATCTTTGACTACGAACTCGACCGATAAAAGAAGACAACGAGAGTAGGGAGAGCAAATCGAAACAAAGAAAAATATAACAATGAGAATAGAGAAAGCAATGAATAACAGAGTGTTATGAAACTCAATAATTCCCTAATTTCTCTACTACCTAACCTTTTTCTCCCCTTTCAAGGAGTGAACAACGCCTCTGTATATATGCAAAGGGCAGATTACAATGGCTTCCCTAAGAAGTTTTTCAAATTTTAATGATGGTTTTTTATTGTGAAAAGGAAATCACCTTTTCATAAAGGATTATTGGTATCCAATGTTTCTTTATAGACTACAGTCCAGACAAAGACTCGCAGCTCATCATTACGATTCGTCACCTGGCCCGTAACGACTGACGACAGTTTTCCAAACATTTTTATTAAGGGCTTTTTGATCTTTTTCCGTCCTTAACTCATTACCCCCGACATATAAACACTCTTAGGATCCAATTATCATCTATAAATAAATCAAAACACACATGTCTCCTCTTAAACTCTCCCAAAGCAAATAAAAGCTAGAGTTTCTAAGGATTGAGCACATAGGGTTCAAATTATTGATTCTTCTCCAAATTTTTGGTATTTTTAGGCATGTATCTCTTTCCTAACCTGATTTTTTCATAACCTCTAAGGAGAGACAACTGATGAAGGTTGAGGGGTGAAAATCCATCGATTTTTCCATTATTCGGTGGTTTGAGTGTTGTTCGGCATCAAATTGCCGATTTTATCATTGTTGAAGATGTTGGGTTTGTATGCTGTCGTTTGTTGATTGCTGCTAAAATTGGATATTGCTGAGGGAAATCAGGTATGTTGTTGTTTTGTTGAAGAAGAGAAGTGGGCCGGGTTATTGGAGGTTTGGGCTGAGTTCATTTCATAAATAAGGGAGTTTGGGTCAATGGAATTGTTGTTGGGCCTGTTATTGAAATCAATAATGGGTAGACTAGGTTATTTATTAGATAGCCAAAACTAGATTGAAATTAGCCGATCTCATTTAAACTTTTGCCAATAGAGAATCGATTAGTCAATTATATTGCAATAATGTCCCAATTAATTATAATGATGACCAAATTAAATGAATCAACTACTTTGAATCAATATTCAATATGAATTATAAATTGGTTTAATTTTGTGTTTCTTGATTAATAAAATCAAACAAATATTTTTTCAAATAAGTTATTTTATGTAACTCAAGATTAATTTTCAAGATAATCTTTGGTTAAAATCTGATATTCCATCAAATAAAAATTTGAGTGACAAAATTATATGATTTTGTATATCTATGAATACGAAAATATATAATCGCTACTTAAAATAGAAAAAATTATCTTGATAAATATTTTGAAAAGTTTTATCCGAATAAAATAAATGTTGTAATTTTATTTGAAACCAGAGAAACTCAAAATTAAACTTAATTATGGAGGAAAAAAAATTAGGTGTCAGCAACTGTCCCCTCCCTTTGGTTAGGGTGGATGGCAGTAACCTTGGGCAAACAGAGTATGACGTTCTTAATTTTTGTCTGACCACAAATTCATTTTTGAAAGAGGTCAACTTCCACACAAATTTTATGGAGTTATGGACGGACCTCGGTATCAAATATTTTACATATCTCAGGTTCCTTGAGAATTTAGGACACTTGTAGTTAATAACGCTTGATCTTTATGCCCGATTTCTCAAAAACTCATAAGCTATCTCGATTTTCAAATTTTGGTGAAACCAAAAAGCTGTGGAATAGGAGAATCGAGAGAGGTTGGAATGCATCGAGCTTTCTATATAGAGCTCAACCTACATATCCCTGGAACTCAGGGAATCAAAATACCTATAGTTCAACTCGATCGGTGAAAAATATAGTCTTTTATGCTAAGACGACCTTTGGCTCTAGATGAGTGATGGGCAATTGAGTTACGGAAAAGAGGATTGTAACCTATTAACCATGAATGTGGAGATCTTCACATCCATTGACAAGAATTTAGTAAACATAATTTTCAAAGCTTTGGATGTGCTACCACTCAGATTTGAAAGAGAAGGAAAGTTACTTTCGGTGTGAGTTTAGTATTTCTCCAAAAGCGGAAATAAAACCAGCATTCCAAGCCCCCATATGCCTTTTGATAGGGATGCAGTTTGATGGTGGTGGAAGTCTTCTTTTTTCTCGCATCCAAAGAGTTTGATATTCCTCTTAAGACTATGTCTCAATTCACTACTAAGAAAAAGTTCCACGTTGTGCTGCGTCCATTTTGGAGTCGTCCGTACTTGTGATTTTGGTTTGAGATTTGCATCCTTTCGGATGCTCTCAACAACATCTCAAATAAAATTGTTAGTGATAAACATAATTCACTAAGGGGTCTATAGTCTTTTACCATACCTCCGTATGAGTTGATATCAAAAAAATATGCCATCATCTCATGTACTTGTGTGAAGGGTGAAAATTCTTGTGATAACCGACACAATAACTTTATTAGTTGTTGGAAAAAATAGTCATTTCGATGGTTGAAAATTTCTTCAAAGTGGGGTGGCCCTCTTGGACATCGACGACACTTTGTATAGAACATTCCTTGCAACTGCATAATCCTATGTTGATGTGGAAGTCCTTTTGTTCACCTATAATGCTTCTCGTATTTGACCTTGGGGAGTCTTACATATTTTTAATATCGATATGACTTATAGATATCCCTTGAATTATCAGTCTTTGAGTAATCTTACACATCACTTGATGTTGGATATGAGGCGACTTATAGATATCCTTTAAGTTGCTAGCTTTTGGGTAATTCTGCACATTATCCGACCTTGGATAAGAGATGACTTATAAATATACCTCAAATATCTAGCTTTTGGGTAATCTTGTGCAGTATCCGACCTTAGGTACAATATGACTTATAGATATCTCTCAAATTGATAGTCTTTGGGTAATCCTGGGCAAGATCGATATTGGATATGACACGGCTTATAGAGAACCCTTGGACATATCAATTTGATAACCTTGCATATTTTTGGTAAGGATTTAGCTGTGACTTATAGATAGCCTTCAAACTGACGATCTTTGGGTAACCTTGCACACTATCCGGTTAAGATGTTGTTGCGGCTTAGGATGACCCATGGACTATCAAATCACAGATAAGCTTGCACACTATCCTATCTACAATAATGTGGCCTAGAATGAACCCCAGATTATTAATTTTTAAAAAGTCTAATACGTCTATGTCTTTGGATAGCGACTTATAGATATCCTTCGGACCAAATATTTTTTGAGATCCAGAGGTGAATGCCATTTGATTTTTGGTAATTGATGCACTTGAATCTGATAAATATCTCTCACTGCCAGAATACTTTACCTTTATGCGATTCGATCTGATATGAATGCTTCAAAATATCCTTCAATACCAGACTCTTTTGTCTTTTGCGTGATTAATGGATATATATGGAAATACTTCAAAATATACTTCAACACTAGACTCTTTCTCCTTTGTGTGATTAATGAATATATAAGACTTTGAATCAATCATGGGCATCAAATGGAATTTAGAGATACCCTTTGATTGTTGTCTCTTTGAAACTAGTCGGAGAGGGAAATATGGTCTTTGGGACATAGCCCTTACGACATGGCCTTTATGGTATGACCCTCTCATCATGGCCCTTATGGTATGGCCCTTTGGGCATAGCCCTTATGGCATGGCCTTATGGTATGGCCCTTTCGCCATGGCCCTCTTGGCATGGACCTCTCGGCATAGCCCTTTTGGTATGGCCCTCTTGGCATGATATGATAAATACAAATAATTGTGAAGCGATTGTAGAAAATATCACCTTGACCATCCATTAGCATATTATACCTTCTGCATATAACATTTTTAAACATTACATGTTCTTTATGATCCTTGAATTTTTGGGGATTTGAGTCAGAAATTATTTTTCTTTTCACGTCTGGTGATACTTGTAACCAAAGAAAACTTGTTAGTTTTGAAATAATCAACTACTTTAAGCTTTTCGACCGTCCTGGCCCTTTCTTATCGGCTTTGGACTTTTATCTTTGTTGTATTCCTTTAAACTACAAGAATATATTTATAACTGGTGCTTTTGTTGGCTTTTTTTGGCTTTAGGATAACCTGCATCCACAGAAAAATTGTTAGTGTTTGGTGAAATAGATTTGTGTTGACTTTCTTGGTCTTTATCTCTTGTCATTGTCGTCATCGAATTCTTATATTCTTTAGGTGCTTGTCATACTTTGACTCTGCTTCGACTCTCGAGTTGGTAGGTATAAGTCAAACTAAGAGCATAAATTAATATAAAGTAAGTATATTTGCAAATAATTGAATTTAAAAAACGATCTCTCTTTTTTTCAAATAAAATTGGGAGGGTCTCTGTCAATTAGATCATGTCATGTACTAGCTCTAATGAACATTTTGTATTGAGTCACTGACACATCTGTCATTTTGTCACTGATCTATAGAGATCTTTTAGTATTGTGGTTGAGGAGTTTTGGAGATGAGCCTTTGTAGCTGAAGGTCCATTAAGTTGGCTTTACTCTTTTGGCACCTAAATCTTTATTGTCGTCTTTGAACTCTTTTGTATTGTATGGTGGAAATTTTGAGGTCTTCCTTAAAATTTTTGCCCCAGTTATTGATTTTCCTCAAAATTTTCTCTTACTATATCCTCGTGTGATCTTTTCATTCGGGTTACAAGAGGACGATCTCCTTCTTCTGAATTTTATGAGATTCTCTCTCAAAAAATTTTCCACAGCTTCTGTTTCTGGGTGACATGACCGAGTCGCTGTGGCTCTTACGTATCCCGTTGAATAGGGATCAGGTCAAACGTAGTTCCTAGAACATAAAAGAGAATAAATATATAATTGAAAGAGGTGACCGAAGACGACAAAGGCCGCCTACGTATCCCATCCTTGGGAATTCAGGACATCACGTAGTTCAAGAGAAAACTTTTCTAAGGGGTTGACCAAAGCTGATATAGGCCTACGTATCCTTTTCTTTGGGAATTCAGGTCAAACGTAGTTCGTATATAATAGGAAAGGTAATTTTCTCCTAAGGGATTGACCACAGCCGACATAGGTCACCTATGTATCTCATTATTGAGAATTTAGGTCAAACGTAGTTCGTACATAAGGATAGGCAATTCTAAAGTTATTTCAAACCGAAAAATTGATTACAATTAGGAAAAATAATTATAGGAAAATAAGAACAAATAAATACAACATCAGACATAATATCTCTTTACTGCATCAGAATTGATTGGCCTGGTCCACCTTTTGCCATCCAACTCAGACAAAATCAAGGCTCCTCCAAATAACACTTTGCAGACTACAACGGCCCCTGCTAATTTGGAGCGAACTTTTTTTTTTATATTCCTCTTGGTGAGGGAATATGCGTTTGAGCACCAATTGTCCAACTTCAAACACACGAGCTCTTACTATTTTGTGTAAAGCATGAATCATTCGTTGTTGATATAATTGGCCATGGCAGACAACACTCATCCTCTTTTCATCAATCATCATAAGTTGTTCATGGCGGGCTCGTACCCATTCTTCATTACTCAACCCTACTTCTTGGATGATTCTTAAAGATGGTATTTAAACTTTTGCAGGTATTACGGCTTTAGTTCCATAAACTAACATATAAAGAGTTGCCCCAGTTGAAGTTCTGACTGTCGTACGATATCCTAGTAAGGCATAAGGCAGCATGTCGTGCCACGGTTGGTGACAATCGACCATCTTTCTTAAAATCTTTGAGATGTTCTTGTTGGCAGCTTCTACTGACCCATTCATTTGAAGACGATATGAGGTTGAATTCCGATGAGTGATCTTGAATTGTTCACATATCTCTTTCATCAAATGACTACTAAAGTTGTCTCCATTATCTGTAACGATTGAATCATGTATCCCAAATCAACAAATCATGTTGTTTTTGACAAAATCTGGTACTACCTTCTTGGTTATAGCTTTGTATGAGGTAGCTTCCACCCACTTGGTAAAGTAATCGATAGCAACCAAGATGAATTTGTATCCATTAAAATCTGGTGTCTTAATAGGGTCGATGACATACATGCCCCATGCTACAAATGGCCAGGCGAGCTTATAACATTAAGTTCATGTGGAGGCACCCAAATCAGATCCCCATGTGTCTGACACTTGTGATATTTTTATATAAACTTAGTACAATCACTTTCCATGGTCATCCAAAAATATCTGGCTCTTAGGATCTTCTTGGCTAGAGTAAACCCATTCATATAAGGTCCACACATTTTAGCATGAATGTGTTGAAGTAATTTCGTAGCTTCAACGGAATCTACACATCGCAAAAATCCCAAATCAGGGGTCCTCCTGTAAAGGACTTCCCTATTCAAAAAGAAATTATTGGCCATTCGGTGAATCATTTTCTTCTGATTGATGATTGCATCTTCAGGGTATGCCTCAGCTTCTAGATACCTCTTCATATCGAAGTACCGTGGTTTTCTATCTAGTCTACCTCAACTTGTGCGTAATATGCAGATTACACCTTTAAACTTATTTCCAACGGATTGATGTAACTCTTATTTGAATGTTGAATCTTTGAGGATATAGTGGCCAAAGCATCTGTGAACTCATTTTGTATCCTTGGAATATGCTTGAACTCTACGTCCTTGAATCTCTTGCATAACTCTTGTACCAATTCTACGTATGGGGTAATTTTAGGGGGTTTTACGACCCATTCTCCTTAAACTTGGTGAACCAATAGATCAGAATCTCCAATGACTAGTAACTCTCAAACATTCATATCAACAACCAATTTGAGACCGAGAATGCAAGCTTTATATTCAGTCATATTATTGGTGCATAAAAAGTGCAGTTTGGTAGTAACCGAGTAATGTTAACCAGTTTCTGATATTAAGACCGCTCCAATTCCTGAACCCTTAAAATTAGCTACCCGTCGAAGAACAATCTCCAACCCGGGTATACTTTAGCAATGTTTTCTCCTACGAACAGTACCTCTTCATCGACTGGATTCTGTTCTAGGTGATCCGCTAGTGCTTGTCCCTTGATTGCCTTTTGAGTTACGTATACAAAGTCGGACTAGCTCAACAACATTTTCCATTTGGCCAATTTTCCCATGGGCATGGCCTTTTGGGATATGTACTTTAAAAGATCCATTTTGGAAATAAGATATATTGTATATAACTTCAGGTAAAGTTCAATACACAACACGTCATTTTAAACAAAGTGTGACGTGCCTCATATGGAGTGAACTTCTTATTCAGGTAATAAATTGCTCTTTCTTTATTTCTAGTTTCATCATGCTGCCCTAAGACACATTCAAATACATTGTCTGAAACGGATAAATACAATAACAGAGGACTTTCTTCTCTTGGTGAAACTAGCACCGATGGACTAAATAGATAAGCCTTGATCTTGGGAAGCTTTTTGGCATTCTTTGGTCCATTCATTTGGCACATCTTTCTTTAACAACTTGAGGATAGGTTCGCAAATAACTATTGATTGCGCTATGAACCTGTTGATGTAATTCAATCGTCCTAAGAAACTCATGATATCCTTCTTTGTCTTTGGAGGATAAAGTTTTTGGATCGCCTTAATTTTTTAGGGGTCGAGCTCGATGCCTCTTCTACAAACAATGAAACCCAAAAATTTCCCAGCTGGTACCCCAAAAAGCACACTGGGCAGGATTCAGCTTGAAATTATACTTTAGTAATCGATCAAAGAACCTTTTCAAGTGGGCTAAGTGAACTAAACTCTTGCGGGACTTGATGATTACATCGTCCACATACACTTCAATCTCTTTATGGATCATACATGAAATATGGTTGTCATGGCTCTCATATATGTAACCCCGACATTATTGAGACGAAATGGCATCACCCTATAATGTTAAACACCCCAAGGTATGATGAAAGTTGTATTCTCTGCATCTTCTTCATCCATCAGTATTTGATGATACACGAAAAAACAATCCATAAATGGCTGTATTTCATGTCTCACACAGTTGTCGATGAGAATGTGGATGTTGGGTAATGGAAAGTTATCTTTAGGACTGGCCTTGTTTAAACCTCTATAATTGACACAAATCCTGATCTTTCCATCGTACTTTGGTACTGGAACAATATTGGCCATCCATGTCAGATACTTTGTGACTTCAACTAAATTGGCTTGGATTTGCTTAGTGACTTCTTCCTTGATTCTTAGACTCAAATCTATCTTGAATTTTTGAGACTTTTGCTTCATAGGATTGAACCCTGGATCAATAAGCAACTTGTGTGATACGATATCTGTACTCAATCCTGGCATGTCGTCATAGGACCAAGCAAACACATCAAAGTATTATTTAAGCAACCTGATAAGTTCTGTTTTCTGGTGATCCATCAGATGCATACTGATTCTGGTTTCTTTGACTTTACCCTCATCACCTAGATCAATTACCTTAGCCTCCTTTAGGTTAGGCCTTTCCCAATCCTTAAAATCTTTTATTTCCTCTGTTAACTAGTCTGGAGCCATTGTTTGTTCATCATAATCTTCCCAATCATCATCATTTGCTTTAATTTATTTATTTAGCTCTTGACATAACATGACATTGGTAGGTTTTAAATTATTATTACTGAAATCATAAACAACATAAATTAGATTATAGTGATCAGATAATGCTAAAAAAAATAGAAGGCAAATATTTTTCAATAAGAGGGGCTTTCATTGAATTTTAGAAAATTACAAACGTCGGCTATGATCTGCACTAGCGCAGTTTTGAGCCTTTTGGGAAGCATAAAACATAAAAATAAGGTAAATAAACTTAAAGGGTGTGTCTCAAGCCTCATTCGGACTACCACCTATTTTGGAAAAGTAAAATTTCATCTACCACATCAATTAGGGAGTCATGATTGGAGTGGAAATCCAGTTCGACAGCTTCTCCCCAAATTTATCTGTCTTATTCTCGATCTTCTTAGGAAAATATTCTACAATAAATATTCTACAATAGCATCACACTCTTTGAAAAATTTCCCTATTTCATCCTTGAGATTGTCGCTTGTAGGCTTTACAGATATAGGAAATGACTGGTAGAGCAAAGGTAACCTCTTCGCCAATTCTGGACCTTTCTTCTTCGTCTCCCTTTTATCTCATTCATTTGACACATAACCTAACCCATATTTGGACAACTTTTTTGGAATCACAACAGGCTCAATGATTCCATCCAAAGTCTTTCCTAAGCCACATCCAGGCTCAAAACTGCTTCTCATCATAATAATGGCCAACATCTTATAAATCGAAGGCATTGGCTTGTAGGGAGTTGGGTCTTTCTTAGTTGCATTCACGAATTTCTCCGTATAAAAATCACTCACTCTTGGTAATTCCTTGATCATAGTAACATAACCATTAGGGTAATTCAGATGACCTCCTTTACCATGGATGACCACTTTATTATTTTCCCATATAAATTTCACTGATTGGTGTAATGTTGAAGAAACAACCCTCGCTGCATGAATCCACGGTCTTGCTAAGAGCAAATTGTAGCTTGTTCCAATGTCCATCACTTGAAACTCAGCTAGGAATTCTGCAGGCCTCGTTTAAAGATGCAACTTAACTTCCCTGATGTTGTTTCTTTGAACCCCATCAAAAGCTCTCACACTCATTATGTTCTGATGAATTTTCCCTATGTCATAGTTCAACTAAGTCAGAATAGATAATGGGCAGATATTCAGACCTGATCCATCATCGATTAGTACCCTATTAACGATCTTATCTTGGCATTTGAAAATGATATGTAATGCCTTATTATGCATTACTCCTTCAAAGGGTAACTTATCTCCACCGAAGCTAATGCAATAGTCTCCCGCCGTTCTACTTATCATAGCCACCAAATTCTCAATACTTGTGCCTACGGGTATGTATACTTCTTCAAGAACTTTTTACAAGGCTTGCCTATGATATTGAGAACTCATAAGAAATGATACGAGAGAGACTAATCATGAAATGACACTAAAACACTCCACTCAACAAGGCACAAACCGAGGACCCTTTGAGAGCTAGTTTCAGCCAAGAACAAGAATATGAGTTTCATAAGTTAACAAGGTGTTGGTGACACCAAAATTAGCCAACCAATCTAAGTTACAACACAATATAATGAAAAATGAAGAACAACGACAATGTTATAACACAACAACACCACACGGCTTACAACACAAGATACAAACTACTACAAGATGAAAACAAACAAAAGGATAGATAGTTAGACAAAGGTGGTATAAATCCTAGTAACCAAAGAGTACATAAAACTCTAAGACCCCTAACACCTCCACACACGATCACCTAACTCTTACTATGACACAAAAGAGGATTCCACCACTCGAGTGTTAGGGTTTCTCAAAAAACAAACAATTACAAGAGATTCCACCCTTGAATTGCTATCCTAGTTATAAGTTTTGGTTTGCCTCAAGTAGAGAGAGGACTTTGGTGTTTCAAATGTCAAGACTTACAACAATAATCAACTAAGCCTCAAAATAATTATCTTGTTCTATTTATATTACATAACAATTTAGACTTAAAATGACAAAAGTGCCCCTTTAATGAAAAGCCTTCAAAGGCCACCCCTCTAGTGTAACAAATAAGAAAATGGGCAACTTTGGGTGTGTCTTTGGTCCATCTCACGTCTCAACATTGAACTTCCTAGGATGATAATTTGTTGCACTTGTACACACGTTGATATTCATAGTCGCACTTGTATCGTCCTCTCCATCTTGAGAGGAATATGCCCTCAAATTCAAGCAATCATCACCGGCAAGCTCTCCTCTTTTCATCATCTCTTTATTGCTCTTCCTAAGGTTAGGATACTCAACCAAGGGTCCCATGATATCTTCAAGCATGCTCCTTGGATTTATATGTTCTACAACCTGCACATAAGAAGATTTGATACTAGACAAAGTGCTAGTATCTCGGTTAGTAATCAACAAAGAGTCCTTGTGGGCAAATCCCATAATCCCAACTCTCGGCTTCTCTCCTTATTTATCATCCTCACTCTCGGTTTCTTCTTCCATAACCTCACTAAGCATGACTTTCCTTGCCATATACATAGGCACTACAATATCACCTTTACACGGCCAAACATCTTCCTTATCCCCCTCCTTTGGCTCCTCGGGTTCTACCTTATCTTCATCTTGAGATTGATCATCAATCTTCTTCGGTTCAAGTCCTACCTCCTCCCCAAGAAAGTACAATTTTCCCTCCCTTAGGATCACATTTTTCCTATTTGGACACTCGTTAGCCTTGTGTCCCCAACCTTCGCATTTAAAACATTAAAAGCCCTTAGAACTAAAAGAAGAATGCGGTTTACCTTCATTTCTCGGAGGATACCTTTGGTGAGCCTTGTTTTCAGCTTTTGTATCCTCGTCCTCGATTTTATACACATTGGATGGGTCATTTTTGTCCTTGTGCCAACTCGAGGGAGATTGCCCTTTGAGCTTGACACTCGGTTTCTCCCGTAATTCCTTCTCAACTTCCAAGGCAGCTTGGAAGATGGCATCAATGGTGTCAAACTTATGAAGTGTCAATCGTGAGGCAATGTCCCTATTCAACCCCACCTTGAATCGAATGATGTCATGGCGTACTTACTCCCCTCGGTGATCAAGTTTCAAAATGAGTTGTTGGAATTCATCATAGTAAGCCACGACGCTTTTGTTCCCTTGCCTCATGTTATACAACTTAGCAAGGAGATATTGATGGTAAATCTCGGGTAAGTACCTTTGTATCATGAGGTACCTTAACCTAAACCAAGGATGGGGCTTTCCCTCAATAAAAACATTACCAAATTGCTTCACATACTCCCACCACGTAGTAACATAACCCTCGAAATATGTAATCACATATCAACTATTTTTCTCCTCGGTAAGGTCATTAACTTGGAAGATTCTCTCACAAGTGGACTCCCAAGCTAGAAATTCTTCCGGATCACTCTCACCTTTGAATGTGAAAAGCCCCACCTTGATGGTATTTAGACCTACATCACAGTTTTGGTTACCTGGTTGGTTCCAAAGACCAACTCTTCCTTCTCAAAGGTGTACTTCCCTTGGATCACCTTGCCTACCCCTCATCTTCTCCCTTCTTATGTAAACATCATCATATGGTACATAACCAGCATGTTGTTCTCCTCTACCATACCCCTCAATATGGATGGGTCTATTTAGGTTAAGTGGAGCTTGTAGCGGTGGGATTGGATTTGGATAGTGAGGTCTTTGGTCAAGTGGATTTTGGATGGGAGGGCTTGGATTTGGTGGTGGTATTTGGGTTCCAAGTCCTTCTTTTTGGACTTGGTAAAGTAGAGGGTGGCTTGGTCTATCATGATATCGGATTCGGGAGTAAGGGTTGGTTTGATTTATTGCAATAGGTGGATATAGCATTTGGTGCATGGCCTCAGGAGTACTAGTTGGTGAAATATGTCGAGGGGTAGAAGGTCGGCTTCTTTGGCTTTTGTAATGCCCCAAAAATAGGTCCCGAACTGTCACACGGTGCTTGAGGCTACGAGTAGCCCCAAGCTAATCCTTTGAGCCATTTTCATTCAGTTCAACATGAATCAACGGGGTTTCCATAAATAACCCTCAAATATCAACAGAGTAATCATCATCCAAGAATAAAAGAATTTCAGAAAGGTAACAAAATACGACTTATTAGTCAACTCCCAACATCTATACTAGTCTGACAAGCCTCTAAGAAAATCAATAAAACCAGCGAGCCATTGAGACATGCCCCAACTGACTCATGCTCAGTTATCAAATGTAAACAATTTTGTGAAACCAATATCAGACATCACATCCTCAAAACATGAGGACTCACCATGACAAAGGATGTAGAACAACGTGCCCAAAGAATCATTGTCGAACCTGGAACTGAGCACTTGAACCTACATTCTGAGAAAATACAGCCCACATCCGAAGATGTGGGTCAGTACCATGGAAAGGAACCGAGTATGTGGGGGTGTATGCAATTGTATAAACATCATCATCATAAATATTTATAAGAAATATGCAGGATGTATGAAAGGCTCACATAGCCCAAAGAAAATCATCATAATCATGAGAGAATGAAATAAGTACAATAACACATATGAGTCATCATATAATTTGTCAATCACTTTTGGTTCATCAAGAATATCAATTCTCATAACGTAAATATCATTTAAATATTTTGAAAGAATAACTTTCACAATTCCACTTTCAAATCACTTCACCATTCACCATAGACACAAGGAAACACACACACACTGGGAGATCCTATAACCGACATAAACCATGTGAGCTACATGGAGGCCAACGTACAACCCATGTTGGGGAGAGTCGTCCTATCCTTGCCATCGGAGTAGGGCTATCGATATCAAATCCACACAAACTAGTGATCACTATATAAATCAACCTCAGGTTCACTCCTACGGGGGCACGTAGTTCTAAGGAAGTAAGGTCGCTTTATACCTCCCACTCAGTGCTAAAGATTTCTCCCGAACTTAGCTCAGATCATTTCAAAGACGATTCACGATAAAACAATTTCAGTAATATATAAGTATAAATCAGGAGCCATCATGCTTCCCATCTATGAAAATCAACCACGTTGTGGATTTCTTTCACACTCGAGTTCAAAACAACTCCATTAACACCAAAAGGTCAAATCATTCAAAATATCTCAAATATTCAATATCAACGTGCTTATAACACACACTTTCTCAAAAAAAATATAATTTTCAATGGGGATTCATGACCCAAATATCAAAATCATGATAAATATCGTTCAAAATTCATGCTTTATATATCTACACATGTAAATTCATCTTTCAAAATCATAAACATCAAGATTTCATAATAATCATCATAAGATATGGGTTCATGCTTCAAATTAGTAAAAATCAAATAAAAATTATGCCTTTATAAAGAAAATTATTTTGGGCACAAGAACGAAAGAGAGTTCTTGTTGAAAAACCCCACATACCTTGAATGATGAACTTTAGATCGATACTCATTTTTGAGATGTTAATCATGCCTTTGAATGATGGTTCTTGGAGTTCTTGAACCAGGAACTTGGAATCTTGAATAAATTTGCAGAATTAATGGTGAACTTTGGAGGTTCTTGAAGTTCTTGAACTAGGAACTTGGAATCTTGAATAAATTTGCAGAATTAATGGTGAACTTTAGAGGTTCTTGAAGTTGGATGTAGGAGCTTAGGGTTTTATTTTTGAGGGAATTTGATAAAATATAACATATAATGCTTCTAATAGGCTTTAATATAGGGTTTGGACGGATTTTGGGTGAGGGGGAATGACCAAAACTCCCCTAAAAATCAAATAATTCTCTAATCTGTCCTTTGGTGGACTGTTTTGATAGTCTGAAGTTTTACTCCGATTTCCAAATTAGATGAAACCAATTTCATTAGAAAGAGGACTCTCATATATTTCCGTTGATATATAGTATCTCACCCAGATCATTGTGTAGGAGGAGTTATGATCGTTTGAAGTTGACCCAAAAATTCATTTTTGATAGGCTGAAGTAAATCGGCCATAACTTTTTACTCCGATAGACAAATTGGATGAAACCAATTTCATTGGAAAGAGGACTCACAGAGATTTCCATTTATATATAGTATATTGCCCAGATCATTATGTACAAGGAGTTATGATCATTTAAAGTTGGAGCAAAAATACGTCAGGCCTTAGTACTTTTTCCTGCACGTTTTACTGTTCACTACTATTCACGGTTTGATCGAAATGTTCATAACTCGTCGCTCGGGTGTCCGTTTTGGATGATCCACATATCGTTGGAAAGCTTACTCAATACTCTACGCAATGGTGGGTCATAATCTAAGATATTCTGCATGGAAAATTTATAATTCATTCTAGAAGATAGAACCCAACATGTTTACGCACAAAATTTCAACGAAAAATTTCCCGGG